>NC_090372.1:179901903-180224324 GCF_036365525.1 Heterodontus francisci | reverse complement strand
TAAGAGAGAGAAAGAGAAAGAGAAAGAGAAAGAGAGAGAGAGAAAGAGAGAGAGAAATAGAAAGAGAAAGAGAAATAGAGAGAGAAGGCCGCTAGTGCAACCTTGTTCTGAGGAGAGAAATAACAAAGCATGGCAGCACAGGAAAACAGGTAGGTGATTGGCTGGGTGAGATTTCGGACCTATCGCAGCATGAGAGGGGAGAGAGAGCAGCGAGGCACAGGGAGCTAGTCGGTGAATATCTGGTGGGTATTTTCTTACTTTCTTATTTTCTCTTTCTGCTGATTTTTATTCTCTAACATTTATGTCTATCTACCAAGTAGAAGCTAAAATACCAGTAGCCACTAGGTAGTTACACATTTGCTCATTCTATTTATAATCATTTTTGTGTGTTTATTTAACTTCCATTTTTAGTGCAGTAAATAAATTATTTGGGGCCCGGCTGGGCTGCCCACAGTTGTTGAATGCACATTGTGTGCCATATGAGGACCCCAGGACCCTAACCACGTCCTGGACAACTACATGTGCAGCAGATGCCACCAAATGCAAAAACACGAGCTCCAAATCTTGGAACTTGAGGAGCAGCTGGTATCACTGAAGTGCATTTGCGACGATGAGATACGTGGATCGCACATTTCAGGAGGTGGTCACCCTGCAGATTAAGAGAGTACAGGCAGAGAGGGACTGTGAGGATACCAAACAGACAAGACGGACAAGGCAGGAAGTGCAGGAGACCTTGGAGGGCATCCCACTTTCTAACCGGTATTCAGTTCTGTGTACTGAAGGGAGAGAGAGTTCCTCTGAAGAGTGCAGCGAGAGTCATGACCAGAGCACCATAGATAGCTCAGCTATGCAGGGAGGGAGGAAAAAGGACAGAAGAACAATAGTGGTAGGGGATTCTATAGTTATGGTAACAGACAGACAGGTGTTTCTGTGGTCGCAGGCGTGATTCCAGGATGATATGTTGCTTCCCTGGTGCAAGAGTCATGGATATCACAGAGTAGCTACAGAGCATTCTAGAGGGCGAGGGTGCACAGCCAGAGGTCTTAGTCCATATTGGTACCAATGATATAGGTAGAAAAAAGGATGAGATCCTGCAGGCTGAATTTAGGAAGTTAGGAAAGAGAATAGCAAGCAGGACCTTCAAGGTAGTAACCTCTGGATTACTCCCAAAGCCACGTGATGGTCAGTACAGAAATAGGAGGATACACCAGATGAATGCGTGGCTGGAGAGATGGTGCAGGAAGGAGGGCTTCAGATTTCTGGAACATTGGGACCAGTTCTGGGGAGGTGGTACCTGCACAAGCTGGACGGTCTACACCTGAACAGGACCAGGACAAATATTCTTGCAGGAAGCTTTCCTAGGGCTGTTGGGATGTTTAAACTAGATTGGCAGGGGCATGGGTACCTGAGGGCAGTTTCAGATAGGACAAGTTCAGAGCAGGGAACATGAGGTAGAAAATTAGCAAGTGGCGTTGAAAGACAGAAGAAGCGAAGGTTAAAAAGTATACAGCACAGGAATTTGGGAGTGTCAAAAGTTATTTATTTAAACGCAAGGAGTATAGCAAATAAAGCTAATGAGCTGAGGGCACAGATAGACACATGGCAGCATGAGATCATCGCTATAATGTAAACTTGTCTTAAAAAGGGGCAAAAATGGCAGCTCAACATCCCTGGATATCGAGTTTTCAGGCAGG
This sequence comes from Heterodontus francisci, assembly GCF_036365525.1. NCBI lineage: Eukaryota > Metazoa > Chordata > Chondrichthyes > Heterodontiformes > Heterodontidae > Heterodontus > Heterodontus francisci. The sequence goes on along the minus strand of NC_090372.1, from coordinate 180,222,630 downwards.
ATAGAGAGGGGCATAAAAAAGGAGCGGGTGTAGCATTATTGGTTCAAGAATCTATTACAGAAGGGATGATATGCTAAATGAAACATCAAATGAGGCCATATGGGTTGAGCTCAGAAATAAAAAAGGGGCAGCCAAACTACTAGGAGTGTAATATCGACCCCCAAATAGTGAGAGGGAGATAGAAGAATATGTAGGCAAATTTCTGAGAGCAAAAACAATAGGGCAATAATAGTTGGGGATTTCAAGTACCCTAATATCAACTGGGATTTAGTCTTGGGAAATGAAGCTGAAGAAAATGGATGAAGTAACAGTGGGTGACCATTTTGGAAATAGTGACCATAATACAGTTAGATTTAACATCAATATGGAAAAGGACAAAGATAGAACAGGAGTAAAAGTTCAAAATTGGGGAAGGCAAATTTTATGAAGCTGAAAGGTGATCTGGCGAAAGTGGACTGGACACAGCTACTTGAAAGAAAATCAGTGGAAGGCATTCAAAAGCAAGATACTACAGGCACAGCGTAAACATGTCCCCACAAAGAAAAAGGGTGGCACAGCCAAATCTAGAGCCCCCTGCTTAGCAAGAAGCATACAGAATAATATAAAGCAAAAAAAAAGCTTATGACTGTCACAAAAAACTTAATACTTTAGAAAGCCGAGAGGAGTAGAGAAAATGCAAGGGTGAAGTAAAAAAGGAAATTAGGAAAGCAAAGAGAGGACATGAAAAAATAGTCAGGCAAAAATCAAGAAAAACCCAGAGATGTTTTATCAGTACATTAAGAGCAAGAGGATAACTAAGGAAAGGGTAGGGCCCATCAGAGATGTACAAGGCAACTTATGCGCGGATGCAGAAGATGTGGGCAGGGTTCTTAATGAGTACTTTGTCTCTGTCTTCACAAAGGAGGGATAACGCAGACATTGTAGTTAAAAAGAGGAGTGTGAAATATTAGATACAATAAGCATGAGAGGAAGTACTAGAGGGTCTGACATCCTTGGAAGTGGATAAATCAGGGCCAGATGGATTGTATCCCAGGTTGTTAAAGGAAGCCAGGGAGGAAATAGCAGATGCTCTGAGGATCATATTCAAATCCTCACTAGCTACAGGCGAGGTAACAGAAGATTGGAGGTGTGCAAGGGATAGGCCAAATAATTATAGACCGACCAGTCTGACTTCAGCGGTGGGCAAATTATTAGAATCAATTCTGAGATATAGGATAAACTGTCACTTAGAAAGGCACGGATTAATCAGGGATAGTCACCATGAATTTGTTAAGGGAAGGTCAGGTCTTACTAACTTAATTGAACTTTTTGAGCAAGTAACAAGGAGAATTGAACAGGGTGTTGCAGTGGATGTGGTCTACATGGACTTTAGTAAGGCATTTGACAAGGGTCCCACATGGCAGACTGGTCAGAAAAGTAAAGTAAAAGCCCATGGGATACAGGGGAATGTGGCAAGTTGGATCCAACACTGGCTCAGTGACAGGAAAGAAAGGGTAGTAGTCAACGGATGTTTTTGCGAATGGAAAGCAGTTTCCAGTGGTGCTCCACAGGGCTCAGTGCTGGGTCCCTTGCTGTTTGTGGTATATATTAATGATTTGGACTTAAATGTGGAAGGCATGATTGGGAAATTTGCAGAGGACACAAAAATTGGCCGTTTAGTTGATAAAGAGGATAGCTGTAGACTCCAGAATGATATCAATGGTTTGATTGAGTGGGCGGAAAAGTGGCAAATGGAATTCAATCCGGAGAAGTGTGAGGAACGCATTTGAGGAAGGCGACCAAAGCGAGGGAATACACAATAAACAGGAGGATATTAGGAGGGGTAGGAGAAGTGAGAGACCTTAGAGTGCATAGCCACAGGTCTATGAAGGTGGCAGGACAGGTAGATAAAGTGGTGAAGAAGGCATATTGAATGCTTTCCTTTATTGGCCAAGGTATAGAATACAAAAGCAGGGTTGTAATGCTGGAACTGTACAAAACGCTGGTAGGCCGCAGCTGCAATATTGTGTACAGTTCTGGTCACCACATTACAGGAAGGACATAATTGCTCTGGAGAGAGTACAGAGGAGTTTACAAGAACGTTGCCAGGGCTTGAAAATTGCAGCAGCGAGGAAAGATTGGATAGGGTAGGGTTGTTTTCCTTGGAACAGAGGAGGCTGAGGGGTGACTTAATTGAGGTGTACAAAATTATGAGGGGCCTAGATAGAGTAGACAGGAAGGACCTGTTTCCCCTAGCAGAGGGAACAATTACCAGGGGGCACAGATTTAAGGCGATTGGTAGAAGGATTAAAGGGAACACGAGGAAAGACTTTTTCACCCAGAGGGCACCTGGAATTCACTGCCCAGATTGGTGATAGAAGCAGAAACCCTCAATTCTTTTAACAGGTACCTGGACCTGCACCTGAAGTGCTGTAACCTGTAAGGCTACGGACTACTGGAGGGTGGGGTTAGATTGGGCGGCTAGTTTTTTCAGCCGTGCGGACACGATGGGCTGAAAGGCCTCTTTCTGTGCCATACCGCTTCTATGGTTTCGGTCATGTCGCAACTGTCCTGATGAGCACTCAAGCAGTGTCTGCAGAAACAGCTCAATTCCACCAATGAGTTAGCAAACAAAACTTTTGTACAAAATCATCTAATAGAAACAAAACAACCTGATCATAAAACGTTACATCCATTTCAATCCTAATGAGGAGAGCCTCACTCTGCTGCATGGTTTGAACAACAGTACAGCTGAGATAGGGACCTCAATTTAAGATCATACACTCTGTCGTACCCTCCCACTCCATGGTGAACAGCATCTGAACTCTAACATTTTGTGTCACTGCATCACTTTAAACATTCTGGATTAGAACTCTACCACACAACAGCCATGCTTTTAAGCAAGAATATTGCATGTAAAACTAATCAAAACTACTCCGATTTGACACTTGATAGAATCCTCAATCTTCATCTCCATGATTCAGAAGATAAAGTCCATCTTTTTTTTTTTTACAGACAGCAAACTTTTATGCAGCATTCTCTATTCTAACGAGAGTACATCCAGATTAAAACACCCATATTAAGGGCTATTTTGACCAAAGAGTAAAAAGAGGCCTTAAATGGGTATGGTGTTAATTAAGACTAAGCTGTTTTGAAAGTCCAGATTTAGCATACAACTTGGATTAAAATTTCTGATTACTATAAATTGAACTTGCCTGGAGGTGATAAACACCTGCAGGTTTAGTGCTCAAGTATTGATTCGATGCAATTTTCATGAAACAGTATATGTAGGCTCCTCACACCCACTTCCACTGAAGGTGTAGACTGCTCTGGCTAACATACAGCAGCACATTGCAAGATGGCTCAGGAACCAAGGGAGAGGGCACACAGGTTCTCGGATGGGGCACTAGAGGTGTCGGAGCAGTGGAGGAGATCCAGAGGAGAAGGGATGAAGGGACCCACAAGGTGGGTGTGGAAAGTCACCTCTCCCTCCTATCCCTCGCTCCTGCAGCAGCTGGGGCTGCTCTGACTGACTGTACGTCCTCCTTCCCATTCCATGTCCACATCAAGGGAGATCCCTAAAAAGATGCCCATGAACAAGCACTCCATTTCGCCTGGTGACCCCTAATATCTGGCGTAGCACAGCACTGCCAAAGAATTTCCGAAATAAATGTTGCTCAAGTGTTGATGCAGCCTTGACTAAGTGTCCCAGAAAGCCACCCAATGTGTTTCAGAGGCCCTCTTCACAGCTCCAGCAGAAATGACCAGGAAACGGTGAGTATCCCTTTAAGTGCCACTTGAAACTGACATCAATGCTGTGTTCAATCCCAACAGCTGGTCGTTGTTAGGAGAGGATGTTAGTTGAAGCACTAGCCACCAAGACACTATTCAGCCTCTTTAATGAGCATTAGCGGGTATTTTAAGTATCAACTGTTTAACAAGCCTCCGGACAGCCATGCCTAGCACAGGCTTCAATTTTTATCAAGATGGCATCTTGCACCATACACAGGCTAAACTGGTGTTTCAGCTTAAGACACCTCTTTATCTCTTCAGTGCCTAAAAAATTTGGTGAAAATCACTCCTGAATTTCCTTAAAAACATAGGCAAGGATTTAAACTTTCACAATCTAGTCGTCATGATTAAATTGCTTTTGTGAAAACGAGCAGTGCTGGAAACAAGAATAAAGCAGCTATGCACAGTTGGTCTCTCTGAATACCCAAAGAAAACCAATATAGCGCAACTTATTCAGACCCAGCTGCTGAAACTTGGACCTGGAGAACGTATTCACTAACCTGTAAATCCTCACCTTGGGACAGACTGGACACAACTAGAAGCCACACACAGCAACTGTACAGTATTGATTTCAGAAGAGAAGAATGTATGCTGCAAGAATTTCCATACCACTTTCATGAAATAGTTTCCAGATACTTTTTCGTAATCTCAGTACATACAAATTAGGAGCAGGAGTAGGCCACTCGACCCCTTGAGCCTGCTCTGATTTCTCATGGTACAAGCTGCTTTCAGCAGACTTACTTTATACTTATTAAATATAACTGATTTAGTTACCAACTATGATGAATACAACTTAGCTGCTTACTAAGATAGTATCCTTCCCCATGGTATGACCTGTACGAGATGGACGGGCTACACCTTAACAAGACAGGAACTAACATCCTCACAGGGAGATTTGCTAGTGCTGTTGGGAAGTGTTTAAACTAACTTGTCAGGGGGATGGGAACCTGAGAGGTAGGTCAAATTGGAAAGTAGTAAAGCTGGTAACAGGAAGTAGAAAAGTAGCAAGTGACATTAGAAGGCAGGTGAAACAAAGACAAGTATCAACTAGGCTAAGAATGTAGAATGTCAAAAAGACAAGGTTAAGGGCATTCTACCTGAATGCATGCAGCATTCGCAACAAGGTAGATGCTTTAAAAAGGCCCAAATGGAGGTAAATGGGTACGATCTAATTGCCATAACGGAAACGTGGCTACAGGGTGACCAAGACTGGGAACTGAATATTCAAGGATATTCCAAGGAAGGAGGACAGGCAAAAAGGAAAAGGAGGGAGGTGGTGTTGCGCTGATAATAAGGAATGGGATCAGTACATTAGTAAAGGAGGAGCTCAAATCAGAAGAACAAAATGTGGAATCTGTTTGGGTGGAGCTAAGAAACAGCAAGGGGCAGCAAACATTGGTAGGAGTTGTTTATAGGCCAAACAGTAGTGTTAGTGTGGTGCATGGCATTAATCAGGAGATTAGAGAAGTATGTTGCATGGGTAATACAATAATCATGGGTGAATTCAATCTATATATAGACTGGGTTAACCCAATGAGCACTAATGCTTTAGAGGACAGGTTTCTGGAGTGCGTTAGGGAAGGTTTTCTAGAGCAGTATGTTGAGGAACCAACTATTTTAGATCTAGTATTATGTAATGAGAAAGGGCCAATTAATAATCTTATTGTAAGAGAACCTTCAGGTATGAGTGACCATTATATGATAGAATTTTACATTATGTTTGAAAGTGAGGTAGTTCAATCTGAAGCCAGGGTGTTAAATTTGAACAAAGGAAATTATGAAGGTATGAGAGGCAAATTGGCTGAGGTGGATTGGGAAAATATATTAAAAGGTATGACAGTATATAGGCAATGGATAATCTTTAAAGAAAGACATATTACACAGTTTACAGCAACTATACCTTCCTTCAAGGCACAAAAACCCCAAAAGTAAAGGCAGTCAACCGTGGATAACAAAGGAAGTTAAGGATTGTACAAGATTAAAGAAAAGGCTGTAAAGTTGCCAAAAATAGCAGTAAACCTGAGGATGGGGAGGATATTAGAATACAGCAAAGGAGGGCGAAGACACTGATAAAGGGAGAATGGAATATGAATGTAAGCTAGCAAAAAAATATAAAAACGGACTGTAAACGTTTCTCCAGGTAATTAAAAAGGAAACGTTTGACTAAGACAAATGTGGGTCCATTACAGGCAGAGTCCGGAGAATTTATAATGGGGAATAGAGAAATGGCAGAGAAGCTATATGACTATTTTGTGTCTGTCTTCACGGAGGAAGATACAAGAAATCTCTCAGAATTAGAGATCCAAGGGGTTAGGGGGAAATGAGGAATTGAAGGAAGTTATTAGTAAGAAGGTTGTATTGGAGAAATTAAATAGGGTTGAAGGTTGGTAAGTCCCAGGACCTGATATTCTACATCCCAGAGTGTTGAAATAGGTAGCTAGGGAGATAGTGGATGCATTGGTGATCATCTTCCAAAATTCTACAGATTCTGGAGCAGTTGCTGCAGATTGGAAGGTCGCAAATGTCATCCTACTATTTAAGGGAGGGAGGGAGAAAACAGGAAATTACAGACCTGTTAGCCTTAGTCATTGGGAAATTGCTAGAATCTATTCTAAAGGCTGTGATAAATGGACACCTGAATAATAATGATCTCATTGGGCATAGTTAACATGGATTTATGAATGGGAAATCATCTTTGACGAACTTGTTGGAGTTTTTTTGAACATGTTACTAACAGAATTGATAAAGGGGAGTCGATGGATGTGGTATACATGGATTTTCAGAAGACTTTTGATAAAGTCCACCACAGGAGGCTGGTTAGCAAAATTAAAGCACATGGGATATGAGGTAATATACTGGCATAGATTAAGATTGGTTAACAGGCAGAAAGCAGAGAGCAGGAATAAATGAGTCATTCTCGCGTTGACAGGCTGTGACTAGTGGGGTATGGCAGGGATCAGTGCTTGGGCCCCAGCTGTTCACAATATATATCAAGGATTTGGATGTGGAGACCAATTGTAATACTTCCAAATTCACAGATGATACAAAACTAAGTGGGAATGTGTGTTGTGAGGAAGATGCAAAGCGGCTTCAAGGGGATTTTGACAGACTTAGTGAGTGGGCAAGAATGTGGCAGATCGAATATAATGTGGAAAAATGTGAAGTTATCCACTTTGGTAGCAGAAACAGATGTGCAGAGTATTTCTTAAATGGTGAGAGATTAAGAAGTGTAGATGTACAAAGGATCCTGGGTGTACTTGTCAATAAGTCACTGAAAGCTAACATGCAGGTGCAGCAAGCAATTAGGAAGGCTATGGTATGGTCAACTTTATCGCAAGAGGATTTGAGTACAGGAGTAGTGAAGTCTTGCTTCAATTGTATAGAACCTTGGTTAGACCACACCTGGAGTAGTGTGTGCAGTTTAGGTCCCCTTATCTTAGGATGGATATTATCGCCATAGAGGGAATGCAACGAAGGTTCACCAGACTTGTTCCCAGGATGGCGGGACTGTCCTATGAAGAGAAAGATTGGGGAAACTGGGCCTGTATTCTCTAGAGTTTCGAACAATTAAAGGTGATCTCATTGAAACCTACAAATACTTAAAAAGGGATAGACAGGGTAGATGTAGCTAAGATGTTTCCCCTGGTTGGGGAGTCTAGAACCGGGGGGGGGCACAAAATAAGGGGGAAGCCACTTAGCACTGAGATGAGGAGAAATTTCTTTACTCAAAGAATTGTGAATCTTTGGAATTCTCTACCCCAGAGGGCTGTGGAAGCTCAGTCATTGAGTATGTTTAAAGTAGAGATTGACAGATTTCTAAATACAAATGACATAAAGGGGCTGGGGATAGTGTGGGAAAAAGGCATGGAAGTGGAAAATCAGCCATGATCATATTGAATGGCATGGCAGGCTCGATGGGCTGAATGGCCTACTCCTGCTCAGAGGTTCCTCTTCCAATCACTGCTCAAAAATGATTCATACAGTCATAGTTATAGAGTTATAGAGTTTTACAGCACAGAAACAGGCCGTTCAGCCCAACACGCCGGCGCCGACCATCAAGCACCCATCCAAAACTAATCCCACTTCCCCACACTTGGTATGTAGCACTGTATGCTATGGCGTTTCAAGCACTCATCTAAATACTTCTGAATGTCGTGAGTGTTCCTGCCTCTACCACCTCTTCAGGCAGTGCGTTCCAGATTCCAACCATCCTGAATGAAAATTTTTTTCCCAACTCCCCTCTAAACCTTCTGCCCCTTATCATAAATCTATGCCCCCTGGTTATTGACCTCTCTGCTAAGGGAAAAAGTTTATTCCTATCTATCCTATCAATGCCCCTCAATTTTATATACCTTAATCAGGTCCCCTCTCAGCCTTCTCCGCTCCAAGGAAAACAACCCCAGCTTATCCAGTCTCTCTTCATAACTGAAATGTTCCAGCCCAGGCAACATCCTGGTGAATTTCCTCTGCACCCTCTCGATTGCAACCACATCCTTCCTATATTGTGGTGACCTGAACTGTACACAGTACTCCAGCTGTGGCCTAACCGGCATTTTATACAGCTCTATCATAACCTCCCTGCTAATATATACTATGCCTCGGCTAATTAAGGCAAGTATCCCGTATGCCTTCCTAACCACTTTATCTACCTGTGCTGCTGCCTTCAGTGATCTATAGACAAGCACTCCAAGGTCCCTCTGACCCTCTGTACTTCCTAGGGTCCTACCATCCGTTGTATATTCTCTTGCCTTGTTAGTCCTCCCAAAGTGCATCACCTCACACTTCTCAGGATTAAACTCCATTTGCCACTGCTCCTCCCATCTTACCAACCCATCTATATCTCCCTGTAATCTAAGGCCTTCCTCCTCACTATTTACGACACCACCAATTTTCATGTCGTCTGCAAACTTACTGATCATACCTCCTATATTCACGTTTAAATCATTAATGTACACTACAAACAGCAAGGGTGCCAGCACCGATCCCTGCGGTACCCCACTGGTCACAGGCCTCCATTCGCAAAAACAACCCTCGACCATCACCCTCTGCCTCCTTCCATTAAACCAATTTTGAATCCAATTTGCCAAATTACCCTGGATCCCATGGGCTCTTACCCTCTTAACCAATCTCCCATGCCGGACCTCATCAAAGCCATGCTGACTATCCCTGATCAATCCCTGCCTCTCCAAGTGGAGATTAATCCTGTCTCAGAATTTTTTCCAATAATTTTCCTACCACTGATGTTAGACTCACTGGCCTATAATTACCTGGTTTATCCCTGCTTCCCTTCTTGAACAATGGTACCACATTCGCTGTCCTCCAATCCCCTGGTACCTCTCCTGTGGCCAGAGAGGATCTGAAAATTTGTGTCAGAGCCCCCGCTATCTCCTCTCTTGCCTCACATAGCAGCCTGGGATACATCTCATCTGGGCCTGGGGATTTATCGACCTTTAAGACCACTAATACAGCTAATACTTCCTCCTTTTCAATGTTAATTTGATCAAGTATATCACAATCCCCCTCCCTGATCACTACACCTACATCGGCCCTCTCCACAGTGAACACAGATGAAAAGTAATCATTCAAAACCTCACCTATGTCCTCTGGCTCCACACACAGATTGCCTCTTCGATCCCTAATGGGCGCCACTTTTTCCCTAGTTATCCTCTTGCCCTTAATATACTTATAAAACGCCTTGGGATTTTCCTTTATCTTGTCTGCCAGTGTTTTTTCATGCCCCCTCTTAGCTCTCCTAATTACTTTTTTTTTAGTACTCCCCTACACTTTCTATACTCCTCTAGGGCCTCTGCTGTTTTCAGCACTCTGAATCTGCCATAAGCTTCCTTTTTTTTCCTGATCCAATCCTCTATATCCCTTGACATCTCAGGGTTCCCTGGACTTGTTGGTCCTACTCTTCACCTTTACGGGAACATGCTGGACCTGAACCCCCACAATTTCTTTTCTAAATGGCTCCCAATGGTCTGATGTGGACTTTCCTATAAGAAGCTGCTCCCAGTTCACTTTGGCCAGATCCTGTTTTATCATATTGAGATCTGCCTTCCCCCAATTCAATACTCTTATTTCCGGTCTCTCTATGTCCTTTTCCAATAACAACCTTAAATCTTAGAGTTATGGTCACTATCCTTGAAATGCTCCCCCACTGACACTTCCACCACTTATCTGGCTTCATTCCCTAGGATTAAGTCCAGTATCGTTCCTCCTCTCGTAGGACTTTCTACGTACTGGATCAAAAAGCTCTCCTGAATGCACTTGAAGAATTCCGCCCCCTTTAAGCTTTTTGCACTAAATACAATCCCCTCTAAAATAGGGGAAGTTGAAATCCCCTACTACTTTACCCTATTACTTTTGCACCTCTGAGATTTGCCTACATATCAGCTCTTCCATCACAGCCTGACTGTTTGGAGGCCTGTAGTACACTCCCAGCCAAGTGATTGCCCCCTTTTTGTTTTTAAGTTCTACCCATATGGTCTCATTAGAGGAACCTTCTAAGATATCGTTGAGTCAGAAACTTTAGGGACTTTCAAAAGGCTTTTGGATAGGTATATGGATAAAGGAGAATGATGGGGTATAGATTAAATTGTCCTTGACAGAGGACAAAGGATCGGCACAACATTGTGGGCCGAAGGGCCTGTTCTGTGCTGTATGTTCTATGTTCTATGTTCTATGTTCTATATCATCCCTCCTTACTGTAGTAATTGACTCTTTAATCAACAGTGCAATGCCACCTCCTCTTTTACCCCCTCCCCCATCACGTCTGAAGATTTTATACCCTGGGATATTGAGCTGCCAGTCCTGCCCTTCCCTCAACCATGTCTCAGTGACAGCAATAATATCATATTCTCATGTGTTATTCAACACATATAAATCCTCATGGTAAAAGTGGCTTTAAGTAGATTTATCTCATGGTTTTAATACCTCAACTGTACTGCTGTTTATTATCCAATATTTAGTTAACATCTTACTTGCCTTTCTTACAGATTGTAATATCTATTGCCTTCATTACGCTTTGCAACCACTTATAGCAATAGAAGTAATAAAATGAAGGGGGTGGGGTGTCACTGGTTTATTGCTATATTTTAACTCCTCTTCTTCTCTACCCGAGAGGCAAACTGGGTTGATTTTCAGTGTAGCCTTTATTGAAGGTTTCTTCGCACGTTCCTTAAGCAGTTCTTATGGTTTGTTTCATTGCATCTGGAGCAAGATCTTTCAGCAATTTCACAAAACATTTCCCCAACCTCATTTCCACCTCTGTATAAGATTTTCTAGCTAATTCTTGTTGGTCAGCTGTTACAAAAATACTGTCCTCTCGATCCTTAGCATGTTCAAGATAAAGGCCGGCTACCGAATCGGAACCAGACGACATGTGTTGGGTTGGGCACGCTCTGTCACAAGTAAATGGCTCCACTGTTAATTTAATGTTTGGACTAGAAAGGTGGTTTTGTTACAGTTATTTTAAGCTTCTGCAGATCAGCAGTGAAAAACAGAAGGTAGGTTAACTGGTGGTCGGGTTGGCTGCGGGAAAAAAATGGAAGGTCTCGGGTCAGATGTGGTTCTGTCGGGCTCCGGTCGGGTTTTTTTTCCAGACCCGAGCAGGCCTTTAGTTCAAGACACAGGTACATTAAGCAGGAAGCTTTACAAATTTAAAAGATGACTACACCTCATCGAACTTACACACAAGGCCACTTCCTCCAAAAGAATGAGTTAGAGCATGACAATATGCAAAGTATTTTGATTTCAACATAGCAGTGGTAGTTAAGGAGGCAGGAAATGTATGCAAAACATAAAAGATAAACATGAAAAGCAGTGGCCGGAACAACATTGATAAAGTAGTGACAAGAAAGGTTGCAATGGAGAAAGACTGGCAGTAAGAAAGGGATCACCCATCAGATATTAAGCCTTTACTTGAATCCTTTGCAAGAAGGAAAAAGAGGTGCCAAATGAACCTCCGCACCCAGTTGCAGAAGCCAAAATCAAGTCTTGGTAAAACTTTGGCTTTTTACAGAGTTAGGCATTATTCAATGGAAAACAAATGTTTAGGATGAAAGAAGAAACCAAGTTTCTTGGAGACAGCTTTCGTAATTGAGGAGATATGGAGGATTACGGGTGACATCATTAGATGAAAGGTCACATGAGAATTAATAGTTTCCCATCTGATTTTTGGTTCGTCCAGCGGTTAATTTAATATGCATACAGCTTGCTGTCATTATTTAAAAGTTCAGTTCTCGTAACATTCTGCTACTCAAACTGAGCGCTATACAACATGGTGCAGAACTGAATTCCCATGGTGAATTAAGAGAATCTCTGCACGAGAACCTTCCAGTTACTATTCCAGGGTCAAGCAACACTGTAGAAAGATGCTAAAAGGTACATTTACACAAGCTTAATGCCCATACAAAAGTGGGTTTCCATTTTAAACTGGTGTCCTGTAAATCCAGAGTTAGGCCTCAACCTAACTCCAAAACAAGACAGCAGTCACACTCAGGTCAGACCCACATTTTGGTTTTTAACTTCCATTATAGTTATACTATTGATGCAAAGTTAAGACTGCTTTGCAACAACACTACAGTTAGGAGTGTGAATATACTCAAACCAACAATGCTGCACAAAGTTTTTTAAAACATTTTCTTTAAAACATTTTCTTTTTGCAGTCAAGCTATTATTTGTAAAACAAATCTCCCAGATGACCAGATTGCACACCTGGTTCTCTTAAATATAATGCTCAAGATAGATTATATTAGATTCATGACCATATTGTCCCTTTCACATCATTGCACTATGTTTTCCTCTCCTGGAGCAGGGCACACGACTATGAATTAAAACAATGTGAATAATACACTGTACTATGTTTTCTACTTCTATTTTCCTAGCTGGGGCTAGTCACAAGATCCAATAATTATTATATACAATACCTTTTATATATAAATCATCTCAATATTTCATACTTCCATCACCAGCTGTACACTTAAACCAACCAGGCCACTCTTTTCATCTAAAGCTTTCCATTCACTCAGAACTATACAAAGTCACGAGCCTTTTACAGGTTTCCAGGTGCTTTAGGTTACTGCAAAGGTTCATTTAGCCTGCTTAGGACTTGAAAAAAGGGCTCAAAAACTAATTTCTCAGAAGACGCTGAGGAAGAGTTTGGTGAAGTATCGACAATCCTTATGAGGTAGTCACTGGATATTGGAGTGGTACCAGTAGATTAGAAGCAGGCTAAGGTATATTCAAATAAAAGCCCATTGATCTTTCTTCATTTCAATCAGGAGTAAAATTGAGGATTATCTGTACAATAATAAATAGTTAACAGCAGTCACCTTGGTTTCTGAAGGGGGAGATTTTGCCTGACCAACCTCTTTGATTACTCTGGAGGTACTGACTATACAACTGGACTGGAAAGCCCTACAACATAAAAACTATTTGATGAAAGGCCATTAATTAAAACAAAAGCATTTGTGGGGTAAACTCTGAGGTTGGATAAGAACTTGGCTGCAGTATTGAGAACAATTATAATTAATTAGGGATTTATGTCAGGGGTTGCACAAATGAGCTATCCCAGGGGGTGATTTTGGGGCCACAAAATTTTCTAATTTACATAAAAAGACCTAGATTGGAAACTCAATAGACAACGGTCAAATTTGCAGACGGGTACCAAACTAAGAGAGAGAATGGATTTGGAGAAAGCAGCTCAAAAATTACAGAACTAGTTGAATAGCATATCTGGGCAGAAAAATGGCAGAAGTGAAATTTAATACAGATAAAATGGATAATACTGCTCATAGGAGAAAAAACTGACACATGAACATGATGAATGATACTGAAATAGCCATGGGTGAAGCCAAAAGTGATCCAGGAGTCTTAGAAGACTTGATGCTCTACAAGCTCAATTAACCAATGCAATTAACAAAGTCAACAGAATGTTAAACCACATAACTAAAAGGGGAGAACATAAGTCAAAGGAAATGGTGGCCAAACTGTACAATGCTCTGGCTGGACTGCACCTTAGTATTGTGTCCAATATGGCTGCGAATAAGGAAAACATTCATGCACTGGAGGCAGTGTACAGGAACAGCCACGATGCCAATCCCGAGCAAAGGTCTGAGTAAAGAGGAAAGACTGGAAAAACTTGACCTTTTCATCCTGGAAAAGGGGAGTCTGGCAGGTGATCTCATCGCAGTTTAAAAGTTAGGGGAACAGAAACAGTAAACCCAGAATATTTAAGTTAAAAAACAAGAATAGGGCAAAGAGGCATAGATTCAAAAGATTGCAAATTTAGGACAGATGCCAGGAAATTCTTCTCGACACAAAGAGCGATCAACACATGGAATAAACCTACAAGAACAATAGTGGAGGCAAACACCCTGAAGGCTTTTAAAGTAACAGTTGGATGCATAAAGCGAGGAACTCAATAACCTTCTTGGATGAATGAACTAAGATGGGCCAAATGATGTTCCTCATTTTCAAGCATATGTGACCTTGAGAGAGAAAGGAAGGAAGGAAGAAAATTGGAACTAAACAAATGGAATGGATATTAAAATCAGTTTAATCTCAAATTCAAAATATACCTTTACTACAATTTTAACCCAAAAGATGATGGGTATTTCTTCACAAAATTGATCTTTTCGCAATTGAGAGTTAGAATTGACTTGAAATTATTTGAAAAAAAGTAGACAACATTTAACAGGCAGCAAGTGTTGAGTGGAACCCCACCAGTGTCTGCAATGAATCACTGTTATTTTTCATCTATCTTAATGACTTGCATATTGAAACCCAATTCATGCTAGTCAAAATTATGCACAATACCAGGAAAATTAGGGGCAATAGTTAATGCAGAAATTCAGCAGGTGGTTTGCAAGAGAACTTATCATGGATACAACAAAGTAGATAAAATAACAGAGCTGAAGGGTTCCAAAGATGGGTCACTGACCCAAAACATTAACTCTGCTTCTCTTTCCACAGATGCTGCCAGACCTGCTGAGTATTTCCAGCATTTCTTGTTTTTAGACTAGAGTATTGTACTCAGTAATGGCTGCTGAAATCAGAAAAAAAAACATAACCATCACAACAGATGCAGAGATCAGCAGGACTGATCCCAAGTGCAAAGGAGCTGAGGCCTGCAGGGCAGATCAGAGAAGCTCATTTACAGTCATTTTACTTTTATTTTTAGTTATTTTTTCTTTTTCTGTGTTTATTTTATTTCATCTTAGTTTGTTCAGTTTGCTTACCCACTGTTTTTTTTCATGTTTGTGCTTGTGATAGTTCAATTTTCAGTCCGTTAACACCCTTTCTATACTAATGCTTTGTCTTTCAACACACCATTAACATATCTTTGCTCCATGACCTTCTGGTCAGCTATTCTGTGACCTCGTCCTATCGACACCTTCTCCTTTGTTATCTCTTGCCCCACTCCCACTTTACTTGCTTATAACCTTTTACATTTCTAATATTTGCCAGTTCTGAAGAAGGGTCACTGACCTGAAACGTTAACTCTGCTTCTCTCTGCACAGATGCTGCCAGACCTGCTGAATATTTCCAGCATTTCTTATTTTTATTACAGTCGAGGCAGATGGTCAAAGAGAAGGGCACTTCATCGAGGTATACAAAATGTTAAATGGACAAGATCATCGAATCATAGAATGGTTACAGCACAGTAGGAGGCCATTCTGACTGTTGCGTCTGTGCTGTCTCTCTACAAGAGCAACTCATCTAGTCCCACTCCTCCGCCTTTTCCCCGTGACCCTGAAAATTTTCTCTTTTCAGATAATTATCCAGTTCTCTTTTGAAGGCCTCGATTGAATCTGTCTCCATCACACTCTCAGGCAGTGTATTCCAGATCCTACCATTCATTGTTGTTATGGAAGTGAATTTTTTTTAAGTTTAAACATTTTTTGAGGAATTCATAATCAAACTGAATAAATGTTGGAGCAGTTTTTCTTTCAAGAGTGATCATGGGGACACTGAAAGAACTGGTTTGGCAATAATGTTTACTTTTTGGCACACAAGTTAAAATAGAACAGAAACCCTGGTAACAGGGAAGTGGGCAGAGAGGTCAGTGCCCCTTGATTGGACAAGCCTGGCATCAGCAGCGCGCACCTGAGACAGAAGAAAACCCGCAGACCTTTGGTTGTAGCCGTCAGTGTGTTTTACCTTCTGGAGTGAGCAGTTGATAAAGTTAGCCTGCTGTTGAAGTGAAGGAAGGAGGGAAGACCACAACCCAGCTCGCTTTCCAGCATCTCTAAAAAGACCCCAAGAAGTCCAACATGTCAATTCACCTGGTCTCCTGTCTTTGAAGAAAGCCTGCTAAATTACTTTTCAACACCGCCTGAAAAGAACTGTTCTAAAAGATCCCAGTGACCTGTCTACATGCACTCAGAGGCTAGACTGTATGCCAGTTTTGGAACATATTTCATCTGCTGTTTTCTTCATTAATGATAAATGTCAGTTAAATGCCTAATGAAATGGAATTGTCCCCATCATGCTTACAGAAAATCTTCTGTTAAAAATATTGTACCAAAGAGAGTGACATTGTGGGGGTAATTTTAACCCCCTTCAAAACAAGTGGATTTGGGTGGGGTGAGATTCAAATTTTAAACATTTCAAATCTGAACCCAACCCACCTCAAGTCTGCCCACTTCCAGTTTAACAGAGGTGGGATGGGGGACAGGCTGCCAACCTGCTCTCAGGAGGCAGATTCTTCATTTAAATATTTCAATAAGGGTGCATACCTAAGAATTTTTCTTCTGCTTCACCTTTAACACTGGTCGCCTGAGTTTCCTGGGTCTTGGGAAATCCAGAAGCTCAAGGGAGGCAAGTACTGCTGAATGGTGCAAGCAATTGCCTTTCTAGCACTGCCTGTGAGCAAGGCCCAGAACAAAGTGCTTTTCCCCCACATCCCTCGAAACTGTATTGTTAACCCCATATCATCCCAATTTCCCACTCCCTCCGCTATACAACCTGGCTGCAACCTGGTACCGCAGGCCTACCCATCCGACGGCCAATCAGCCTTCAAATCTGGCTGGTTGCAACCAAAAAACAGATTCCAAAAATGTTAATCAGGTCCAGTCATTAAATGCGACAAGACCCGAATGAAATGTGTTCTTCCGGACTGCAAAACTGCTCGCTCACCCCACCTCCCTGTAAATATTCGGGCCAGTGACTCCCAACACTAAACACGTAGATTCACACAATCTGATTGGGGTGAGTTAGACAGCTAGACTGCTGATACAATTTCCATTTGCGTGCATCAAAAAGTACTGTGGGCCAAACATCAGGCCAACATTCTTTATTTTTCCAGCAATATGTATTTGGTGAGTATGAGTTCCCTTATAAATTTATGAAATCGTGTCAAATATTTTCAAAATGCTTATTTGCTTTGCACAAGAATACACTTCTCTCTTTTGAGTTACTCAACTTCACTCCACAGCCTCGTCCTTCTACGGAAAGAAACCTTCTTGAAAAACAGCCAGTAATAAAGGTATCAATTCAGGTATCAAATGTGATTAAAACTATTACTAAACATAAAAAAGTTTAAGTGCATATACAAATCAAAATGATTTACCAAGCTGGACTTTGTAGTATAATAATGTTTTTAAAATTGTGACTTTTAATGCAGTACAAGGAGGATTTGGAGGACACATGTGACTTCACACCAAGCCTGCCCAGAGACAAGCCAAGGGTCTTGGCTACCATGAATACAAGGAGCCCAGATCAAAGACCCTTTTGAAAGCAGAGTGCAAGGTTCTAACACCTGAAGGACAATGGATTTCACTGTCCCAGACTCTCAGATTGTAAACAAGGAGCCAGGGGCAGAGTGTAGTGTATCCAAATTTTCTGACGATACAAAGATAATTGGGAAGGCATGTTGTGATGAGGACACAAAGAATCTGCAAGGGGATACAGATAGGTTAAGCAAGGGGGCAAAAACTTGGCAGATGGAATTCAATGTGGGAAAGTTTGAGATCATCCATTTTGGTAGGAAGAATAAAAAAAGGGAGATTATTGAGATAAAGACTACACAATACTGCAGTACAGAGGGATTTGGGTATTCTTGTACATGAAAGACAAACGGCTGCGTGGCCGGGGTGGGGGGGCTCTCTCCCCGCTTCTCACCCCACTGTCCCCACGTTACGTCGTGGTGGCGGCGGTGGAAACAAAAAAAGAGATAACAAATGCTCTCAGTGTACTGATACAGCAAAAGGCTACTAAGATTTGAAACCAGCTTGAAGTTCACTCAGAGGGAGGTCAACCTGTGGAATCCTCTACCACAGAAGACAGTGGAGGCCAAGTCATTAAATATATTCAACAAGGGGATAGATATATTTCTTAATGTCAAAGGGATCAAGGGATATGGGGATAAAGTGGGAACAGGGTACTGAATTAGACGATCAGCCATGACCTTTTTTGAATGACGGAACAGGC
Organism: Heterodontus francisci; assembly: GCF_036365525.1. NCBI lineage: Eukaryota > Metazoa > Chordata > Chondrichthyes > Heterodontiformes > Heterodontidae > Heterodontus > Heterodontus francisci. The sequence continues at coordinate 180,204,423 of NC_090372.1, read as the reverse complement.
CAGAAGGGCCGAATGGCCTACTACTGCTCCTATTTTCTACGTTTCTAGGTTTGCGGAGAAGAAAAGACCAACCGGCTCTCCAGAGATTGCCTTATTAACAGAAGGCCAGTTGAGCACCCTCGGAAGAAGCGAGCGAAGAGGACATTGACTTTAAGACCGCTGAACGATCCAACGAATTGCAAATGGGAGGAGTTCGACACTTTTAACTGCAAGATGATGAGAACACAGTGTAATGTATAAATGTGGTTTGGGGTTTTTGAGGGTGTTGATAAGTTAATGGGAAATTCCTTTCTCTGTAATTTAGCATAATTAACCATCTACTAAGTACTCTTTTGTTAATGTTGATGAACTCTTGTTGTATAATCCTTTAAATCGGTCTGGGGAGTTCACCTCTCCTTTTAAGGCCAAAATGAGGCAACCAAACTTTTTCACAGCTTTTAAATTTGCACATTATTTAGCAATCAACCAAGATATGCAGTGTTTTCTACTGGCTAGTGCACACATGTTGAAATCCTGTAACACAAACTATTATCAAAGGAGTTAAAATAGCATCTCATGAGATTCACCAGAACCACGTATTGGTGTTTTCTTTAAAGGCTCAGTGCTTCAAAGGAGAAGTCGGTAGCTATGCATTCAGTACAGGTTGGGATCCTACATGCCGAAAAGACCATCATTTGTCACTTCTCAATTTAAATTTTCTCCCGAATCACATCAGCAAAATAAAAATTCTACACAATTACACTCCATCAAAATAACTGCAGAGATACAGCTCATGGTGGATGGGCCATATCTTCACCTATCACACTATAAACCCATAAAATAAAAAAGCAAGCAACAACATATACAATATAACAAACCTAGCTCCAGCAGCATTTCCTCATTCATACAAGCAGCAACAACACACGCTGCCAGGCATTTTGGACTCTAGGCACACACTTAGCCCTAAATAACCTGCTAAAAGTCACAATAAATTTAATTAATCACCAGGAGCCACTGCAGCTTTCTTTAGCTGAACCACCAGTCGAATGTAATATCCATTTTCAAAAAGGGAGACAGTGCTCACCTGGGCAGCTACAGGCCAGTTAATTTAACATCTGTGCCAGGGAAAATTAAAGATGAAATTACTAAATTACTGAAGAGAAATACTGAAATACTGAAGAGAAAAGAGATAGACAACACAAATTTCAAAAAGGAACAAACATATTTGGTGGATGGGATAGACTCAGTGGATGTAGTGTATATGGACTTTTAGAAAGTCTTTAACAAGGTATCATGCATGAGACTATTGGAAAAGATTAAGAGATGCAGAATTAGGGGAAGGGCAGCAAGACAGATTAAAAACTGGTTAGAATGGAGCAAACATAGATTAGGCGTTAAGGCCAGTTTACTGGAACAGCTGGAAATGGAAAATGGGGCAGGATTTTCGTGGAACGATAGGGTCGGGTACAGAGATAGGCAGGCATGTAATATCGTGCCGCTGGCTGAAGTGCTGGTTTTCTGGCACCATCCTGCCTCAGGGCCATTTTCCTGGAGGCAGGATTGGGGTAGAAGCGATACCCACCCAAAAGCAGCAAGTAGCCAGCTGTGATAAGTTAAAGGCCAATTAAAGCCAATTATCAGAGGCCACATGCAAATTTCCAGCTGGCCTATGCAACACCACCCACCATGGCATAGAGAACATGCCAACTGTCTGGAGGCAGCCTCCCTGCAGCAGACAGGGGGTGTCAAGTGCATCCTGTAGCACTGAGACTCTCCCTGCCTACCCGGCCACAGCTGCAGCCACAGGTCGCCCTGTGGCAGGATCTCCCTCCCACAATGGTGGCCCAGCAGCTGTGGCCATTTTTCAATTCATATTTGTTAAAGTTGCTGAGAGGGTGCCTCCAGTTTCAAGACCCCGCCCGCCGTCCTTAATTTGACAGTGAGTACGCCTTCCGGCTATTAATTGGCCAATCAAGGGGAAAATCACTGCTGGGCTACTGCTCCCGACAGAGTGAGAGGTTGGGACCCCCATTTGACCCCACCCAAAATCCAAAATCCTGCTTGTGGGTTCAGTTCTGGCCACCTCTGTTCACTGTGTTTCATTGATTTGGATATAAGGCTCGAGGGAGTTCAAACTTGAAGAATATATTAAAGTAGGAGGCACAGTAAATAATTCTTGCACCAAAGGAAGCAACTGATAGGATAGTGGAATGTGTGAAAAAGTGTTAGCTGGAATTCAATGTTATTAAAGGTAAGATGGAACACTGATTCAAAAAAATATATACTTGCAATATGGAAAGGCTACATGATGTGGAACAATGGAGGGATTTCAACACTTAAAAGTAGCTTCTCAAATAGATAAGGCCACAAAAAAGCTAATGGAACATTGAGTTTCACAGCAAGAAGTTAGAATGTAACAGTCAAGGTGTAATGGTGAATCTATCATAATTAGAGCACTATGTATAATTTTGAGCTCCACACTTTAGGAAGGATGCTGAGGTAAGAGAGAGAGTAGAGCAGATGCACTTGGATGCTGCCTCGGATAAGGAAATGCAAACACAAGAAAGAATTGAAAAAAATTGGATATTTTTAATACAACAGACAGTGATTTGATACAAGTGATTAAAAGGATGAAACAGGGTATATAGAAACAGACTTTCTTTAATTCAAGGATCAATAACAATGGGGCATAGATAGAAAATTAAATAGCAGAGATTTTAGGACAGAGAACAGGAGAAACCTTTTTTAAAAAAAACATAGGATTATGAAGCTGTAAAATGCACTAGCAGAGTTGGTAATTGAAACATTTACAATTAGATAGGTGTTTGATGGAAAAGGAGATAAAGGCACAACAGATTAGGAATACTGCTCATGTCGATGATAAACACTGATGTGGTTTCACCCAACAGTCTGTTTCTGCGCTGTAGCTCCTCGATTTTAATAAAAAGGAGACTGAAAGAAGATATGCAGAATGTTATAGCAGAAGAGGAACATTCCTTTTGTCACAAATTAAAAATATTACATACAAATGTAATATAGAGCCTGGGATATATTTGTTACAGACAAGTTTGTATATCATAAAATCTTTATTACCAAATCATAAAAAAACTGTATTAAGATTTGGCTTATGCTTTAGATCAAACCAAAGCTAGTGGCACTTTTCTTTCCTAATCAGTTTCATAAAATTAGTAGGGTTGAAGCCCTCCACTTTAGCACCAAGGAGATATTAATACTGGTATGGTGGTGGAGTGTCTCCCACTTCAGCAATTTTATTTGGTCAACCATTCACCTGACAGGTGCAGAAACCCACTACCAAATGCATGTGCCTTTCAACTAAGCAAATGAGCATACATGGAACTCTTGTTTGCCTGATGAGGAGGAGTGCAAACTCTCTGCTCGTAGGAACACACTTCACTTAACCAAAGCAAGAGATCTTTAGGAGCAAGTTGGCAGTGCCCAGCTTTAGTGACTCTAAAGGTTAGACTGGCATAGTAAGTAGTGCAAAAATAAAAGCAAAAACTGCAGATGCTGGAAATCTGAAATAAAAACAAGAAATGCTGGAAACACTCAGCAGGTCTGGCAGCATCTGTGGAGAGAGAAGCAGAGTTAATGTTTCAGGACAGTGACCCTTCTTCAGATCTGACAAATATGAGAAATGTAAAAGATTTTAAGCAAGTAAAGCGGGGGGGTGGGGCAAGAGATAACAAAAGAGGTGTTGATAGGACAAGGTCACAAAGAATAACTGACCAGAAGGTCATGGAACAAAGGCAAACGGTATGTTAATGGTGTGCTGAAAGACAAAGCGTTAGTACAGAGTGGGTGTGAATAGACTGTAAAGCACAAAGCACTCCAAGCACAAACATTAAAAAAAAATTTTCAAAACAAAAACAGTGGGTAGGTACAGTAGAAACAATTTAGTATACTGTATTCGCTGCTCACAATGTGGTCTCCTCTACATTCTTTTGGGCCTCCTTATCTCGAGAGACAATGGATACGCGCCTGGAGGTGGTCAGTGGTTTGTGAAGCAGCGCCTGGAGTGGCTATAAAGGCCAATTCTGGAGTGACAGGCTCTTCCACAGGTGCTGCAGAGAAATTTGTTTGTTGGGGCTGTTGCACAGTTGGCTCTCCCCTTGCGCCTCTGTCTTTTTTCCTGCCAACTACTAAGTCTCTTCGACTCGCCACAATTTAGCCCTGTCTTTATGGCTGCCCGCCAGCTCTGGCGAATGCTGGCAACTGACTCCCACGACTTGTGATCAATGTCACACGATTTCATGTCGCGTTTGCAGACGTCTTTATAACGGAGACATGGACGGCCGGTGGGTCTGATACCAGTGGCGAGCTCACTGTACAATGTGTCTTTGGGGATCCTGCCATCTTCCATGCGGCTCACATGGCCAAGCCATCTCAAGCGCCGCTGACTCAGTAGTGTGTATAAGCTGGGGATGTTGGCCGCTTCAAGGACTTCTGTGTTGGAGATATAGTCCTGCCACCTGATGCCAAGTATTCTCCGAAGGCAGCGAAGATGGAATGAATTGAGACGTCGCTCCTGGCTGGCATACGTTGTCCAGGCCTCGCTGCCGTAGAGCAAGGTACTGAGGACACAGGCCTGATACACTCGGACTTTTGTGTTCCGTGTCAGTGCGCCATTTTCCCACACTCTCTTGGCCAGTCTGAACATAGCAGTGGAAGCCTTACCCATGCGCTTGTTGATTTCTGCATCTAGAGACAGGTTACTGGTGATAGTTGAGCCTAGGTAGGTGAACTCTTGAACCACTTCCAGAGCGTGGTCGCCAATATTGATGGATGGAGCATTTCTGACATCCTGCCCCATGATGTTCGTTTTCTTGAGGCTGATGGTTAGGCCAAATTCATTGCAGGCAGACGCAAACCTGTCGATGAGACTCTGCAGGCATTCTTCAGTGTGAGATGTTAAAGCAGCATCGTCAGCAAAGAGGAGTTCTCTGATGAGGACTTTCCGTACTTTCCGGACTCTCCTCTACATTGGGGAGAGGAAATGTAGATTAGGTGACTGCTTTGCGGGACACCTCCGCTCAGTCCGTAAGCATGACCCCAAGCTTCCAGTTGCTGGCCATTTCAACGCCCCCCGCGCCCCCCCCCCCCCCCACCTCCTCTCATGCTCACACCTCTGTCCTGAGATTGCTGCAGTGTTCCAGCGAACATCAATGCAAGCTCGAGGAACAGCATCTCATTTACCAACTAGGTACGCTATAGCCTGCCAGATTGAACATTGAATTTAATGATTTCAGAACATGACGGCCCCCCCCTTTTTTATGTTTTTTTCTTTGTTTCTTTTTAAAAAAATTTTATTTGGTTATTTTATTTTAGTTTTTTTTTTTAAAAAAGTGTGTTTAGTTTGTTTCTACTGTGCCTACCCACTGTTTCTGGTTTATAAAATTTTTTAAATGTTTGTGCTTTACAGTCTATTCACACCCTCTTTGTACCAACGCTTTGTCTTTCAGCATACCATTAACATACCATTTGCCTTTGTTCCATGACCTTCTGGTCAGTTATTCTCTGTGACCTTGTCCTATCAACACCTTCTCTTTTGTTATCACTTCCCTCCTAACAGCACTGTGGCTGTACCTACCCCACATGGACTGCAGCAGTTCAAGAAGGCAGCTCACCACCACCTTCTCAAGGGCAATTAAGGATGGGCAATAAATGCTGGCCTAGCCAGTGACACCCACATTCCATGAAACGAATTTAAAAAAACCTCTTCCTCACCAAAAGCAGTAGATGCTAGTTCAATTCACGACTTTAAAACTGAAATTGATAAACTTTTGCTTGCCAAGGGTTTTAAGGGATATAGAACCAAGGCAGTTAAAGAGTTAGGATATAGATCAGCCATTATCTCATTGAAGAACGGAACAGTCTCGAGGAGCTGAATGGCCTATTTCTGTTCCTATGTAACTACTGTGGGTCTGTATGGTTCAGGCAGCTAAATAGATCTGACCACACAGAGGGTTGGGACAGTTCAAAATCTTTATTGCCATATGCATCATTTTGCAACTACTTCTATCCCAAAGAGAGTCTGCTTAGCCCCACTTTCGCAGAAAATTGAGGAAGTGAGCACTTTCACAATGTATAGGTAAATTTCTCCTCCCCACACCCCCAAAATTGTTTCTGGAATAAAATGCCTTTGCCACTTAAACAATATCTCCTTAAAACAATTCCATTTCCCTCCACTGCCTTATCCTTAAGAAGATCTTTTAATTTATTCCTAAGATGCAGCATTCTTTCCTCTAAAATGTTTGCTGTATTGAAATCTATAACTTGATGGCTTTTTTTTGTCCTCAGTTCAATTTTTAAAAAACTTAACAAATGGCTTTTACTGATCTGATAAAATTTCAATCCTTAGTTTCCAAAGCTTAACCATTGTGGGCTTGAAGTTCTAACACCTGTGGCAGCAAGTTTCTGTCAGTAGTACAGTAACACAGTAATACTACTTACTAAAGAAACCATCACCATGAAATTTACTGAAAGCTTGTTATCGATGGATCTAAATCTATTTAAATTGTTTTATTCAGCAATGACTGAACAAATTAGAAATAAGTTCCATGAAGAAATATTAGTAATAACACTAATGCAGCCCAATTTACATTTCTTTATTTAATAGGCTAGCCCACATAGCAATTAGCCAATCATCACAGAACACTGAAGAACATTTCACAGGAAATGCCCTTAACAAATAATTGCCAGCGTTTTTTCATGTTCCCTCTTCGCTCTCCTAATTACTTTTTTAAGTACCACTCTGCACTTTCTATACTCCTCTAGGGCCTCTGCTGTTTTCAGCACTCTGAATCTGCCATAAGCCTCCTTTTGTTTTTTCCCGATCCAATCTTCTATATCCCTTGACATCTCGGGTTCCCTGAACTTGTTGGTCCTACCCTTCACCTTAACAGGTACATGTTGGCTCTGAATCCTCACTATTTCCTCTTTGAATGATTCCCACTGGTCTGATGCAGACTTTCCTCCAAGTAGCTGCTCCCAGTCCACTTTGGCCAGATCCTGTTTTATCATACTGAAATCGGCCTTCCCTCAATTCAGTACCTTTATTTCCGGTCCGTCTTTGTCCTTTTCCATAACTACCTTAAATCTTACAGAATTATGGTCACTATCCCCGAAATGTTCCCCCACTGACACTTCTACCAATTATCCAGCTTCATTCCCTAGGATTAGGTCCAGTACTGCCCCTTCTCTTGTAGGACTTTCTACGTACTGGCTCAAAAAGCTCTCCTGTATGCATTTTCAGAATTCCTCCCCCTTTAAGCCTTTTGCATTAAGAAAATCCCAGTTGATATTGGGGAAGTTGAAATCCCCTACCATTATCACCCTATTATTTTTACACCTCTCTAAGATTTGCCTACATATCTGCTCCTCTATCTCTCCCTGACTGTTTGGAGGCCTGCATCATGTTAATGAAGCCTGGGTGTTAAAATGGCACTGGCCTCATGCCAGCAAATCAAGGTGGCCCAATCACTTACCCTTGCCCCTCGCCTTAGATTAAAATTGGGACTTACAATTCTGATTCTCTTGTCGGTAAAATAAAATCATCAAACTGTACAAGATACAAATGCTTTTTCCATTTGTCATGACACCAGTTAGCAGCTTAGTATTGTCACACCAACTTGCTTTGTTGAATGATAATTTTCTTTAATCCACTGACTGGAGATCTGAATTTATTTTTTTTTTTTAAAGATAGATGACTTTGCTAGCAGCTTAAGATAGCTACCTAATTTGCAACACTGTATCCAACATTGCAAGGCTTGAGAGGAGGGAGACAAAATGTCTGCTCATTCTCCAGCAAGAACCAGGAAGTTTAAAGGAACTACTGTTTCTTTTTAGCAAGAATACTGCTGACTGGTATGTTGGAATCACTGAGTGACTGTCATGTGACAAGCCCCTCCCCATCTGCGGTTTTAAGCTGGTGTTTTTGCTGCAGCAGATGCTTCATTCTGTTAAATTTTAAGGACATATGCTTTAAAATTGAAAAAAGGATTCCATTGATGCTGGATGTCATGGTTCTTTTGAAAAAAAAGGAATCAGACTTGATTTATAAACAACAATTACTGGAAGTCACCTGTTTTCAGATAAATACCCAGGAGGGGGCTTTTAAGACTTGGGGAAGATGTTTACAGAGAAGTGACAGGTCAAGATTTATAGGGGTCAGGAGGCAGGACTCCCGAGATGTTTTTGGTTTCGCTTTGGTCAGACAGTTGGGGTATGGACAGTAGTTTGAAAAGGTGTTAAAGAATCAACCTGCCAAGGACAAATCCCAACTCTGCTTTTTCCATCTCTTTGAGAAGCTCTTAGAAGTTAGTGTAAGAAATAGAAAAATTGATGCTGCATTCCTTCTACAAGGCCTGCCTGAAACCCCTGTTGCCGCATCTCTCCTGGAAAGCCTGCCCAAACTGATCTTCAATGTCGCCTGAAAGGAACTGTTCTAGAAAGATCACAATGACAGCCATATATTTATGTATATTTTGGACACTAAAACAAAAGGACATCGGACATCTTTCCACATCTCTTTTTTTCTTCAAGAATTAGCAAGTATTTTGGCCAAAGTAGTTTTTATCTTCTTTTAATAATAGAGATCAAAAGGCAAAGTCGCTATTTTTTCGGTGTGTGTGTGCGCGCGCGCACTGCTAAGGTAAAAAGGGAACTTTTATATTTCAGTCTGTGTGTTAATGCTTTGCTTCATTATAGAATCAGTTATTACAGCATAGAAACAAGCCCTTCGGCCCAACGCGCCTGCACCAACCATTGCGCACCCATCCTAACTGAGCCCATTTCCCCGCTCTTGGCCCGTAGCCTTGTATGTTATGGCGTTTCAAGTGTTGATCTAAATACTTCTTGAATGTCCTGAGTGTTCCTACCTCTACCACCTCTTCAGGCAGTGTGTTCCAGATTCCAACCACCCTCTGGTTGAAAAGATTTCTCCTCAACTCCCCTCTAAACCACCTGCCCCTTACCTTAAATCTATGCCCCCTAATTATTGACCTCTCCGCTAAGGGAAAAAGTTTATTCCTATCTATCCTATCAATGCCCCTCATAATTTTGTATACCTCAATCATGCAAGGATGCTGTTCCCGTTCTGGTTCAGGTACAACCCGTCCATCTTATACAGATCCCACCTTCGCCAGAAACAGGCCCAGTGATCCAAGAATCTAAAGCCCTCCCTCCTGCACCATCTTCCCAACCATGCATTCATCTGCTCTAACCTCTTATTCATATACTCACTAGCCCGTGGCACCGGAAGAAACTCAGATTACAACTGTTGAGGTCCTACTTTTTAAATCTGCAGGACGTCATCCCTCTTTCTACCCATGTCATTGGTGCCAACGTGGACTACAGCCTCCAGCTGTGCACCCTCATCCTCTAGAATACTTTGTAGCCGCTCAGTGGTATCCAAGAGGCAACATACCATCCTGGAATCACGTCTGCGCCCACAGAAACTGTTCCTCTAACCATAGAATCCCCTACCATTATTGCCCTCTTGCCCCTTTTTCTCCATCCCAGCAAAGCCGAGTCAGCCATGACATTACGGTCATGACTCTCGGTGCATTCTCCAGAGGAACCCCCTCATCGGTACTCCGAACTGAATGCTGGTTATAAAGTGGGATGTCCTCTGGGGACTCCTGCACTACCTGACCTTTTTTGTCCGTCCAGCAGCCACCCAGTCAACCCCCCAACTGTGCTTGCCTAGGCACCGGCTTGACTACCTCCTGAAATGTGCCATCCCCGTAGTCCTCCACCTCGCGGATGCGCCACAGTGACTCCAGCCGCTGCTCGAGCTCCAAAACCCGAAGCTCAAGCTTCTGCAACCGGAGACACTTTCTGCAGACATGTTTGCCAAGGTCACATGGCACGTCCACAACTTCCCACATTGCACAGGAGGTACATTCTGCTTGGCCAAGCTGCCCTGCCATTACTTACTTTTACAATGAAAAAAAAACTTGCTTGTGTAATATCTTACCAGCTATTTACAATCAACTCTAATTCGGTTGACACCTATGGATACACAACGTGCCCATGCTAGCATGCATAGGCGATACACACATGTAAATAGCGACAGAAAAGAGCAGAAGAAAAATAAAGTGGAAAAGTTTGAGTCAATGTCTGAAGAATTTTTGTTATGGCTCTTGGAGCTCACTGTAGTGTCCTTGATTGTAGGTCGATCTTACTTTTTGTTCGGGCCCAGTATTCTTAAACCTTGTTCGCTGTCGGAGTTTTTTCACTCTTGGGGTTCATGTATCTTCAGTGGATTCAGAGGCTTGTGAGAAAGAGATGGGAGCAGACAGGAGAGACCTTCTCAGTCCAGCAGCAAACAGTCTTTGAGTTCAAACTCTCTGTGGCTAGCTCAAAAGACCCTGGAACAGCCAGTTAGTCATGTGACCAGCTGGTCTAACCAGCCCTGGATTGTATCACCTTAGCAGTCACTGGAATGTTCATCTTACACACAATCCCTGATGATCAAGGTCCATTGTGGGTTGAATGTGTCAGGGAGTGATCCTTTGCCCTTCCAAGCACTGTCTATTAACATGCAAATGTCTTTTCCACCAATGGCTGATCTGTTTAACAAGCCATTTAATCACTCCAGCAACAGTTTAAGATCAATGTTCATGATAAAATTAATGTGCCTCATTCTTGGCTGGTGGGGGCCTGCATGACAATATGTTGTGACCTGTGGAGAAGTGGAACTAGAACAAACAATGCACTCCTCCCGCCTCGGTCGTAACACAGGAGCGGCTTCTGGACTCTGACACATGCAGACCCGAGTGGGGGACACTGTCTCTCTTTCCATTCAAGCTTGAAGGTTTCAAATCCTGCCTGTTGACAGACCAGTTTTGCATACTTCGACTATAATCAGAAATTCCAATGGAGGAAACCATCCGCATTGCTGTCTCTAAGAGATCCACCGAACCTACTTCTTTAAACTAAAAGCCTCAGGACCACCGAATTTAGCTAGCAGCCAGCTGAAACACCAACCACCACAAAATGCATATCCCTTTTTTCTATGGACTCTAACTTAACTAATCTACCCTTCCCCACTCTGTAACCTACGTGTGTGTGCACACACGCCTGAGAGAGTGTGGAGAGAGGGGGGGGAGAGAGAGAGAGAGAGAGAGAAAAAAAAAGAGGGAGAGAGAGAGAGAGAGAGAAAAAAAAAGAGGGAGAGAGAGAGAGAGAGAGAAAAAAAAAGAGGGAGAGAGAGAGAGAGAGAGAAAAAAAAGAGGGAGAGAGAGAGAGAGAGAGAGAAAAAAAAGAGGGAGAGAGAGAGAGAGAGAGAAAAAAAAGAGGGAGAGAGAGAGAGAGAGAGAAAAAAAAGAGGGAGAGAGAGAGAGAGAGAGAAAAAAAAGAGGGAGAGAGAGAGAGAGAGAAAAAAAAAAAGAGGGAGAGAGAGAGAAAAAAAAAAAGAGGGAGAGAGAGAGAGAGAAAAAAAAAGAGGGAGAGAGAGAGAGAGAAAAAAAAGAGGGAGAGAGAGAGAGAGAGAAAAAAAGAGGGAGAGAGAGAGAGAGAAAAAAAAAGAGGGAGAGAGAGAGAGAAAAAAGAGAGAGAGAGAGAAAAAAAAGAGAGGGAGAGAGAGAGAAAAAAAAGAGAGGGAGAGAGAAAAAAAGAGGGAGAGAGAGAAAAAAAAGAGGGAGAGAGAGAAAAAAAAGAGGGAGAGAGAGAAAAGAGAAAAAAGAAAGAGAGAAGAGAAAAAAAGAGAAAAAAGAGACGAGAGAAAAAAAGAAAGGGAGAGAGAAAAAAAGAGGGAGAGAGAGGAAAAAAAAGAGGGAGAGAGAGAAAAAAAAGAGGGAGAGAGAGAAAAAAAAGAGGGAGAGAGAGAAACTAAAGAGGGAGAGAGAGAGAAAAAAGAGGGAGAGAGAGAGAAAAAGAGGGAGAGAGAAAAGAGAAAAAAAGAAAGAGAGAAGAGAAAAAAAGAGAAAAAAAGAGACAAGAGAGAAAAAAAGAAAGGGAGAGAGAGAAAAAAAGAGAGAGAGAGAGAGAGAGTGTGTGTTGGCGCATTGTTTATTATTTGTACTAGTGCGGTTTAGGTAAAACCAAGTTTACCTCTTTCTTTGTTGACTCAAGAAATCCTGTCTCATTATGATCATAAACAAGAACCAAACACCAACAGAATTGGCCAGTCGATCGACTTTAAGAAAGAATTAAACCAGTTGTGGTCAAACGAGGACAGGGTAAAGAAGGAAGCCCTTTAACCCCTCTTCACTTTCTTTTAGTTCATGGGATGTGGGTGTTGCTGGCTCAGCCAAAAATTATTGGCCATCCCTAATTGCCCTTGAGAAGGTGGTGGTGAGCTGCCTTCTTGAACCGCTACAGTCCATGTGGGGTAGGTACACCTACAGTGCTGTTAGGAAGGGAGTTCCAGGATTTTGACCAGCGACAGTGAAGGAACGGTGATATAGTTCCAAGTCAGGATAATGTGTGGCTTGGAGGGGAACTTGCAGGTGGTTGTGTTCCCATGTATCTGTTGCCCTTGTCCTTCTAGGTGGTAGAGGTCACGGGTTTGGAAGGTGCTGTCTAAGGAGCCTTGGTGCATTGCATCTTATGCTGCCACTATGCGTCAGTGGTGGAGGGAATGAATGTTTGTGGATGGTGTGCCAATCAAGCGGGTTGCTTTATCCTGGATGGTATCGAGGTTCTTGAGTGTTATTGGAGCTGTACCCATCCAGATGAGTGGAGTGTATTCCATCACACTCCTAACTTGTGCCTTGTCGATGATGGACAGGCTTTGGGGCGTCAGGAGGTGAGTTACTCACCGCAGGATTCCTAGCCTCTGACCTGCTCTTATAGCCATGATATTTATCTGGCTACTCCAGTTCAGTTTCTGGTCAATGGTTACCCCCAGGATGTTGACAGTGGGGGATTCAGTGATTGTAATGCCACAGAATGTCAAGGAGAGATGGTTACTTTCTCTCTTGGAGATGGTCATTGCCTGACACTTGTGTGGTGTGTCATGCAGACCCCCACCTGCCAAGAGTGAGGAATATTAATATCGCCACACGAACATTAATTTTAAACTGTAACTGGAGTGAAGAAAGAACTGGCTAAAAAGAAACACAATGGATCCTTGGCTGCAGAGACATTTTTGTAGGTTAACAGACGGTACTTGAAAAGGACAAAGGTGCTACTCCCTGCTCCAATTTAATCCACAATGGACTTTTGATTACCAGACGTTCAGCACGAAGGAGCTCACATTCCAGGTTAACTGCCGAGATGGCCGAATACACAAATGGATGTGGTCACACCAGCTAGTCACATGACTAACCTGCTGGGCCACCTCAGTTTTCTTTTTATTTGAACTTGCAGAAAGCTCCTGGCACCTGGATTGAGAACATCTCTCTCCTGTCTGCTCTCATCTCTTTCTCACCGGCTTTGGAATCCATTGAAGACACATGAACCCCAAGAGAGAAAAGTCTCTGAACAAGGTTTATGAAGAATACTGGGCCCCAACGAAAAGCAAAGTTTACCTACAAAAAGGACTCTGCAGTGAGCTCGAAGCACACTAACAAGAAACTCTTCAAATATTGCCTCAAACCTCTCCACTTTATTTTTTTTCCTTCTGTTCTTTTCTGTCTCTATTTGCATGTACGTATCGCATATGCATGCTAGCATGGGGCATTAACTGAATTAGAGTTTACATTTAAATAAATTTCACTTTTCTTCTTTAAACCCAAGAAAGCCTGTTTGTGCTCATTCCTTTGCCTTATAATTGGAAAGCAGTGAACAAGGATTCACCAAGGGGGAGCACAAAACACGGTGTGTTTAAAATTAAATCCTGTTACAGTAAGACCAGGTGATGGCTGAAAGGGACCTCTGGACACCTTTCACACCTGGTCGTAACGGGTCTGAACGTTACTTGCCACTTATTAGCCCAAGCCCGGATATTGTCCAGGTCTTGCTGCATTTATACATGGATAGCTTCAGTATCTGAGTCGTCATGAATGGTGATCATTGAGCAACCATCAGCGAACAACCCCGCTTCTGACCTTATGTTTGAAGGAAGGTCATTGATGAAGCAGTTGAAGATGGTTGGGCCTAAGACACTACCCTGAGGAACTCCTGCAGTGATGTCCTGGAGCTGAGATGATTGATCTCCAACAACCACAACCATCTTCCTTTGTGCTCGGTACGACTCCAACCAGCAGAAAGTTTTTCCCCCTCATTCCCATTGACTCCAGTTTTGCTAGGGCTCCTTGATGCTATACTCGGTTAAATGCTGCCTTGATGTCAAGGGCAGTCACTCTCACCTCACTACGTGTTCAGTTCGTGTCCATGTTTGAACCAAGGCTGTAATGAGGTCTGGAGCTGACAGGCCCTGGCGGAACCCAAACTGAGCGTCACTGAGAAGGTTATTGCTGAGCAAGTGCCACTTGATAGCGCTGTCGACGACACTTTCCATCACTTTACTGATAATTGAGGCTGATGGGGCAGTAATTGGCCGGGTTGGACTTGTCCTGCTTTTCGTGCACAGGACATACTTGGGCAATTTTCCATATTGCCAGGTAGATGCCAGTGTTGTAGCTTTACTGGAACAGCTTGGCTAGGGGCACAAGCAGCTCTGGAGCGCAGGTCTTCAGTACTACTGTCGTAATGCCGTCAGGGCCCATACCCCTTTTGCAGTATCCAGTGCCTTCAGTCGTTTCTTAATATCACTCGGAGTGAATCGAATTGGCTGAAGACTGGCATCTTGACTGTATCAGGTTGAAAGAATCTAGAATGACGGAAAAGAGGCAAGCTCAATGTCAGCTTGACTCTGTTGGCAACGTCTGCACTTCAGTCAGAATGTGGATTCAACTAATATTCCAGAAATTGGGCACACATTTTAGACTAATGTCCCAGTGCAGTGCCATGGTGCCACACTTCAACCAAGATGATAAAGTTAAGCACTGTTGGCCTGATCAGTTGGATATTAATGTTCCCAATCCACTATTTGAAAAGCAGTGAGCCTTCCTTATTTCCTGGCCAGCATTCCTCACTCAACCAATACCAATGAATTGATTAATTGATCATTGAACTCAAAGCTGCTAGTGGAGGCAACGTTAGTCTTTTCAGTACTCAGTCATTAAGAATTCCATTATGAATACAAAAGTATGCTGGTGAATTGTACATAGAAAACAGCAATAATAACACATTAGCATCTCACTTAATAAAAAAGTGCAATATCTGTTAAACAATAAGAAGTCCTGTGGCATAAAATCACAGCTTAGGCTGCTATGCTTTAGTTCTGACAAGGGGATCCAAACTCCTTGGATGAACTAGAAGTTACATTTTCCACATACATACAACATCTCATTTTGAAGGTCTACCAAGAGGCAAACCTGATGGTTTCATCCAAAAGTTCTACTGCACATCAGGCTCATGAAGAAACCCGACTTTAAAAAACAAAAATGCAAACATATTAACTCCTAGTGGACAGGTTCCAAAAACATCTTGAGAATCTTAAAAGCAAAATACTGCGGATGCTGGAAATCTGAAACAAAAACAAGAAATGCTGGAATCACTCAGCAGGTCTGGCAGCATCTGTGGAAAGAGAAGCAGAGTTAACGTTTCGGGTCAGTGACCCTTCTTCGGAACTGACAAATATTAGAAAAGTCACAGATTATAAACAAGTGAGGTGGGGGTGGGGCAAGAGATAACAAAGGAGAAGGTGCAGATTGGACCAGGCCACATAGCTGACCAAAAGGTCACGGAGAAAAGGCAAACAATATGTTAATGGTGTGTTGAAAGACAAAGCATTAGTACAGATTAGGTGTAAATACACTGAATATTGAACAGCAGCAAGTGCAAGCCTGAAGAATGACAACTACCTAAACCTGCACCCAGCTGCCAGCACTGGCTATAGCATGATCACACAAACCTTCCCCATATGACAAAGGCCACAAGCAAAGCTTCCTAATCAATGAATGGTCTGTTTGCCTCTGCTAACTGCAATATTAGTGATTTACACAGATGGGATTTAACATTCAACTGCTTACTTAACACATATTTACAAGAATGTGCTGCAAGTGAATTGATGTGCACAGCAGAAATTAGCTTAATTAAAATGATCAATTTCAACCAGGAACACATAAAAAGTATTTCCCACATTTCTTCCATTGGCCTTCAGGTTTTTATTCCTCTTGAAGAAAACTACCCTGCCATATAAATAAATGCAATTTGCTTAACAAATGTTACCATCATTATGCTTATAACCAATTTCCAGCATGGCTCTACAGCAAGAACGATTTCATCTCTCAGAGTAACCTGGGAAAAGACTAGAGATCAAATCCACTCAATTCATACTTTTCAAAAAGAAAAACTGAGATTGGCTTGTCCTTTTGGACCTTAGTAACTGCACTATGCAAACCATATCCTATATAACCTTATTTGCTCCATTACAATCATTGTGAGCAAAAACAAAACATTGTTACATAAGCCAAAGCCTTCTTCCTGCCACAGAATCAGATTCCTGTTAAGAAATAACTTCACCACAACATTTTGAAATATACAACTAAGACAATGTTTTCTTGGGACTTCAGTACAGATAACAGATGCAATAAATAAGTTGTTTAATATTCCACTCTAGAATTGAATATGAATATAGAATCTGTCACTCTAGAATTGGCCTTTATAGCCACTCCAGGCGCTGCTCCACAAGCCACTGACCACCTCTAGGCGCTTACCCATCGTCTCTCGAGACAAGGAGGCCAAAGAAGAATATTCCACAGCAGGATTGGAGCTGTAACCAAAGAGTGTTAGGCCATTATTTTACAGCATCTGCAGATTACTTCTTTGCGTTTTATAGTTAATCAATGTTACTGAATTTCTGAACATTTGTCTTGATGGCATCCATTATCGACTTGCAACATGTAACAACTTAAGATTCCATTTTACAACAATTCATACAAGCTGTGAATATAAATTCACACTACATCCTTCATGATGGTACAGTCCTGATGACAAATGATTTTCTTGAAATAGGGTATCCTTAAGGGACTGCAATGGTTCCTTTCACAAAGATTTGTAAAATAGGTCTCTGAAAAAAAATAAGTTACCTTCTACCTCAATTTATCTTGTGATCCAACAGGAAACACACACCATTTTTTTTTTAAAAAGGCTACAAACGTGGAAAACCACATTTCAAACACCATTCAACCAAATCAATTTACTGACAGGTGCAGGGCGATTCACTTATAACTTGTTTCAATTTTTTTTTCATAAAGAAGTGCACAAAAATAAAATAATAAAATCAAACTTCTTGGCGCTATGTTAACCATGATCGTGACAAGTAGGCCTGTGACCCTCAAGCCAGTATCTCAAGTCCTTGAAAAGTCATTCAACCATTCTAAGCAGAGGTGTGAATGATCCATATTTTCCCTTAATTTTCAGGGATTAGTTTAGAATGCAGCTTTGCCTTCAGATGCCTAGGCCTGGAATTACAATCCAGCTCGGGAATGACTTTCCTAAACATCCTCCAAATCTATCCAAAAACAAATACCCTTCCTCTTTTTTCAAATCATACTAGTGTGAAAAATGTGGAATGTGTTTCAATGTATTATATAAATTTAAGCTATTGCTGTTATTCAAATGGGTGCTTTCGGAATAGTTGGCTGATTAGCAGGAGGTTTGTAAATAAATATATAAAGTCACAGGATTACAATGCTAATTAAGAGTGGAAAATCATATAGGTTTCTTTTTTTTTTAAATCAAGTAAACATTAGGAATTTTCAGATCCTGTTCATTCATTTTTTAGAATGAACTAGTAAAATGGATGAAAGCCTGCAAAACTTGCTTTCACATAAATTATGTATTCTCTAATCTATTTAAGCAATTATAAAAGGCAGTTAAAAAGTTACACAAAGGAAATAAATTCATGTGTATTAGTGGATCTTGGTGGTCTGAGGAGATGTTGAACAGCTGGACAAAGTTGCTGACAGACCAGTATGAACTGGACAAAACCGCCAAGAAATAGAAGTTTAGAAAAGACATTAGCAAAAGAGGTCACATGCTGTTTGGCTACACAGGCGACAGCTGTTCTACTCTATTCACTTTGGTTTTAACAAATGACAAGACATACAGTTTTCATTCCATCAGAAGCTGGATTGTCGTCTACATTTGAAGTGCGGTGATTGGATATCTATATACTATGTACAACATCAAAATGTGTATACATGTTTTAAGCTGTAAATCCTATTCTTCCCATCACCAGAGGTCAAGTATTCAGGCTTGTCTATATTCACTTAATGTACCATTTTGATTGGCTATCAAGCATTATGTAGGTGAAGCCATCTCCTCCTATCCTCCTGGTCTCCCTCACCACCCCCATCACCCACTGAGTCTTAACAACAGCGGAGTCTAAGCTTCCGCCAACATCACCATTAGGGGATGTACAAATGCAACATCAAGTGACTCCCCGTGGGGGTGGGGGAGCATCTGCGATTGACTTAATACCCTTGATTAGAACCTTAGCATGTGAAGGACTGCAGGTGCAAGCTGGTGCATCACCAATGCATGAGGAAGCATAGGGAATTTAATTCACTAGCACGATGATACCTGACCTGCAAGTTTCTTTCTTATCCAGAAGACTTTTCCTCCATAACAACACAACCAGAAGTCCTGCTGACAGCTAATGCTCTTAAATGAAGTCAGTGATTCATGTACCACTGGTAACTTACCCAAAGGCCCTGTCTTCACACGTCGTTGTTCAGGCCTCCCTCCTCCAGTGATCTTGTGAACACAAAACACTTTTCAGAAGACTTCCTGCATACAACCAGAAGCAGTAACCTTGGCAGCTAATATTTTTCTTTCCCTCACCTCACTACAATATTTGGGAACACCATGGCCAGTTGCAAGTCCCCATCTCCACCCCAGCAGAGAGCAGCCAAGTACCTGGGCTCACGCTGGTCTGTATGGCTTAGTGCTGCACCACTGTATTCACCCACAGATTCAGGAAAACCCCAATGCGAAGCTGTCATTACTTCTGCTGCGTGCAAGGAACTAAAAATGAGCTTTCACAAAAAAAAAAGAGCAATAACAATGAAAAGATTGTTTTTTTCCGACAAGAAAAAAATGCTACAAGCAAAAAAATGCAAACAGCTTTGTGGGGAAGGGAAGTCAATATGTACATACTGCCAAAGACAGTCGTTTCCCCAGTCCAGACCATTCATTTATTAAGTTACATTACACAAACATATTTTGAATCTCACTGAAAATTGCAGAGGAATGCAAAGTCATTCACAAAGCTTTGATCACAGGGATCAACAACTAGAAAAGATAGACATAAAATTAAACTTTTCCTTTTGTTCCGGTGGCAATCCCTAGATATTTATTAATAATTACAGAATGCGAAGTGGTTAAAAACTCGGGCTACTAAATCTAGGCAAGTTTCTGCCCTAATATATGAAAGATTGGTGTATGGGAAAATATCAGCCATCAATCAGCCAGGCAATAACAATTTCTGTCCATTTTCAGAGCATAAAATTAACAAGCGTTTAGTATGTAAACTAAAGAAATTATTCAAACTTCAAGACATCCATGAATACTGAAGAAAAACTTGAGCATAAGTGAGAAAATCTGCGCATCAGCATCAAAATTGTATCCAAACAGTGCACTCAACTTTTTGTCACAGACAATGACGCAACTACAAGAATAGAAAATTATCATTTTGGTTTTTAAGCCAATGATCAGAACAGTTATTCAAAAAGTATCTAAATATAAAGGTCAGGCTACTTTTTCTTCCCTCCCACCCTCACCCTCCCACAGTTTAAAATGTTTAATAAAACTTATGATGGATCTTCACAACATCTGTCCAAACAATAACATGAATGCAAGACGATAGGAAGAAAAATATGGGTTTTATTTGGACCCAGGTAGCAAGATTGAAACGTGAAATAAAAAAAGAAAATGCTTGAAATACTTAACAGGTCCTGCAGCATCTGTAGAGACAGAAACAAAGTTAATGTTTCAGGTCAAATGATCTTTCTTTAGAACTGGAAATGGAGGCTTTAAGCAGTATAGAGGCAGAAAAAATGGGGAGGGGATGAAAGAACAAAAGGAAAGGTCTATGATAGGGTGAAAGACAGGAGAGGTTAATTGACAAAATCATAGCCTCATTTAATTTTCTGTTTCTGTTTTGTTTATGGACGAAAGCTGCTATAATGATTCTGCTTTCCCATTCACACTTAGACACTTTAACTTTCCATTACCACCCCTTTTGCCTTGCACCATCATCCCTTTTGTCATTTGTTAGAGATGCTGCCAGACCTGCTGAATATTTCCATCATTTTCTGTTTTTATTTCAGATTTCCATCATCCACGGTATTTTGGCCTTGTAAGACTGAAATGTTTACACATTGTTGTGAACAGGAGAAAATACGAGAAAACCATTTTCATGTGTATTAATGTAAAATACTAAAATTTGAGGTTGCATAGCTGACTAATTAATGCCAGTATGAGTTTTTGTAAACTATTAACTGACAGGCATCTTTTGCAAGCCTTGGGGTGGAAAGGAAGCATCGCCACCCTTGATTCCAAAGACTCCTTAACTGGACTTTGATGGAGTCTGAAAACTAAATCACTGCCAACGTACAGCCAGTTGAGCCAGGAATACAAGAAGCTTCCCAAATTACCAGCATGTATGCATGCAAAAAAGTCTAGCACTGCTTATTTTCTCCTCTCGCATTTTCTAAAAAAGGATTTTTGTGTTGTATTAGTTTACTATCACTTTCACTGTAGAACCATTTCAAAAGGACCTGCTATAAAATGCTCATGGTCTTAGTAATATGGAAGTCATCTGATTTGCAATGTGGGTGTATCCTACTGGATTTGTTTTGATCAGCTGGGTGGTCAATGCATGTGCAAACTTAGAGTTCTTAACACTCTCTGAACCACATGACAGAAAAATCCACTCAAGTAGGCTTTCCATTAACCCAATATGGAGTGTGCATACCCACATAAACCTACCCCAGAGAATGCAACAATTTCTACCCAAGTCCACTAAGTGTCCATAGAAGTACTTATTTATGGAATTCCATGTCTGCTTGTCCAGCTAGGACAAAGAACAAAGAAAATTACAGCACAGGAACAGGCCCTTCGGCCCTCCAAGCCTACACCGATCCAAATCCTCTATCTAAACCTGTCGCCTATTTTCTAAGGGTCTGTATCTCTTTACTTCCTGCCCATTCATGTATCTGTCTAGATACATCTTAAAAGACGCTATCGTGCCCGCATCTACCACCTCCGCTGGTAATGCGTTCCATGCACCCACCACCCTCTGCGTAAAGAACATTCCATGCATATCCCCCCCCTAAACTTTTCCCCTTTCACTTTGAACTCGTGTCCCCTTGTAATTGAATCCCCCACTCTGGGGAAAAAGCTTCTTGCTATCCACCCTGTCTATACCTCGCATGATTTTGTGCACCTCAATCAGGTCCCCCCTCAACCTCCATCTTTCTAATGAAAATAATCCTAATCTACTCAACCTCTCTTCATAGCTAGCGCCCTCCATACCAGGCAACATCCTGGTGAACCTCCTCTGCACCCTCTCCAAAGCATCCACATCCTTTTGGTAATGTGGCGACCAGAACTGCACGCAGTATTCCAAATGTGGCCGAACCAAAGTCCTATACAACTGTAACATGACCTGCCAACTCTTGTACTCAATACCCCGTCCGATGAAGGAAAGCATGCCGTCTGCCTTCTTGACCACTCTATTGACCTGCGTTGCCACCTTCAGGGAACAATGGACCTGAACACCCAAATCTCTCTGTACATCAATTTTCCCCAGGACTTTTCCATTTACTGTATAGTTCACTCTTGAATTGGATCTTCCAAAATGCATCACCTCGCATTTGCCCTGATTGAACTCCATCTGCCATTTCTCTGCCCAACTCTCCAGTCTATCTATATTCTGCTGTATTCTCTGACAGTCCCCTTCAGTATCTGCTACTCCACCAATCTTAGTGTCGTCTGCAAACTTGCTAATCAGACCACCTATACTTTCCTCCAAATCATTTATATATATCACAAACAACAGTGGTCCCAGCACGGATCCCTGTGGAACACCACTGGTCACACGTCTCCATTTTGAGAAACTCCCTTCCACTGCTACTCTCTGTCTCCTGTTGCCCAGCCAGTTCTTTATCCATCTAGCTAGTACACCTTGGACCCCATGCACCTTCACTTTCTCCATCAGCCTACCATGGGGAACCTTATCAAACGCCTTACTGAAGTCCATGTATATGACATCTACAGCCCTTCCCTCATCAATCAACTTTGTCACTTCCTCAAAGAATTCTATTAAGTTGGTAAGACATGACCTTCCCTGCACAAAACCATGTTGCCTATAACTGATAAGCCCACTTTCTTCCAGATGGGAATAGATCCTATCCCTCAGTATCTTCTCCAGCAGCATCCCTACCACTGACGTCAGGCTCACCGGTCTATAGTTACCTGGATTTTCCCTGCTACCCTTCTTAAGCAAGGGGACATTAGCAATTCTCCAGTCCTCCGGGACCTCACCCGTGTTTAAGGATGTTGCAAAGATATCTGTTAAGGCCCCAGCTATTTCCTCTCTCGCTTCCCACAGTAACCTGGGATAGATCCCATCCGGACCTGGGGACTTGTCCAGCTTAATGCCTTTTAGAATACCCAACACTTCCTCCCTCCTTATGCCGACTTGACCTAGAGTAATCAAACATCTGTCCCTAACCTCAACATCCGTCATGTCCCTCTCCTCGGTGAATACCATCTACTCATTAGGGTGGTAGGGTTACCGACAACCAACCCTCTTATATGACAGATGTATTCCGATAGAGCTCATGACTGCCTAATTAATCATCAATATGATCTTAAATATTGAGGAGCTGCCCAACTGGACTACACCTTTCTGAGTCAAAGAACATCGAGTTAGTTCCAACCTCCTGAGTCATCTTGGAAACTACTCAACCCTTGCTCACTGTGACCAGGAGACAGTCACTGTATAGTTATTAGACTACTGACAAGTGTCAGTTTGGGACTGCAGCACAAATTATCTGAAACAGCAACAGCATGGTCGGCAGTATTACACACCATGTTGTGCAAGTGTCATTGCCACTGACCTGCTATCCACATCATGGACACACTTCATCTCTTATCAAACAATGTTCCACCAGTTGAAGGTGCAAACTTCCAGCAGAACCTGTATGTCTCTGCAACTCAGATGAAGACAGCGTTATAATCCTAGACAAAAGAGCGCATTGCATAGATGACCTCCAGATAGCCTTCAAGCAGCTGTCAGCCCCCATGACTGAGCCGGTCCATACAGGCCAGAAGGAGAAACTAAATTGTTGGCTGGGTAACTACATTGTTGGCATGTGTAGACAACAAAAAAAGGCAACTGATCCTGCTTGCAGTTGTGAGTCTATCTGCTGCCTCTTTTACCCCGAGCACCGTCACTGAAGTTAGGGCTTCTGTCGGAAGCAGCAGTATTAAATAAAGCAGCCACTAACCAACAGAGCTGGAAACATTCCTTTCATTGTCTTAAATCTGACAAAGAACCATGATGCTGATGTGTCTTCTATCACTTTCAAGAACCTATGCATGTTAAAAGAAAATCTTCAAAAAACATTTTTATTTCTGAATGAAATGCATTATTTTACAGTACTGGAGAATAATCAACTTATAAGTGACAAGGTGATCGGTTGGCGAGTAACTGCTGTTAGGGAGCATCAGTAAATAGCTGGGTTAGTAACTAAAAAGGCAAGGTCTACATTTTTTTTTATATAGTATGTAGCTTTTTCTTTTAGGGAATCAAGGTCCCTTGTGCAAATAAATTCTAATTTTTGAGTAATTTAAGGGAGTAAATTAAGGGTAAGTCATGGCAAGGTAGCTCAGCAGCGTGGAATGCTCCTCCTGTGCAATGTGGGAAGTCAGGGGCACTTCCAGTGTCCAGGGCAAACACGTGCAGGAAGTGACTCCAGCTGCAGCTATTCGAAGTCCGGGTTTTGGATCTGGAGCATGTGGAGCATCCACGAGGCGGAGATCATCGTGGATAGCATGTACAGGGAGGTGGTCACACAGCAGGTAAAGACTGCTCAGGCAGAAAGGGAATGGGTGACCGCCAGACAGAACTGAAGAACTAGGCACGTAGTGCAGGAGTCCCCAGGGTCCATCTCCCTTTCTAACAGATTTTCTACTTTGAATACTGTTGGGGGAGATAGCTTCTCAGGGGAACGCAGCAAGAGCCAAGTCTGTGGCACCACAGGTGGCTCAGCTGCACAGGAGGGAAAGAAAAAGAGTGGGAGAGCTACAGTGATAGGGGATTCTATCGTAAGGAGTACAGATAGGCGTTTCTGTGGCCACAAACGTGACTCCAGGATAGTATGTTGCCTCCCTGGTGCTAGGGTCAAGGATGTCACGGAACTGATGCAGGACATTCTGAAGGGAGAGGGTGAACAGTCAGAGGTCGTGGTTCACATTAGTAGCAATGATATAGGTAGAAAGAGGGATGAGGTCCTGCAACAAGAATTTAGGAAGCTAGGTAGCAGATTAAAAAGCAGGACCTCAAAGGTTGTAATCTCTAGATTACTCCCGGTGCCACGTGCCATTGTGTACAGGAATAGAAGGATAGAGCAGATGAATGTGTGGCTGAAGACATGGTGCAGAAGGGAGGGCTTTAATTTCTGGATCACTGGGTCTGTTTCTGGTGAAGGTGGGACCTGTACAAGGTGGACGGGTTGCACCTGAACTAGAACGGGACCAACATCCTTGCTGGGAGGTTTGCTAGTGCTGCTAGGGGTGGGGTGGTTTAAAACTAATTTGGCAGGGGGATGGGATACAGAGTGGAGGTACAGTAGGTGGTGATGCACAGTCAAATATAGAAGAGAAACTAAGTCAGTCTGGAAGGCAGAGCAAATATAGACTTAAGGCACAAGCAAATAATGCAAGACGGAGTGCATCTATTTTAATGCAAGGAGTCTTACAAGTAAGGCAGATGAATTGAGGGCATTGATTAACACATGGGAATATGATATTATAGCTATCACAGAGACATGGTTGAGGGAAGGGCAGGACTGGCAGCTCAATATTCCAGGGTATAGAATCTTCAGGCGTGACAGCGGGGGTGTAAAAGAGGAGGTGGCATTGCACTATTAATCAAGTCAATTACTGCAGTACGGAGGGATGTTATCTTAGAAGGTTCCTCAAATGAGACCATGTGAGTAGAACTTAAAAACAAAAAGGGGACAATCACTTTGCTGGGAGTGCACTACAGGCCTCCAAACAAACAGTCAGGTAGATATACAGGAGCAGATATATCAGTAAATCTCAGAGAGGTGTAAAAATAATAGGGTAATAAGATTGGGGAAGTTGAAATCCCCTACTATTAACTGGGATAGTCTTAGTGCAAAAGGCTTAAAGGGGTGGAATTCTTGAAGTGCATCGAGGAGAGCTTTTTGAGCCAGCACGTAGAGAGTCCTACAAGAGGAGGGGCAGTACTGGACCTAATCCTAGGGAATGAAGCCAGACAAGTGGTAGAAGTGGAGGAGCATTTCAGGGATAGTGACCATAACTCTAAGATTTAAGGTAGTTATGGAAAAGGACAAAGATGGGCCGGAAATAAAGGTACTGAATTGGGGGAAGGCCGATTTCAATATGATAAAACAGGATCTGGCCAAAGTGGACTGGGAGCAGCTACTTATAGGAAAGTCTACATTAGACCAGTGGGAGTTATTCAAAAATGAAATCGTGAGAGTTCAGGGCCAACATGTTCCCATAAATGGTGAAGGGTAGGACTAACAAGTCCAGGGAACCCGGAGATGTCAAGGGATGTAGAGGATTGGATATGGAAAAAAAAAAAGGAGGTTTATGGCAGATTCAAAGGGCTGAAAACAGCAGAGGCCCTAGAGGAGCATAGAAAGTGTAGGGGGTTACTTAAAAAAGTAATTAGGAGAGCGAAGAGGGCGCATGAAAAAACACTGGCGCGCAAGATAAACAAAAATCCTAAGGCGTTTTACAAGTATATTAATGGCAAGAGGATAACCAGGGAAAGAGTAGGGACCATTAGGGACCAAAGCGGCAATGCATGTGTGGAGCCAGAGGATGTAGGTGAGGTTTTAAATGATTACTTTTCATCTGTGTTCACTATGGAGAAGGATGATCTAGTATAGAGATCAGGGAAAGGGACTGTGATATACTTGAACAAATTAGCATTGAAAGGGAGGAAGTATTAGCTGTTTTAGCGGGCTTAAAATTGGATAAATCCCCAGGCCCAGATGAGATGTATCCCAGGCTACTATGTCAGGCAAGGAAGGAGATTGCAGGGGCTCTGACACAAATTTTCAAATCCTCTCAGGCCACAGGACTGGAGGACAGTGAATGTGGTACCATTACTCAAGGAGGGCAATAGGGATAAAACAGGTAATTACAGGCCAGTAAGTCTAACATCAGTGGTAGGGAAACTATTGAAAGAATTCTGAGGGACAGAATTAATCTTCACTTGGAGAGGCAGGGGTTAATCAAGGATAGTCAGCACGGCTTTGTCAGGGGGAGATCATGGCTAGCAAATTTGATTAAATTTTGCGAGGAGGTGACTAAGCATAGAAACATAGAAAATAGGAGCAGGAGTAGGCCATTCGGCCCTTCAAGCCTGCTCCGTCATTCATTATGATCATGGCTGATCATCCAACTCAGTAACCTATTCCCGCTTTCACCCCATTTCCTTTGATCCTTTTCACCCCAAGAGCTATATCCAACTCTTTCTTGAAAACATACAATGTTTTGGCCTCAACTGCTTTCTGTGGTAGCGAATTCCACCGGCTCACCACTCTCTGCGTGAAGAAATTTCTCCTCATCTCAGTCCTGAAAGGTTTACCCCGTATCCTTAGACTATGACCCCTGGTTCTGGATTCCCCCACCATCGGGAACATCCTTCCTGCATTTACCCTGTCAAGTCCTGTTGGAATTTTATAAGTTTCTATGAGAGCCCCCCTCACTCTTCTGAACTCCAGCGAATATAATCCTAACCGACTCAATTTCTCCTCATACGTCAGTCCCGCCATTCCAGGAATCAGTCTGGTAAACCTTCGCTGCACTCTCTCTATAGCAAGAACATCCTTCCTTAGATAAGGAGACCAAAACTGCGCACAATATTCCAGGTGTGTAGATGAGGGTAAAGCAGTTGCTGTAGTCTACATGGACTTCAGTAAGGTCCCGCATGGGAGAATGGTCAAGAAGGTAAGAGCCCATGGGATCCAGGGCAATTTGCCACATTGGATCCAAAATTGGCTTAGTGGCAGGAGGCAGAGGGTGATGGTCGAGGGTTGTTTTTGCGTTTGAAAGCCTATGACCAGTGGTGTACTGCAGAGATCGTTGCTGGGACCCTTGCTGTTTGCAGTGTACATTAATGATTTAGATGTGAATATAGGAGGTTTGATCAGTAAGTTCGCAGATGACACGAAAATTGGTGACATCGTAAATGGCAAGGAGGAAAGCTTTAGATTACAGGACGATATAGATGGGCTGGTAAGATGGGCGGAGCAGTGGCAAATGGAATTTAATCCTGAGAAGTGTGAGGTGATGCATTTTGGGAAGACTAACATGGCAAGGGAATATTCAATTGATGGTAGGACCATAGGAAGTGCAGAGGGTCAGAGGGACCTTGGTGTACTTGTCCATAGATCACTGAAGGCAGCAGCACAGGTAGAGAAAGTGGTTAGGAAGGTATATGGGATACTTGCACTTATTAGCTGAGGCACAGAATATAAGAGCAGGGAGGTTATGATGGAGCTGCACAAAATGCTAGTTAGGCCAGAGCTGGAGTACTGTGTACAGTTCTGGTCGCCACACTATAGGAAGGATGTGATTGCACTGGGGAGGGTGCAGAGGAGATTCACCAGGATGTTGCCTGGGCTGGAGCATTTCAGCTATGAAGAGAGACTGGATAGGCTAGGGATGTTTTCCTTAGAGCAGAGAAGGCTGAGGGGGGGACCTGATTAAGGTATACAAAATTGTGAGGGGCATGACTAGGGTAGATAGGCAGTAACTTTTTTCTCTTAGCGGAGGTGTCAATAACCAGGAGGCATTGATTTAAGTTAAGGGGCACGAGGTTTAGTGGGGATTTGAGGAAAATATTTTTCACCCAGAGGGTGGGTTGGAATCTGCAACACACTGCCTGAAGGACTAGTAGAGGCAGGAACCCTCACAACATTTAAGAAGTATTTAGATGAGCACTTGAAATGCCATAGCATACAAGGCTACGGGCCAAGTGCTGGAAAATGGGATTAGAATAGATCAGTGCTTGATGGCTGGCACAGACACAATGGGTCGACAAGCCTGTTTCTGTGCTGTATAACTCTATAACTTGAGGAAGCAACAGCAAAACCAGAAACATCAAAATGTAGCACCCATGCTGATTTGGATTTAGGCCAATTATTAAAGTCTGATGGCTTATGAGTAAATGTATTACAGGGTAGCACAGATAAAAAAGGTTCCTGTTGAATCCTTACTCTGAGTTGGCAGATCTCAGCCAGGGTGCTACAATTGAGCAACATGACTGCATAAGGCAGCCTTAATGGACCAGCTGGTCTTTTTCAGTCTGTCTGTCTCATTTTCTGTGACCCTGGGTCATGCTTGCTGTGATAGCCAGCACCATTGAACAGCAGCTGACAGCCATCTAGGCTCAAACAAAAAATGGCCACTTGGACAAGATGTAGGAGGGTTATCATTGCCCATGAAATCATATCCCTGCAATGATACCCTATTACAAATTCCAAGAACAATATATTTGATACCAGTAGAACTAAATGCAAGAAATAGATAAGTTTGCAAAAACAACCAGTAATTACGTGAAAATTTTCCTTGTGTCAGATAAAATCTAAGAACCCGAGCATCCCTAAATTCACCAAAAATTAGGGGTGGCCAATTGTACTGGGTTATCTGAAGAGCCCCTCATGGACATGAAACAGGAAGGTTTTCTATATCAGTACTACAGCTGAAGCATCTGTATTTAAAATGTCTAAAAGTTCATTGAAAAATGTTTTACTATTCAATTCACTTGAAGTGCCATTACCTACAAAGCTACAAACAAGAGCTGGAAAGTGGGATTAAGCTAGATAAATGTTCTTTTTGGCTGGCACAGAAACAATGGACTGAATGGCCTCCCTCTGTGCTGTATGATTCTATTCCAGATGCCAGTATATATATTTTTTTTTAATTATTGCAGGCTCTTCAGTTTACCCATGGCAGTCAGTACAATGACAGACAAATGGTTACATTGCATAATCATTCCAGGTACAGCAATCACATTTAACCCCTGTCCTTGTGGCTCCTCCCTCGCCTCCAATTTTTGTGGGACAGTTTGGCCAGTGGAACAGTATATAAACGCTGCCAATTTAAGTTGAGGGATAGAAATGGCAGCAACTAGTTTAACATAATTATACATTCTAGCAATTTTTCTAAAACCAAGCCAAAGCCAAAATGCAAAAGAGAATAACTCAATCAGAATGTGTCACAATCTTGCTTCTCTGACCCAACTACTATGGGATGGCGTAGAACTGCTGCATAGAACATGAGAATACCAATGCGGTCAGCCTTGGCTCAGGGACAGCACGCTTGGCAGAGTTAGATGGGTGTGGATTCAAGCTCCTTTCCAGAGGCTTCAGCACATAATCTAGACTGACACTTTAGCACGGTAGTGAAGGTGCGCTGCATTGTTGGAGGTGCTGTCTTTCAGCACATAAGCCAAGGTCCTGCATGTCCTCTCGGGTGGACATAAATGATCCCATGTCACTACTGAAAGAAGGACAAGGGGGAATTCTCCCAGTGCCTTGCCGAACATTTAGCCACCTTTCCTTCTAAATCCCCTGTAACTTTTTGAAATTAATCTCGGAAACAACCCTGTTTGGAATGAAGGAACAAAAAAAAAAAAAACTCTCTGGGCCGGATTTTGTGCTCATCCTGATGGTGGGTTTCTTAGCGGGGGAGGGGATGGTAGGTGGTGGTGGAGAATTGGAGCGCAATCGCCTGCCATGGAAACATATGCCGGGAATCCCAGTTGCAATTCTCCCGGGGGCAGGATAGATGATGGCCTTCCCGCCCAGTGGCCAAATAAGGGCTTCTTCCTGCCACTGCTGGGATCTTACCAGTGGCGGGGGAAGGACACCTTGGAAAAAGAGAGGCCCTCCCTGCAGGCTTGTGGGGTTGGGGTGGTCTTTCCTTCGTGGACCATTTGTCGCCCACAGAGGAACCCCCCCTCCCCCCCCACCGCAAACTCAGGACCGAACGCCCATCCCCTGTCGATGGGATCCCACCTCCTTAAATTTTGACCCCAGAAGACTGGAGGATCGCTCTGGGGATCAGAAAAAAATCCAGAGACAGGGCTCCCTCCGGCTTCTCAGCCCGGCACTGAGAGCCTTGCCTCCTGCATACAATCCCGGTGTGTCTGTGTGTGTGCGCATCTGCTTATATTCACAATTCCCTAAATCAATAAGAATGCAGTTAAGTCAATCTTACTATCTTTGAACATGTTCTTCCACTTGAGGCACAGAAAGAAAAACAGGATGCAATACTTAAAACTTTTAAAATATTTTCACCTACTTTTATGTTAATCCTCAACACATTTCAACAGAAAAGCTGCTCTACAGTAGAAACTTGGTCCAACCTGTC
Organism: Heterodontus francisci; assembly: GCF_036365525.1. Lineage (NCBI taxonomy): Eukaryota > Metazoa > Chordata > Chondrichthyes > Heterodontiformes > Heterodontidae > Heterodontus > Heterodontus francisci. The sequence goes on along the minus strand of NC_090372.1, from coordinate 180,173,796 downwards.
TTAATCCAGCAAAATGTCGGGCATGTTATAGGCCCTAGACACCTCTAGTTAGAAGGCTGAGGATAAATTTAAGAGAACTGTTGCATTAAAAAGGACAAATCAGATGCAACTAATGATTGTACGTTATTCAAGTGTCTGATAAATATCCTACAAGAGTGCAGACGGGCAGCCTCTATGGCTTTTCCAATTCCCTTCTGTCACTAGCTGGTAGAAGGTAACCAAATCACATTAAGTAAACTCATCCAATTATTTTCTTACTAGAGAAGCAGGGGCAGGCAGGAAAGTGGCGTTAAGGCCACAATCAGATCAGCCATGATTTTATTGAATGGCAGATCAGGCTCGAGGGACCAAATGGCCTACTCCCGCTCCTATTTCTTATGATCTTATGAATTGTCCCTGGATAGATGGACCAAATGGCCTCCCTAGCCCATTTTTAATCGACTGATCCAATAAGTGCTGCTGCCAAGTGCCAAATGAGAGTGGAATAAACAACACAACAGTTGTTGAACGGTTTGAGTTTCACTGTGGTAGCTTTTGGCTCAGTCAAATCACCTGCTCACACTCACTATCTAGTTTCACAAAGGAAGACAGTCAGTTGAGTGAAGTACTGAAGCATAGTCAATGTTCTTGTAACTTTATTCCAGCATGAATCAGTATCTTAAGGAAGGGAGGGGGAAAAAGTGATTTTCTTTTGAAAGAGAACACAGAGTATTTTGTTAAAGCTACAAAGAGCTCCAATAAAGGGCTTAGTTAGGCAGAAATCAAAATAATAAGCAATTAGCAGCCCTTGACAAGAGCAAATTGAACAGCAAGAATCAATATTCTTTGCAAGTCCATTTCCAATCAGAAATTTGCTTTGTTTTCTTTATTCCTGCTGTTTAGACAACACGACTATGCAGATATTTTTGTTCAGTTTTAAATTATGACAAGGTGGAGCTTCTCTATTTTGTTATGTTTGTAAACTTCTGCAGTGGACCAGAAATGGGTTGAAGATTTGGATGCTGTTACTGGAAAAACTGTCAGTTATTTGGGAGTTACAAACATAAAGCTTTGAAGTGCTGGCCGCGATATTTCCGATGAGAAAGGCTTCAGTTTATTTAAGTGTTCCGTGTATATATTCTTCCTCCCTCTCTCAAGATAAGCAGACAGCCAACGTACTTCTACATTTCAGATGAGAATATCCTGCGACAACAGAATGTTTTGTTATGGTTAGATTGCAATGGATAAACAATGTGTTCCACTTGGCCTTAGACTGGCATGCAATGGAATATGTTCCAGCAGGTAAAAGACCAAAGCTGAAATTGCAACGCTTTGTACAGGAATATTTAAATACAAGAGTAGAAATGGGCAGAGGACAGCACAACAGTGAATCCTTGTGACCAATCTAATGTGTGCTGCATGGTTTGATTGCAGCAGAATTTTCTACCCTTATGATGTGTGGGGGAAAGGATCTTCCACTTAGGCCCTCACCCACACCAGCTCAAATCAGCAAATAATGGCAAGAACGACTCAGGTATCAAGAGCTGTTGCAACTTGCTGCACTAACAGCTCATCTGTATTTTGAGGATGCATCAGATGCAAGAAACGAATGAAGAAATGGACTCAATATTAAGCAAATGAAGGCTGATTTAAAAGAAAACGTGCAAAAGAATTTAGAGAATGAATTAAAGGCATGGCTGGTAGAATTCAGCAGAAATAAACGTTGGTACACGGACAGCCGTGAATTACATCTCTTAAACATCACCCTTGGTGCTTTGAGTAATTCTAGATATATTTTTATAAATACAGTTTGTACAATTCTGGTACTGGCGGAACAACAGCAGGCCATCAGGACAGACCAACCAGACAACTAATTTGGCAATTCAGAGTTTATAAAATCAACTTGTAAATCACAAGGTAACAACATCAATTTTCCCATCCAGTCAGTATTACTGATAGTAACTCAAAACTTAGGTGGTACATCACAATCTCAAGTGTTACAATCAATTGTGTTTTATATAAAACTTATTGCATAATGCAATTATATAAATGTAAATGACATGGTGCAAGTGAACAAATGCAGAGACGTGGATCAAGTTGGTCTAACAAGTGGCATATGTTGCTTTATATGGACAACTCCAAAATAATGGGACTGGGGATGGGGAAAAGCAATGAGAATATTTAATAGAAAGTATTCTACAGGACACAGTATAGGAGTGTAACTGTAGGGGTAATGATGGATAGCTGATAACTGAAATCATCAGAGCAGCAATAAAGCGATAAATAAGATTTTAATGTTATGAATTCAGATCTGCCATCATCACATCTTGGGCTCAGTGGGGTCTGACCATCTTACTTTTATAGGAATTGGCTCTCTCTGCCTAAATCTACTTTCCATACCAGGAGCCAGGAACATATCAACAAAGTTCCCTATGATCTGGACTAGATCTCTACATTTTTCTACAGTCTCTCCAAGACAAGATTAGGTTAAGAGTAGGGTAGGATTACCTTGGTTAAAAATGTAAACTGCTTTATTCTGCAGCAAGGGGAAATGTTCAATCAATACAATTTCTATTCACAGAACGATACAGCATAAAAAGACCAAACTTCAATGGATTGTGTTACTTAACTTAATCAGAGTCATCCCTCAACATCCCATCCTACAGAGTAGGACATCTTTTATTTTAAAAACTTTGCTGTCCGTCTGCTGTTTGTGTGTCCGTAATGACTGCCACGTGGGCTTTTAGTCAAATCTGAATACCTGCCCCACCCTAAGAGGGGATCCCACAGCCTAACTTCTGCAAAATTCTAATCCATGGAGTTGTCCTCACAGCACCAAGAAGCATGAGCAGCTGCTGGAATGTCACATTATTTTCCATTGTCCATGGGATGTTATGTTTCATATGGGGTGTCTAATCATAAACACCTGCAAGCCTGTAAATCTAATCCCATTAAAGTAAGCTTTAACTTAAAAGCACATTTTTAAATAACTCTTAGCTAGATTCTGGGGAAAAGTGGTCAGAAATTCCAGAAATCTGGCAGATATAATAGAGACATAGAAAACAGGAGCAGGAGTAGGCCATTCGGCCCTTTGGGCCTGCTCCGCCATTCAAAAAATATCATGGCTGATCGTCTAATTCAATACTCTGTTCCCGCTTACTCCCCATATCCCTTGATCCCTTTGGCATTAAGAAATATATCTATCTCCTTCTTGAATATATTTAATGATTTGGCCTCCACTGCCTTCTGCAGCAGAGAATTCCACAGGTTCACCACCCTCTGAGTGAAGAAATTTCTCCTCATTTCGGTTCTAAATGGCATACCCCGCATCCTGAGACTGTGACCCCTGATTCTGGACTCCCAGCCATTGGGAACATCCTCATTGCATCTAGCCTGTCTAGTCCGGTCAAAGTTTTATAGGTTTCTATGAGATCCCCTCTCATTCTTCTAAACTCTAGTGAATATTGGCCTAGTCGACCCAATCTCTTCTCATACATCAATCCTGACATCCCAGGAATCAGCCTAGTAAATCTTCTTTGCACTCCTCCATGGCAAGAACATCCTTCCTCAGACAAGGAGACCAAAACTACACACAATACTCCAGATGTGGTCTCACCAAAGCCCTGTATAACTGCAGTAAGGCATCCTTGCTCATGTACTCAAATCCTCTTGCAATGAAGGCCAATGTACCATTCGCCTTCCTAACTGCACCCGAATGCTTGCTTTCAGATACTGGTGTACAAGGACACCCAAGTCTCGTTGCACTGCCCCTTTCCCAATCTATCACCATTCAGATAATAATCTGCCTTTCCATTTTTACAACCAAAGTGGATAACCTCACAATTATCCACGTTATACTGCATCTGCCATGCATTTGCCCACTCGCCCAAATCACATTGGAGCCTCTTTGCATCCTCCTCACAGCTCACTTTCCCCCGCAGCTTTGTGTTGTCTGCAAACTTGGAAATGTTACATTAAGTTCCCTCACCCAAGTCATTAATATATATTGTGAATAGCTGGAGCCCAAGCACTGATCCCTGCAGTACCCCACTAGTCACTGCCTGCCACCTGGAAAAAGACCCATTTATTCCTACTCCCTGTTTCCTGTCTGTCAACCAATTCTCAATCCATGCCACTACATTACCCCCAATCCCAAGTGTTTTAATTTTGCACAATAACCTCTTATGTGGGACCTTATCAAAAGCTTTCTGAAAATCCAAATACACCACATCCACTGGTTCTCTCTTATCTATTCTACTAGTTATATCCTCAAAAAACTCCAGTAGATTTGTTAAGCATGATTTCCCTTTCGTAAACCCATGCTGACTTTGCCCAATCCCGTTTATGCTTTCCAGGTGTTCTGCTATCATATCCTTTATAACAGACTCCAGCATTTTCCCCACTACTGATGTAAGGGTCACCGGTCTCTAGTTCCGTTTTTTCTCTCCCACCTTTTTTAAATAGTGGGGTTACATTTGCCACCCTCCAAACTGTAGGAACTGCTCCAGAGTCTATAGAATTTTGGAAGATGACCACCAATGCATCCATTATTTCCAGGGCCACTTCCTTTAGTACTCTGGGATGTAGATTATCGGGCCCTGGGATTTGTCAGCCTTTAACCCCATTAATTTCCCTAGCACTATTTCTTTTTTGCTAATACTGATTTCCTTCAGTTCCTCCATCTCATTAGACCCTTGGTTCCCTGACATTTCGGGAAGGTTATTTGTGTCCTCCTTTGTGAAGGCAGAACCAAAGTATGTGCTTAATTGTTCTGCCATTTCTTTGTTCCTCATTATAATTTCCCCCATTTCTGACTATAAGGGACCCACATCTGTCTTCACAAATCTTTTTCTCTTCACATATTTATTGAAGCTTTTACAGTCAATTTTTATGTTCCCTGCAAGTTTACCCTCATACTCTATTTTCCCCTACTTAATCAACCTCTTTGTCCTCCTCTGCTGAATTCTAAACTGCTCCCAATCCTCAGATTTGCTTCTTTTTCTGGCAATTTTATATGTCTCATCTTTGGATCTAATACTATCCCTAATTTCTTTTGTAAGCCACGGTTGAGCCACCTTTCCAGTTTTGTTTTTGCGCCAGACAGGAATGAAAATAATTGTTGTAATTCATGCACACGTTCTTTAAAATATTATCCATTGCCTATCCACCGTCAACCCGTTTAGTAAAGTTCCCTAATCTACCATGGCCAACTCGAGCCTCATACCTTCATAAGTTTCCTTTATTTAGATTCAGGACCCTAGTTTCAGATTCAACTACTTCACTCTCCATCTTAAATGAAGAATTCTATCATGTTATGGTCTCTCCTCCCCCAAGGGACCCCATACAACAAGATTGTTAATTAATCCTTTCTCATTGCACAATACCCAGTCTAGGATAGCCTGTTCTCCAATTGGTTCCTCAAGGTATTGGTCTAAAAAACTGTCACGTACACACTCCAGGAAATCCTCCTCCATAGTATTATTGCTAATTTGGTTTGACCAATCTATATGCAGATTAAAGTCACCCATGTTTACAGTTGTACCCTTACTGAATGTTAATTTCTAATTTCCTGTTTAATTCCATCCCTTACATCTCCATTACTGTTTGGGGCCTATAGACAAACCCCCACCAACGTTTTCTGCCCCTTGGTGTTTCTTAGCTCCACCCATAGACTTGTCTTTTTAACATTGTAAGTCATCTTAGCTTTATTTTGCACAACAGCCCCATTTGTTTCTCACCTACTTTCTCTGCCTTCCACTTTTGCTTCTTACCTTTCTGTCTTTCATTTCTATCCTTGTTTCCCTCTCCTCTGTCTCCCTATTCAGATTCCCATCCCCTGCCATTCTAGTTTAAACCCTCCCCGACAGCACTAGCAAACCCCCCCCCCTCCACGCCGAGGAAATAGGTCCCGGTCCTGCCCAGATGCAACCAGTCCAGCTTGTACTGGTCCTACCATCCCCAGAACCGGTCCCAATATGGGCGGCGCAGTGGTTAGCACCGCAGCCTCACAGCTCCAGGGATCCGGGTTCGATTCTGGGTACTGCCTGTGCGGAGTTTGCAAGTTCTCCCTGTGTCTGCGTGGGTTTCCTCCGGGTGCTCCGGTTTCCTCCCACATGCCAAAGACTTGCAGGTTGATAGGTTAATTGGCCATTATAAATTGCCCCTAGTATAGGTAGGTGGTAGGGAAATATATAGGGACAGGTGGGGATGTGGTAGGAATATGGGATCAGTGTAGGATTAGTATAAATGGGTGGTTGATGGTCGGCACAGACTCGGTGGGCCGAAGGGCCTGTTTCAGTGCTGTATCTCTAAACTAAACTAATATCCCAGGAATCTGAATCCCTCCCCCTTACACCATTTCTCCAGCCATGTATTAATCTGATATATCCTGCTATTTCTGCTCTCGCTAGCACATGGCACTGGTAGTAATCCTGAGATTACGACCTTTGAGGTCCTACTTTTTAATTTTTGTCCTAACTCCCTATATTGCCAGAGGGATATAATAGTCCCAGGGGGCTATAGTTGACTTGGATTTTTTTTACATTTCCGATTATTGTACCACATTAAAGAGTTCAATTAAACATTCAGGCTAAACAACAGACTAAGGAAGCTAGGAATGAAGAGAGGGAAATGCTCAGGGCAGACCTTATCAAAAGTTTCTAATTCTAATGGCTGCAGATAAACTGCATATAAAATATTGTTTATCGTATCCACCAATTTAGTATTGAAGGGCAGTATAAATCAGAGGATGTTTCTAGATTGCTAGGATGTGAGCAGTGATGTGCTTTTTATTCATTCTTGGGATGTGGGTGTCACTGGCAAGAGTAGCATTTATTGCCCATCCCTCGATACCCTGGAAAAGGTAGCAATACAACCCAGTGACTTGCTAGGCTACTTCAGAGGGCAGTTAAGAGTCAACTACATTGGTGTGGAATTAATCTGAAAATAAAAAGCTGGTTACCAGTAAAAGTGGCATGAAGCTGTTGGGTTGTAAAAACCTACATGATTGCTATATATAAATGACTTGGATTTTGGAACACAGAGTAGAATCTCAAAATTTGCTGATGACACCAAACTTGGAGATGCAGCAAACAGTGAGGATGATATGAACCACCTGCAACAGGACATAGATAGGCTAGCAGAATAGACAGAGGTGGCAGATAGAATTTAATACTGACAAGTGTGAGGTGAGGCATTTTGACTGAAGGAATAGGGAGAGGCAATATATACTTAATGGCACAGTTCTAAAGAGCGTGCAGGACAGAGGGACCTGCGGTTGCATGTGCATAGATCTTTGAAGGTGGCAGGACATATTGAGAGAGTGGTTAGCAAAGCATATGGGATCTTGGGATTCAGAATAGAGGTATTGAGTACAAAAGCAGGGGAGTTATGCTGAACCTTTATAAGGCTCTGGTTAGGCTCCAACTGGAGAACTGCATACAGTTCTGGTCACCACACTTCAGGAAGCAAGTGAGTGTCCTTGAGAGGGTGCAGAGGAGATTTACCAGAATGGTTCCAAGGATGGAGAATTTTAGTTACAAGGTTACACTGGAAAATCTGCAGCTGTTCTCCTTCGAACAAAGGATATTGAGGGGAGATTTAATAAAAGCATACAAGATTATGACAGGCTTAGATAAGTTAGACAAGGAAAGACTTTTCCCATTATTCTTGTACAATTCGTTAATGGGACACAGATTGAAGGTTTTGGGCAAAAATGCAGCGGGGGGGAATATGAGGAAGCACTTTTTTTTCTTTTACACAGCAGGTGGTAATGACCTGTAATTACCTACAAGGGTGGTGGAAGCGGAGATGATCAATGACTTCAAGAAGAAGTTGGATGACTGTGAGAAGTAGACTTGCAGGGCTAAAAGAATCGAGCCAGGGAGTTGGACTGACTACATATCTCCATGGAGAGCCAGCATGGACCCGATGGGCCAAATAGCCTTCTGTGCCATAAATGACAATGATTCATTAGGAACACAGGAACAGGAATAGGCCACTTAACTCCTCAAGCCTGTTGCACCATTCAATGAGATCATGACTGATCTGTGGCTTACCTCCATATCCCCACTTTCGTCCCATATCCCTTAATACCTTTTATTAACAAAAAACTACCAATCTTAGATTTAAAATTAACAATTGATCTAGCTTCAATTACGTTTGTGGAAGAGAGTTCCAAACTTCTATCAGCTCTTGTGTGCAGAAGTGTTTACTAATTTCACTCCCGAGTCTAATTTTTAGACTATGCCCCCTAGTCCTGGTCTCCCCAACCAGCAGAAATAGCTTCCCTCTGTCTAGCCTATCAGTGCCCCTCAATATCTTGAAAACTTTGATCCGATTACCCCTTTATCTTCTAAATTCCAGGGAATATAACTCTAGTTGGTGAAATTGCCCCTTTTAATTTAACTCTTGGAATATGGGTACTGTTCTGATAAATCTATAATACACTCCCTCCAGGGCCAATATATACACTTCCTAAGGCATGGTGCCTAGTATCGCTCACAATATTCCAGGTGTAGCCAAACCAGGGCTTAGTTTAGCTGAAGCATGACTTCTACCCCCTTGTATTCTAATCTGGGTATAAATACTAGCATACCATTAGCCTTTTTGATTATTTTCTGTTCTTGATCACAACATTTTAATGATGTACATGGGCCCCCACTATTTCTACCTTTACATCACTTAGAAAGTGCTTTGTCTATCCATTTTAGGTCCAGAGTAGATGATTTGACGTTTGCTGAAATCCACTGGCCACAGTTTTATCTGACTCCATTCCTACAAGAACATGTTTGACTCTTAATTGCCCTCTGAATTGGCCTAGCAAGCCACTCAGTTAGAACACCATCATCTCTCAACAATTAGAAATGGGCAATAAATGCCCACCTTGCCAGCAACATCCACATCCCAAGAAATAATTTTTAAAAATGCCTGTGAAGATGATTTTCTTCAGCTGCTTAGACAATAACAGTAAACAAATGCAGGAAGATTTTCTTAGGTCGGTATTTCAAGTGAAATGGCGAAACAGAAAATGCTTGCAATTTTACTATAGACACTGACAGGAAATCTTCCCACAGTTGTTTACAATGTCACAGCACAGATCAACCAAAGAAAACCATCCCCACTAGTCTATCACAAGAATACAGTGATTTTTGTTTTACAACGAGTGTGTGCATTCTAACTGAGGATTTGTAAGAATTAAAACTTTTGAAAACTTATAAATATAATACAAAATATGTCGACAATACACACGTCTAAATAAAGCTTCAAAATCACATGCATACAAGTCATTAAACTAGAAAATTGTAGCATTTACATTAAGGAACACGAGGAATTGGTACACTTTAGAGCACCAACTAATGTCTAAAATCTCAGTCTTACTGAATCGGTCTGTAAATCATAATTCTTCCTGACAATCTATGGAATGGATTTTAACATGATGATGGCTCAATCTGGTCACCCCGGGGTAAAGGCAGCCGAAAGGAAGAGGAAATAGGAGGGAGGCAGACCGCTTTGTTTCCTTCCTCAAGTCAAAAGAATGACAATACAGCATATCCAAACAGGCATATATTACAGGAACCCCTGCAAATCCACAAAACAGAAGGGCAGAACTCAAAAGCTTTACCCCTATTCTCCCTGGCACCAGTGGGAGATGCAGTCTGCGTTCACAGATAAGACAAGAGTTTTTTTTTTTAAAAACACAATATACACCGAGTGCATGCCAGACTATCCTAACTTGTATGCCTAGCAAAAAGATGTATCCACAGGAAACAGCATGTGAGCTGTGGTCTTAAAAAACATGTCTTTCTCTCTCTTTAGGCCAGTTCCCAGTCTGCCAAATGAATAACAGGAACAAGTTACAATTAAAAAAAGGTTCAAAATCCATACATTAATAAGGGAACTTGGGTACACCGCTTATAATTCATTTTAAGAGAAGTTAAAGCTATACTTTAAAAGGGTGCTGTCTTCAAAGAAAAGCACGTAGTAAAAGAGTCATTCATCGTGATGCCATATGTGGCAGAATAATGAATTGACAAGATATGTCAAGAGCCATGCGTGTGCAAATAAATCGTTTCTTTTTAAATGAAGACAGCAGTCTTTTAACCAGGTCCAAGCCCCACAAAATTCGAGTATTGTTTCTTCCAGTATTTACAGTTCCTCAATTAAAAAGTAGAGACAATCACGTTGCATAATATTCAAACTGAATAGTTCCATGTTTTTAAAAAAGCACTGTAATAAGCAAAGATTTCACATTACATAAAAACGGAGCTGTAAAACAGAACTTTTAAAATCAGGTTTCCCATTTCCTCAATCTTAGCGTATGACCAGACATAAACAAGCAAATTTCTGCTACTTGTTTATGGATAGCACACCTATATTCAACTGAACATACTGCGATCCTGCAATTATGCATAACTGTAATTGTAGAACTCCAATGAACCTCCTATCAATTTGCCATGGCAATCACCCTCAGACCAAGCAAACCCAAAAACTAGGACTAACTATACGAACCACGTGACATTATGGACCAGTTCCCATTCCTCCATTAATCCGCCATCCAGAACATTTTTCCTAATCTTTGCTCCTAAATCTTCAGCTCCATTCCCTCACACCAAGGCCTGCTTCAAATACTCCAGTTCCTGTCCCTGTCTGCAAGAACCACTTACAACAGTCCACTACAGACGCACTCCATGCTCAGCCTGAAGGGCAGCAGCCAACTCCCTACCCAACTCCACCCTTTGTGCTGTCAGCCTCCCCAGACTGTGACGGCCCATGGCCAAGTAAACACTGCATAATATTACAGCTATTAAAATGGCAGATTATTTCTATGCTACAATTATGTTCATGTTAATCACTAAACTTAGTTGTGATATTTGCTATTTAATTTCTAAGTTCATATTTATTGGGTATTTATATAAAAAATTAACTGGGAATACTTTGAGATGGATATATTACATATACGATTTTGTCCATAATGGTCCATTGTGTTCCACAAATCTCATTATCAAAGATGGGACCTTTAATACATCACAAGTTACTAGAGTCCATCTTTGCTTTTTCCAACCCAAATCATAAAGGCCCTGCAAACCAGCTCTTTCCTACACCAGCCTCCCCACTCCCCCCAAACTTTTGTCCCATGTTCTGGCCCCCAACCCATTCCCAGGTCTGCTATTCCTTGGCACAAAGGGCATGCACACACTTCAATGAGAGGGTAGGATAATGTCTCCAGCTATCAGAGATTTGGAACCCAATGCTGCTTGATCTACAAGCAAATAAAAGGAGGGAGAGAAAGTGAGTGAGACAGGGTGCCAACTTAAAAGAGAGAAAGCCACAGTAAGGGAAAAATGGAAAGCTTGCGAGATGTTTAAAGGATGATTAAAATAGCAGGAAGGAGAGACATATACAAACGAGAGCGGGAAAAAAGCTGAGAGACAGAAAAAAGACGAGAAAGTAAGAGAAAAGGAGTGGATCACAAACAATGACAGTGAAAACGAGGAATTAGAAATTGGAAGTCAAGCAGAGAGAAAGTTACAGGAGAAAAGCTTTGGCTTATTTGGTCTGTGAGCAATGCTGCAGACAATCAGCTAGAGTCAGGTTTTTTTTTAAATGCACTTAACCATAATCGTCATTTTGGAAATTTTGGGGGAAAAAAATCCTGTCTCACTCAACTCATCCAGATTTTTGAGATCTGCTCTCGACATGCATGGAAACTCATTTTTGTGGGAAGAGGTAAAGAAAGGGGCAAAAGAGAGTAGGAAATGAAAACAGACCAAGTTAAAAGCTTAAGTTACAAACAGATGGTGTTCTGGTGAGTATTGGTCTCTCCTAAGTAAGCCATGAACAATAGAAATATATCCTGTAGATTCGACAGCTGCAAGAACTGAAACCAGGTCCATCAGAGAGGCAGCCCCTCCGCTGAAAGCAGCATCTTCGACAACACTGAAATCGCTGGAAACGAAGCATGTAGGACCAACAAACAAAAACAGAAAGACACAAGCACCTTCAGACCTACCACTTCCAGAGAAGTACAAGAGAAAGAGCGTGTCAACACAGGGATGATGCAGGGAAAGCAGGCAAACGTAGAAGTAGCTGCAGCATAGTACATTGAGACAGGGGGATATTGCCAACTTGAAGTTGTAACCCACACCCACACACAGGGTCGGGTCCTGTCCCCTCTGTAGAATATCATCCACAAACAGTGGCAAATGGACAGCCCGCTACAGTGTGGCCATGAACTGATTCTATTTTTCACAACACCACACTGTAGTTTATAAACATGCTGCACAGACATATTAATGCTTCGTCAACAAATGTATCACATGTAAAATACAAAGTTCAAAAAAAAAATTCTTGAAATATCCTACCTTCCGGTTGCAGCCCAATCTTGGAGGATTTTTGCAGCAATTACTGATGGTTGACTGTTTGGAGGCAACGGTTTTGCTCTGTCGCCGTCGTCATCATCTCTTCACTTGCATGGGAGAAAAAAAACCCACACTTCACTCGCTGCCAGAAATGTGTCCAAAACAGCAAGGGTTGTAAAAGAGACAACTGTCAAAAGAGAAGGAAAGAAAAGCCGTGCAACAATGTGTCGCCAAGCGAACTTGTGGCCAGAGTTACAGCTGGAGAGTGCGCGGCGGCTTCTGCAACTTGTCCCGGCAAAGATACTTTTCTGATCCTTTGTGAGTGACGCCTGTCTCCTCAGTGTGAGCCCGCACAAACCGCTCCACTTATCCTCCTCGAACAACTTCCGCTACTCGAACACAAATAGAGAGAAAATAGACAACTCATCGCACCGACTTCACAACAAAACAAAACATCCCCCCCCCCCTCAAAAAAGAGAGAGAAAACATGTACAAATCCCCCACTTCATTGACATGCTGGACCTCTCACCCAAGTTTAGGCATGGCGGGCTTTATTTATAATTTAATTCATTTTTTTTTTCAAAGTAGGTAAACTGAAGCTGGTGACGAACCGACACTTCCGGACGACGTGAGTGTTTAAAGTGGGAGGTAACTTTGTCTCTCTCTTGGGTGTTTGTGTGTATATATGATTATAGTTCCATGAGGAATGTGTTTATTTTTAATCATTTGCAAACAAAATGCATTTTGAAGCTCAAGTGCCGCACACGAATATCAAGATAAATGTAGTTAGATACGTTGTTAATGCTCTTACACGGCATGGTTTGGAAACAAAATATGGACTATTTTTCAAAGTTCGAGGTGTTTCTAAATACTTTAATTGGTGACTGGGAAATCGAGTAATAATAGTGCCCATAGGATGTGAATTATGTCCCCATGAGTTGGTAATTTCCAACAGGAGGTACTCAGAAACCAGGCGTTTCCACAGAGGATGCAAATACGTCTCTGAGAAGGCCAGGGACCGATCGCAGTCCTTCCTCCAAAGGAAGCATCAGGCTGGAGTTATTTGGAGCTGATTTTAGGAGGGTTTTTTTTGTGTTGTGATAATCTGTACATTAATATGTTCATTAAAGGTATCAGTAGTTGTGGCCCAACTTCCTCTCCTGCCCATATGCCCCTACAGTTAAAGAGGTCCACATGTCCAGTTCCGAAGAAGGGTCACTGACCCGAAACGTTAACTCTGCTTCTCTTTCCACAGATGCTGCCAGACCTGCTGAGTGATTCCAGCATTTCTTGTTTTTGTTCCACATGTCTACAGATTGGAGAACTGGGAAAATATTAAACCTACTGAAGATGCTGTTCAGAATTTGATGGTATGCTGCAAGGTGTTCTCAGAAAGTCTGTTCAGTTAACTCTATACACAACAACATTGCTACTCAGTGGAATCAAGTGGGTAGTCTTCTGGATGGATCAAGTACTTAGAATTGGCAGGAAACAAATAGTTGAGATGTGTGTGTCAATATTGTTTGGCCAACTCCTATTAGATCCTGGAAAATAGCCAAATGAAAGTAGCATTCTTTCAGTTTGATTTTTCCTGTTGCCTTTTAAAAATATTATTTCTCAACATTTTAATTTAAAGCACATGGGTAAACATAAACTCAACATACTTTGGCTTGAACGTGTAAGCAACAAACTAAAAAAAAAGTCATCTACTCAAGACCTGTTTTTAACTTAGTGGCTTTTTGAGTCAGTCATTTACAGCACAGAAGGAGGCCATTTGGCCCATCGAGTCCATGCTTGCTCTCCATGGAGCTATCCACTCAGTTCCACTCCCCACTCGATCCCTGTAGCCCCACCAAGTTTATTTCCTTCAAGTGCCCATCCAATTTCCTTTTGAAGTCATTGATTGATTGTCTCCGCTTCCACCACCCTTGTGGGCAGCGGGTTCCAGGTCATTACCACCTGCTGAGTAAAAAATGTCCTTCCTCATATTCCCCCTGCATCTTTTGCCCAAAGCCTTCAATCTGTGTCCCCTAGTCCTTGTACCATAAGTTAATGGGAACAGTTTTTCTTTTCTAACTTATCTAAGCCTGTCAATCTTGTACATCGCTCTTAAATCTCCTCTCTATCTCCTTTGTTCTAAGGAGAACAACCCCAGCTTTTCCAGTCTAACCTTGTAACTCAAATCCCTGGAACCATTCTGGTAAATCTCCTCTGCACCTTCTCAAGGACCCTCACATTCTTCCTAATGTGTGGTGAGCAGAACTGGATACAATACTCCAGTTGGAGCCTATCCAGAGCTTTATAAAGGTTCAGCATAACTTTCCTACTTGTGTAATCAATGCTTCTGTTTATGAAGCCCAAGATCCCATATGCCTTCCTAACCACTCTCTCGACATGTCCTGCCACCCTCGGATTGATGCACATGCACCCCCAGGTCCCTCTGTTCTTGCACACTCTTTAGAACTGAGGTTGTCGACTCTCACCACATTTGGGTCATATCGCAACTTGAAAATATTGGGGTAACAAGGATTGTCTCATTAAGATTACAGCAGCTATTGAGAATGAGGCACATTTCTAAACATCAAAAATAAACATAAGAATTGTGTGTTGAAAATATTTAATTTATGAACACCAGAGAAATATCAGCTCCTGTGAAACATACCATCAATAAACAGACATTGTCTTACTTGTATTCAGAATACATTGTGCACCCCCACATTTTGAAAAAAAAATTCAGCATTTCGTTAACATCTCTTTGATTTACAAATTTAAATTTTTTTCTTTGTTTGTTTGGTATTGGCAACCCATTACTTTTATAGTTTGTTCAAATTATGAATGTATGTGTGGTTCCATTCCTATCTATCCAGTAGCAGCAAGAAAATCTTCTGCAATGGATTCTCTTCCTGCCAAACCGCTGATAACTCTGTAGTATCCCAAGCATCAGTCCTTTGGCCCCCTCCTAGTTCTCTTCTACGTGTTGCCCCTCAGCAACATTAGCTGAAAACACAACTTCAGAATACGCATACACGGACGGCCCCCAGCTCTACCTCACCACCATGTCTCTCAACCCCTCCACTGTCCCCGATTTGTCATGCTGCCTGTCCACCATTCACTTTTAGATGACCAGAAATTTCTTCCAATTAAATATTGGGAAGACTGAAACCATTTTTTTCAGTCTCCACCACAAACTCTATGCCCTAGCTGACAACTCCACCCTTCTTACTGGCCACTGTCTGAGATTCAACCAGACTGTTTGCACCCTCAGAGTCCTATTTGACCCTGAGCAAAGCTTCCAAACCCAAATTCTCCCCCTCACCAAGAACACCTATTTTTACCTCCATAATATCACTCGTCTCCATCCAGCCTCAGCTCATCTGCTGCTGAAACTGCCATCCATGCCTTTGTTACCTCTAGACTTGATTATTTAAATGTTCTCCTGGCTGGTCTCCCACCTTGCACCTTCCATAAACTTGAGATCATTCCAAAACTTTGCTGTCCATGTCCTAACTTGCACCAAGTCCATTTTAGCCATTACCCCTGCTTATGTTCTTATGTACACTGGCTCCCAGTACGGCAAAACACTGATTTTAAAATTCTCATCCATCTTTTCAAATCTCTGCATAGCCTCGCTCCTCCCTATCTCTGTAACTTCCTCCATGATCTTTGTACTCTTCCATTTATGGCCTCTTGATCATCCCCGATTTTAATCACCCCAGCATAGAACCCTGAAGGTACCAACTCATGCTGTAGGTACAGTTCTCTGGTGCCAGAAACTCTTGAGCACCTTGTCCGAGTGGTCATTCTTCGTTTATGGTCCAAGACAGTACCAGCAGTCACTTCAACTATAGGGAGCTTCAAAACTGAACGGGTTCCTGTTCTCAGCAAAGATCCATGTACATGCATTTTGCATCAAGGCTTATATGAATAGCAATCAAGAGTAGAAACCATGGCTGATTTTATTCCTTCCTTGCCTTTGAAAAATTAGGTTGGCTGTAGCAGTCCTTCTGCCTCAGCTGAAACCAGCGATCAAACTTTGGAGCATCCTGGACTGTATGCTTCAACATCACATTAGTTAATGCACTTTGCAAAGGATGTTTGTTGCCAATTTAATATTCAGTTCCTAGTCAAGGTCAGCATCCACTGGACCGACTACGAATGACAGAAGTTCCTCCCTTCCACATATGAGGTTCTAATCCTGATAGCCAGGCAGTGAAGAATGGAACTGGAGCCTAATATTTACACACGTAAGAGCTTTTAGTTACAGAGACACATTACAAACAAATGCCTCCTAACCTAACAACCACAGTTTCAGTCTGCTCCAATATGTATATAAGTACAAGTGAATCCCCAGTTAACGCGCACCGCCTGAAGACAATTAAATACTCAATTAATATACATTTAACATAGGGGTGATTTTAGCTTCCTCCAGTCAATGGAAATGGCGCTGTAGTGGAGATTAAAATCAAGATGGTTGACTTAGCAGCCCATTCCTGCTCCGCCGGCATTTTCCCCAGGGCTGTTCACCTGATTCGGACAGGAGCCACATGAATCCATGCAATTCTAACAGCAGAGCGTGCCTCTTGCATGCTCCAATAAGTGAAACCAGGCAGGCGGAAGGAAGAGTAATGTGTGTTGCAGCCACCCTGGTCTCACCCTCACGCTGCCCGAGATGCGCCTTTCTGCCACCCCATTCAGATACTGAACCACCCAATATTGCGAGGCCTGAAGCAAGGCTTCCCACCCACTGTGATGGCCAGCTGCCTGATTGTTAAAGTACTCCTATGGTAGATCCAAACACATGATATCTAGAGGATGAACTACTGACAAATAAATAGTTGGCTGCTCAGCTGTATCAACCCGGCATGGAGTGAAATTAATTTGTTTCAGTCCTGTCTGTATCATTTCATTATCGGACTAGTGTGCCATTATGCAAAGTTTCCAAATCAGTGCCTGTCATGGAAAAGCAGAACTGTTGGTATCTAAAAACACAATAGGAGATGGAAAGTATTGATTCAGTTTGTGTAGTTTTCAGCACAAGATCATTGAGATATTAGTCCTTCTGGGGAAACGCATTACATACACTTCCTGTAGAAAGCTTTGAAGTATTTTTCAAACATGACTGCTAACATGAAATTTATTAATAAGGATGCAAAAAAATCAATGCAACCAGACTTCCTGTCTACTAAAATAAGTACTTTCTGATGATCTTCCTATTGTTAGATACATTAGCATCACTTCTGAACAAGTAAGACATATTAGGGCAACATATGTTTTTCATTTTGTTTATCTCCCATAGTCAAGTACATGAAACCTTAATGGTAGCTGCTCTATCAACTGGCTTTTAGTATTTGTTTTTGGAGTTGTCTTCAATTTCATAAGTAACATTATTTGATTTGTCCATTTCTTCCTTTAAGATACTGAGTCATGCTTGAGAGTATAGTTCAAAGGGTGCTGGTGGGCCTCCAGTACCTTACTTCAAAGACCATCCTCCTAGTAAGTATTGGCAGACTCTGTTGCTAAATCCAAGCTTTCTCTTACCTGATATCTAAGCACACAGTTTCCATCAGGGGTCATTGATAAGTGATTAAAAATGGAAACACCAACTGATTATTGCTTTCCCTAACCCTAGAAAGCTGAGAGCAATTGTAACCCTTCCCAGTTCTGCCCTGGTCAAGATCAGCTAATTCTTTGCAGATCAAATATCCTACATTGATATATAAATTGTGTGTCACACTTGCTCCTGTTTGCCTCAAATTTCACATTCACAAATCAGCAACTAAGTATAACTGAACACGTAACTGAAAATGGGTGAAGTGGATAGATAAAATCACAATTAATATCTATTAATAACGTGTGAGAATAAGCAATCAACCATGAGCAGGCAGAAAACATTATCAGTTAAATAGGAGAAAGTGACAAATGAATTTGACCCAAATATTTTTTGGAATACTTTTTGACTGAGAAGCTGAGTATGAAAATATGATTTGTAAAGCAAATCCATGAACAGTTACAAAGAACATAGGACATAGGAAGATAGGAACAGGAGTAGGTCATTCAGCCCCTCGAGCCTGTCCTGCCATTCAATAAGATCATGGCTGATCTGGGGCCTAACTCCATATACCTGCCTTTGGCCCATATCCCTTAATATCTTTGCTTAACAAAAATCTATCTCAGATTTAAAATTAACAACTGTTCCAGTTTCAACTGCTGTTTGTGGGAGACAGTTCCAAACCTCTACCACCCTTTGCGTGAAGAAGTGCTTCCTAACATCTCTCCTGAACGGTCTGGTCCTAATTTTTAGACTATGCCCCATAGTTTTAGAATCTCCAACCAGTGGAAATAGTTTATCTTTAGCTAGCCTGTCTTTTCCTGTTAATATCTTGAAGACTTCGATCAGATCACCCCTTAACCTTCTAAATTCTAGTGAAAACAGGCCTGATTAAACTTACCTATTCAGTGCTTGAAAAATGGCTAATGTTTTCCATGTCTTGTTGATAAGTCATAGAGTCATTTACAGTGCAGAAGGAGGCCACTCGGCCCATCGAGTCCATGCCGGCTCTCCACAGAGTAATCCAATCAGTCCTACTCCCCTGCTTGATCCTCATAGCCCTGAAAGTTTATTTCCTTCAAGTGCCCATCCAATTTCCTTTTGAAATTGTTGATTGTCTGCTTCCACCACCCTTGTGGGCAGCGAGTTCCAGGTCATTACCACTTACTGCGTAAAAAAGTTCTTCCTCACATTCCAGCTGCATCTCTTGCTGGAAACCTTCAATCTGTCTCCCTTAGTGCTTGTACTGTCAGTTAATGGGAACAGCTTTTCCTTGTCTAATTTACCTAAGCCTGCCATAATCTTGTACACTGTGATGGAATCTGTCGTTGCAAAGCTTGTTTTTTTTTTAAGGCCCTAACTGAGTGGGGAAAGTAGAATTGAAACAGAAGCTAGAACAGAAACGGAAACAGAAGCTGGAAAAACAACATCAGGTTTTCAGGGAAACTGACACTGGTTGGAACCAAATAAAAGGAGACAGAGTACTCCCCAGATCAGGCAGACCAGGCAGGAATGGAGGACCAGCAAGCATAAGAAAGTGAAGACTGAATCCAGGAGCTGTTTCTGTTATTTAAAGTAGCTTACTGAAAGACTTGGACAAAGGGAAGGCTGGTAAATCCACACCATCAAGACTGTCATGAGCAGAGCTGAGGAGGTTCTGGAGAAGATGATGAAGACCGCAGCAGTGGAGTTCGGATTGAGAGGGAACTGCTGTCGGAAGAACAACAGCGGCTAAATCCTTGAAGAAAGGAGGTGCAAATCTACCTGAGGAACTTTAGAGTTGTGAAGAGCTGTGTGAGTGTAATTGTTGCCATATATGCCCAATGAAACTGAAACCCATCTCTGTTGTATCTGATAGTTAAGGTGTAATTTGTAATATATGTACGTGTATATATATATATATATACACACACATATATTGACTGATCTGTCTGTTGCTTCATTTTTGATTTATGTTGGTTTTGGTTTGAGTGTTAAAGTAAAATTTATAAAAGTAAAATCTTGTCCGTTTGGGTTGGTTTCCAAAATTGGGGTCAGTCAGGAGATACAATTTTTGTTTGCTGGTGGTCTCCACAGGGATCATAGCAAAATTGTGGGCTCATCTGGGATTGGATCATCCACGATTAGGCTGTAAAACCGTTTCACTGGCATTTTCCAGAGTTTAAACAAACAAGGTTCCACATTTAGCTTGACTGTGTTCAGTGGGAAATCAACATGAGTACCATCAATGTACAGGAATTTGTTACAAGAGAAGATTTGACTCTCAGTATATTGCAGCAATTGAAAAAGGTCGATTTGGTCACGATATCGGTACACATGGGGGTTAGTGTCACCCTAGGGGCTAGAAAAGCGGAGATAATCCAAGAATTGGTTCCTCACTTGAAGCTGGAGAAAGAAAAGGATCTTTCTGGTAATATTCAAATAAAACTAGTCAAAATTGAGTTAGAGAAGATAAGATTTGAAAGAAAAGAAAGAGAAAAAGACATAGACAATTTGAAGTGAGAAAACTTGAATTCGAACTAGAGAGGATAGAATTGGATAGGGAAGAGAAAGAAAAAGAATTAGAATAAGAGATGCAAAAATTGACATCAGACCACAAAATGAAAATAGGCTCAAAGTGAGTATGCATAAGGGGTGAAAATTGAGGATGATGCAGATGAAATTGCTTGTGGTTTTGAATTGGCAAAGAATATACGCTTGGTATCTAAGTTTAGTGAAGAGGGACTAGAAATGTACTTTGTGTTATCGGAGAAAATTACCATGAATCTGGAGTGGCCTAAATTATCTTGGCCAGTGCTCCTACAGAGTGCTTTCATAAGGAAAGCTTTGGCGGTTTCATCTCTTTCAGATGAACACTCATGAGACTGTTACAGATAAAGACTCCTATTCTCAATGCCTATGAGTTGAACCAGAGGCCTACAGACAAAAATTTAGGAATTTAAAAAAGAACAGGGTCAGACATATATGGAATTTGCTAGGGAGAAGGAAATAGAGTTTGATAGCTGGTATAGATCGATGAAGATCGCACAAGATTTTGAGATCTCAGGGAAGTAATTCTGATGGAAGAATTCAAAAATAACATCCCGTCAGGAATAAGGTCTCACATGGAGGAACATAAAGTTGGTAAAATAAGGGATGCTGCAGTAATGACAGATGATTACGAATTAATCCACAAAAGCAATAGTTACAGTCCCCCATTTGGAAACTTTCAGAGAAGTTGGAGAGATAGGAAGTTTGATAATGAAAAGATATCTGGTCCTCTTGAGAAAGATGGCAAAGATAAAGACACAGATACACCTAGGTTACTAAAACAGAAAGCCAGGAGGAAAAGTTTGGTTCAAGGACACCGACATGCTACTTCTGTCATAAGAAAGGGCATGTGAAGGCTGAGTGTTGAAAGTAGAAAAACAAGCCATTGCATTTGTACAGTCGACAGGTGTTTCTACAGGAGACAGTGTCCTAGCAGGTAATTTCTCCCATGCTCGCTGATGGAGTGAATCAGATTGCAGAGAATTATAGAAGATTTCTTTTGGAAGGTGGGGTATTCCCAAAGTCGTCTGATGAAGCAGACAAGAATTTCGAGACATGAATTTCTTTCTTGGTATTTTGCTGAATGTGAAGGTATTAATCCAAGCGATAGAACCTATCTATCTATTTCTTTATACAGGGTTAATTTAAAAAGGACTTAGTCACTGGTCCTGTTAGCGTTGTCCATCCGACTGCTCACTGCCTCTGGTCCAGTACACCTACTCAGCGTCTATGCACTAACACTCTGCTTCCCACCTGAAGTTAAAGACCAGTTCTACGAGGAACTCCATAATATCATTAGTAGCATCCCCAATACTGAACATCTATTCCTGCTGGGGGACTTTAATGCCAGGGTTAGGGCCGACCATGCCTCATGGCCTTCCTGCCTTGGGCGCGATGGCATTGGAAGGATGAATGAGGATGGACAGAGACTGCTTGAGTTGTGTACCTATCATAACCTCTGCATCACCAACTCGTTCTTTCACACTAAACCCTGTCACCAGGTTTCTTGGAGGCACCCAAGATCACGTCGTTGGCACCAGCTGGACCTCATCGTCACAAGGCGAGCCTCCTTAAACTGTGTTCAAATCACACGCAGCTTCCACAGTGCGGACTGCGACACTGACCACTCCCTGGTGTGCAGCAAGGTTAGACTCAAACCAAAGAAGCTGCATCACTCCAAGCAGAAGGGCCACCCGTGCATCAACACTAGCAGAATTTCTCACCCACAGCTGTTACAAAAATTTCTAAATTCACTTGAAAAAGCCCTTCAAAACACTCCCACAGGGATTGCAGAGACCAAGTGGGCCCACATCAGAGATGCCATCTATGAGTCAGCCATGACCACCTATGGCAAACGTGTGAAGCGGAATGCAGACTGGTTTCAATCTCATTTTGAAGAGCTGGAACCTGTCATAGCCGCTAAGCGCATTGCACTGCTGAACTACAAAAAAGCCCCCAGCGAATTAACATCCGTAGCACTTAAAGCAGCCAGAAGTGCTGCACAAAGAACAGCCAAACGCTGCGCAAGTGACTACTGGCAACACCTATGCAGTCATATTCAGCTGGCCTCAGACACCGGAAACATCAGAGGAATGTATGATGGCATTAAGAGAGCTTTTGGGCCAACCATCAGGAAGATCGCCCCCCCCTCAAATCTAAATCAGGGGACACAATCATTGACCAACGCAAGCAAATGGACCGCTGGGTTGGGCACTACCTAGAACAGTACTCCAGGGAGAATGTTGTCACTGAGACCGCCCTCAATGCAGCCCGGTCTCTGCCAGTCATGGATGAGCTGGACGTACAGCCAACAAAATCGGAACTCAGTGATGCCATTGATTCTCTAGCCAGCGGAAAAGCCCCTGGGAAGGACGGCATTACCCCTGAAATAATCAAGAGTGCTAAGCCTGACATACTCTCAGCACTCCACGAACTGCTTTGCCTGTGCTGGGACGAGGGAGCAGTACCACAGGACATGCGCAATGCCAATATCATCACCCTCTATAAAAACAAAGGTGACCGCGGTGACTGCAACAACTACCGTGGAATCTCCCTGCTCAACATAGTGGGGAAAGTCTTGGCTCGAGTCGCTTAAAACAGGCTCCAGAAGCTGGCCAAGCGTGTCTACCCTGAGGAACAGTGTGGCTTTCGAGCAGAGAGATCGACCATTGACATGCTGTTCTCCCTTCATCAGCTGCAGAAGAAATGCCGTGAACAACAGATGCCCCTCTACGTTGCTTTCATTGATCTCACCAAAGCCTTTGACCTCGTCAGCAGACGTGGTCTCTTCAGACTACTAGAAAATTTCGGATGTCCACCAAAGCTACTAAATATCATCACCTCATTCCATGACAATAGGAAAGGCACAATTCAGCATAGCGACCCTTTCCTATCCTGAGTGGCGTGAAACAGGGCTGTGTTCTCGCACCTACACTGTTTGGGATTTTCTTCTCCCTGCTGCTCTCACATGCGTTCAAGTCTTCAGAAGAAGGAATTTTCCTCCACACAAGATCAGGTGGCAGGTTGTTCAAGCTTGCCCGCCTAAGAGCGAAGACCAAAGTACGGAAAGTCCTCATCAGGGAACTCCTCTTTGCTGACGATGCTGCATTAACATCTCACACTGAAGAGTGTCTGCAGAGTCTCATCGACAGGTTTGCGGCTGCCTGCAACGAATTTGGCCTATCCATCAGCCTCAAGAAAACGAACATCGTGGGACAGGACGTCAGAAATGCTCCATCCATCGATATCGGCGACCACGCTCTGGAAGTGGTTCAAGAGTTCACCTACCTAGGCTCAACTATCACCAGTAACCTGTCTCTCGATGCAGAAATCAACAAGCGCATGGGAAAGGCTTCCACTGCTATGTCCAGACTGGCCAAGAGAGTGTGGGAAAATGGCGCACTGACACGGAACACAAAAGTCCGAGTGTATCAAGCCTGTGTCCTCAGTACCTTGCTCGACGGCAGCAAGGCCTGGACAATGTATGTCAGCCAAGAGCGACGTCTCACTTCATTCCATCTTCGCCGCCTCCGGAGAATCCTTGGCATCAGGTGGCAGGACCGCATCTCCAACACAGAAGTCCTCGAGGTGGCCAACATCCCCAGCTTATACACACTACTGAGTCAGCGGCGCTTGAGATGGCTTGGCCATGTGAGCCGCATGGAAGATGGCAGGATCCCCAAGGACACATTGTACAGCGAGCTCGCCACTGGTATCAGACCTACCGGCCATCCATGTCTCCGCTTTAAAGACGTCTGCAAATGTGACATGAAGTCCTGTAACATTGATCACAAGTCGTGGGAGTCAGTTGCCAGCGATCGCCAGAGCTGGCGGGCAGCCATAAAGGCGGGGCTAAAGTGAGGCGAGTCGAAGAGACTTTGCAGTTGGCAGGAAAAAAGACAGAAGCGCAAGGGGAGAACCAACTGTGTAACAACCCCGGCAACCAATTGTTTCTGCAGCACCTGTGGAAGAGTCTGTCACTCTAGTATTGGCCTTTATAGCCACTCCTGGCGCTGCTTCACAAACCACTAACCACCTCCAGGCGCTCACCCATTGTCTCCCGAGACAAGGAGGCCAAAGAAGAAGAATACAGGGTTAATTTAAAATGTGACTTAGTCACTGGTCCTGTTATCGTTGGGGGTCGTTCCTATTTTGCCCACTAAGGGGGCAGATTTTCTGCGAGGAAATTACTTGGCTGGGGATAAGGTATTGCTGTCTCCAGTAGTTTCTGAAAAGCCAGTTGAGGTTCCTGGAACTGAGGCTTTACAGGAAGAATTTCTGGGAATATTCCCAGATCGTGTTGTGACTAGATCCCAGGCTCATAAGGTTAAACAAGATGAGATGGATTCAGTTGTTGTGGAGGACAATTCAGGTGTTTGGTTGGCTGAGACTTTTTTCAATGAGTTAGGTGGGGATGTTGGTGATAAAGGCTCCAAGGCTAACAATGGTGAATTATTTAGCAGATCCTCTTTGATTGAGGCACAACAGGAAGACTCTAACTTAAGAAGCTTGTCTCACATGGCATGTTCTGAGACACAGGCTGAAAAGGTGAGTGTTATTATGTCAAGAAAGTGGAGACCTCCCCAGAGGCCCGCTGATGAGGACTGGGCTGTAGTCCATCAAATTGTTGTCCCTCCTTGCTACTGTGGTGAAATCTTGAAAATTGCCCGTCAGGTACCAGTTGCAGATCATTTTGGTATTCAGAAGACACAAGCTAGGGTGATGATGCATTGTTACTGGCCGAAGCTGCACAGGGATGTGGTTAACTTCTGTAAGACATGTCACACTTGTCAGATGATTGGGAAGCCACAGCCTTCAATTAAGCCAGCCCCATTAATACCGATAGCTGCACTTGATGAACCATTAGTAGAGCTCTTGTGGATTGTGTTGGACCTTTACCTACGGCTAAGCTGGGTTATAAGTATCTCCTGACCATCATGGATTTGTCCACTCGATTTCCAGAGGCAGTACCAATCACAGTGAAAGTTGTGATTGAGGATTTGGTCTGGTTTTTCACTAATTATGGGTTGCCAAAAGAAATTCAGTCTGACCAGGGGTCAAATTTCATGTCAGGTGTATGCCAAGCGGTCATATGTAATTTTTGGAGTGAAGCAGCTCAAATTTTTGGCACAAAAGGAGGAAACTACTGTCTCAGACTATGGCCTGAATTTTACCTGCACCTCCCCCAGCGGGTCGGATGGTGGTGTGGGGGCGACGTAAAATTGAGCGGCAGGCTCCGGGAGGCCTACCCGCCCCGATTCCGCCTCCGGACGAGTTTACGGCAGTCAGGCGGGGGGTGGGAAACAGCTCGCCTGCCCGAAGCCAATCAATACCCTTAAGTGGCCGCTTAATGGCTACTTAAGGGCCCTCGCCCGCCTCCACGGGTATTTTACCCGTGGCAAGCGGGTGTGCTGGGGAAGTGAAAGTCCGCCCAGCAATAGCTGCCGGCCTTTCCGCACTTCGTGGTGGGGGGGGCATGGCAGTCGGACACAGGGTGCCTGATCGAGGGCCACCCCGCCTCCCAACCCACCCCTGAGACACAAGATAGCCCCCTCCCCCCAAAGGACCACTCCAGCCTCACCAGGGAAGGACTGTTCCCCCTGGTGAGGCATGCCCCTACTTACCTTCCCGTCGGCTAAGCTGCAGTCCCAGCAGTGACCACCACTCCATGTGGCGTTGCTGGGACTAAGAGCTGCCAGCCTGCTGATTGGCCGGCAGCTCACTGAGGCGGGTCCTCCTCCCTCAAGTGGGTGGAAGTCCCACCTCAGGACAATTAAAGCCTGGGGGTCCATAAAATACGAGACGGATCCCCAGGCTAGGCAGAAGCAGGTTCGCCACCAACTTTCACATCAGAGTCCGGTTCCCATCCATCCACCGTAAAATTCCGGCCAATGTGTCAGAATTTCAAGACAGATTCTCAAAAGCGTGAGAGATGGCCAGAGAACTTTTCAAAGTTTCTCAGTAGGTGATGAAAACTCAAGCCGATAGAACAGCTAAGGCACGTAAGATTTCAACATGGAGATAAGGTGCTAATTTTGTTGCCTTTGTCTGATGAACCATTGAAAGCTAAATTTAGTGGACTTGCTTCATCAAAAGAAAACTCAGTGAGGTGAATTATTTGGTTAGTACCCCAGACAGAAAAATCAAAGGTTGTGTCATGTGAATATGCTGATGAGGTGCTATGATCGTGAGCATAGTCAGCCAATAGATGATAGAGGATGTAGATGGTGACACTGATGCACGTGACACATGACATGATGAGTCTGAGACTGAGTGTTCCCAGATTGAACCTCCTGTGGTGAAGCTGGTGAATGCAAAGGTGTTAGAGGGTCTGGATGAGGGGCTACAACATCTACCTGAGCACCAGAGAAAAGACATAACTGAAGGAGTATAAGCTGGTATGTGCAGATTAGCCAGATTCCACTTCTCTGGCTATTCATGAGGTTGATGTAGGGGAAGCTAAACCAATTAAACAAAACTGCTACAGATGGACTCCTACCCAATCCCAAGGCTTGAGGATTGTATTGATAGGGTGAAGAACTTGGCCTTTGTTAGCAAGGTTGATTTGCTTAAGGGTTATTGGCAAGTCCCCATGACTGACCAAGCTCATGAAATATCTGCTTTTGTGACACAGGATGGTCTGTTCCAGCGTAAAGTCATGCCATTTGGTATGAAAAATGCATCAGCTACATTTCAAAGATTAACCAATCAAATTGTTGCCAGGTTGAATAATTGTGTTGTGTACATCGACGACTTTTTGGTGCACAGCGACACTTGGAGTGATCATGTCAGACATTTGAGAGCTCTATTTTACAAGCTGGCCAAAGCTAGCCTTGTCATAAAGCTGGCAAAGAGCGTGTTCGTCAAGTTACTTATTTAGGACGTATCCTGGGTCAAGGTCAAGTGTTCCTGTGAGAAGCCGTGGTTCAGGTGATAATAGATTTTCCTGTACCCAAGACAAAGGAAGAAGTATTAAGTTTTCTGGGTATGTGTGAGTTCTACAGGAAATTTGTCTGTAATTTCAGTCACCCCATTGACTAATCTTAAAAGAAAGTGAAGTTCAAATGGTCAAAATCATGCCAAAAATCATTTGAGAAGGTAAAGGCCATTTTAATAAAAGAACCAGTTCTTGTAGTCCCAGATTTTAGTAAGCCATTCAAAGTGGCTGTTAACGCCAGTGATGTAGGGGTAGGAGTGATGCACCTCCAAGATGATACTGGTATGGGACAGCCTATTAGCTACTTC
Source organism: Heterodontus francisci (assembly GCF_036365525.1). Taxonomy (NCBI): domain Eukaryota; kingdom Metazoa; phylum Chordata; class Chondrichthyes; order Heterodontiformes; family Heterodontidae; genus Heterodontus; species Heterodontus francisci. The sequence continues at coordinate 180,146,136 of NC_090372.1, read as the reverse complement.
TCTACAAACACAGGAACATAGGAGGAGGCCATTCAGCCTATCGAGCCTGCTCCGCCATTCAATACGATCATGGCTGATCATCCACTTCAATGCCTTTTTCCCACATTATCCCCATATCCCTTTATGTCATTGGTATTTAGAAATCTGTCAATCTCTACTTTAAACATAGTCAGTGACTGAGCTTCCACAGCCCTCTGGGGTAGAGAATTCCAAAGACTCACAACACTCTGAGTAAAGAAATTTCTCCTCACCTCTGTCCTAAGTGGCTTTCCCCTTATTTTGAAATTGTATCCCCTGGTTCTTGACTCCCCAACCAGGGGAAACATCTTGCCTGCATCTACCTTGTCTATCCCTTTAAGTATTTTGTAAGATTCAATGAGATCACCTCTCATTCTTTGAAACTCTAGAGAATACAGGCCCAGTTTCCCCACTCTCTCTTCATAGGACAGTCCCACCATCCCGGGAACAAGTCTGGTGAATCTTCATTGCACTCTCTCGATGCCAATAATATCCTTCCTAAGGTAAGGGGACCAAAACTGCACACAGTACTCCAGGTGTGATCTAACCAAGGTTCAATACAATTGAAGCAAGACTTCACTACTCCTGTACTCAAATCCTCTTGCGATAAAGGCGACCATACCATTAGGTTTCTTATTGCTTGCTGCATGTCAGGATTCTTTGTACATTTACACTTTCTAGTCTCTTACCATTTAAGTAGTACTTTGCACATCTATTCCTCCTACCAAAATGGATAACCTCACATTTTTCCACATTATATTCCATCTGCCACGTTCTTGCCTACTCACTAAGTCTGTCCAATTCCCTTTGAAGCTGCTTTGCTTCTTACTCACAACATGCATTCCCACCTAGTTTTGTGTCATCTGTGAACTTGGAAATATTACATTTTGTCCCCACATCCAAATCATTGATCTATATTGTGAACAGCTTCTCTAGGAAGCTTAATAAACATCAAACAAAGTACTTGACCACTGTTACGACCGAGGCGATAAGAGTGCACTGCCATTTCAGTCCCATTTCTCCATAGGTCACAACACATCAATAAATTTGCCCACTTACTGAAACAGCCAATTAGATATTCTATTTGTCCCCAGAATAAAGCACACCAACCATATTTCTTTAATAAACAACAAAATTATCCTTTTATTATAAACCAAATATTAACCAATAATGAAGTACATATATATGCAAATTGAAATATTAAAGCCCCATATTATTATCCTAGCCCTCACACACACGCACATATATCCAAAAAACAGTTAACGGGGGGGAGGGATTTTTGTTCACAGCTGTTACAAAGAAATAGAAGGAATAAAAAAACTTGTACTGAAGCGGAGATGGAAGTCCTTTGTCTTGGCGAGGTGTGCCAAAGTCAAATTGTTGGCTGTCACTAGGAATTCTTCCAGGCGAGGTTGATGAACATTTTGTTTGGGTAGGCGTTCAAAGACATTCAACTGCAGAAAGCTTCACATAGGTGTTACAGCAGGTGCAGCAAGAAAGTTTCAGTTCTCACATACATTCGATGCAAAATTCTTTTAAAGGTGCAAGGTTTCTGCAAGCATTCAGGATGTCTTCAAAAATGCAGGAAGCAAGAGTATCACTTCATACAGGCTTTTGATTTTCAATAGCAAGGATTCTTCAAAGAGAGGTAACAGTTATCTGGTTTTTCTTCTGATCTCCTGACAGATCCATATGCAGATTCCAACTGCCTGCTTTTAGTCCAAAAACCAGCATCTTTTAACAGTTCAAAGTGAAACCAAATCTTTTATTCCAGGCAAATCTCATGCTAATCATAAATTCCCTCTTGTCAAACATAAAATAGCTCTTAAGTCAAACTCCCTTTGGTGTTTACTTGAAATTACCTGTTTTCCAGTAAAAACCTGTTTACTGGTGAACTTTTGTTGAACTTCCTTTCCAAAAAAACACCCAAAGGTCAGTCTTTTCAGTTTAAAAATATAGATTGTAAGTTGTAACAAAAAAATGGACTCTCGTAACAACCACAAAGAAAGAAGCTTTAAGTCTTGTACTGGGTTTACAACAGTTTGAGGTATATGTAACCAATAGTCAGAGAGAAATATTGGTTTTTCAGGTTAGAATCCACTTGTGTTTCTAGAAAAGTTCAGAACAAAGAACCTCCAGCTGTTGCATTGGAGTTTGATGTTACACTGAAAACTGTGCATGTTGCAGGGAAAAGTAATTTCTGATGGCTCTATCCAGAGTTTAAAGCAAGGGTGTTAGAGAGAAGGAAGGCCCTGAGTTATGATAATTCTATGATGTTTGAATACTAATTGTCACTTTACTTGGGTTTTGCTCTTGGTTAAAGCCCTTATGATTTTGTAAATACAATATATATAATTGTGGAATATGAAAATGTTAACTGTACAGCATGCAATAAGCTATTTATTGAAACGTTTATGATAAGAACTTGCTGTATTTCTAAACTATTGTGAAGAAAGCTTTACCAAGGGGTGGGGTGGGAAGTGTAATGGAAGCTGTGGTTGCAAACTTGTTTTTTTAGACCCTAACTGAGAGAGAAACTAGACTTGAAGCAGAAACAGAAACCAAAACTGAAACAGAAGAAAGTAAAAATTTATAAAAGTAAAATCTTGTCTGTTTGGTTTGGTTTCCTAAATTGGGATCAGTTCAGGGGATTTAATTATTTTTGTTTGCTGATGGTCTCCACTGGGATCATAAGCCAACACTTCTATCCAATCTCCCCTCAATCTCCTTTGCTGCAGGGAGAATAACCATAGTCTTCCAAACTAACCTTGTAGCTAAAGTCCTCCATTCCTGGAACCATTCTGGTAAATCAGGGAAGTTATTATCTTTATAATCTTTATATGATTTATGAATTTTTATAAAGCTCCAACTAGAGTATTGCATCCAATTCTGGTCACCACACTTTAGGAAGGATGTGAGTGTCCTTGAGAGGGTGCAGAGGAGATTTACCAGAATGGTTCCAGGGATGGGGGATTTTAGTTACAAGGTTAGGTTGGAAAAGTTTGTTCTCCTTGGAGCAAAGGAGATTGAGGAGAGGTTTGATAGGCTTATGACAGGCTTACGTAAGTTAGACAAGGAAAAACTGTTCCTGTTAACTGATGGTGCAAGGATAAGGAGAGACAAATAGAAGGTTTTGGGCAAGAGATTCAGGGGGAATGTGAGGAAGAACTTTTTTATGCAGCGAGTGGTAATGACCTGGAACTTGCTGCCCACAAGGGTGGTGGAAGCGGAGACAATCAATGATTTCAAAAGCAAATTGCATAGGCACTTGAAGGAAATAAACTTGCAGGGCTACGGGAATCGAATGGGGCAGTGGAACTGATTGGACTGCTCCATGGAGAGCTGGCATGGACTCTTTTTTTTTAAAAAAGGAGCAGGAATAGGCCATTCAGCCCTTCAAGCCCGCAGATGGCCTCCTTCCATGCCGTCAATGACTCTATGACTCTAATTTGTCGAATTTTGAAATGATTGACTACAAAACTGGCTGTTTACAGAGTACGTCAGGATTGGCTGCTTGTGAGTTTTGTCCCTTTACCTGTCCTGTCAAGCAATGGCAAAAGTCTGAAGAGAACCGGGGGACATTATTAGAAGCAGTAAATGCTTTCAAAGCAACTGTGAATTTTCTTGTATAAAAGTATTGAAATAGTGTAAAGCATGAACTTTATAAAGTCTATCTGAGCTAACTTTGATAGGAGCAATTATATATAAGGGGCCAAAATTTCTCTGGGATTCTTCTGAGTTCGCACTGTACTCCTGACAAGGGAGCTGCAGAATGCACTGGAAAATGCCGGGGGCCCAGTTGCTAGTGCAGTTTAGCTGACTGCTGTGTCCATGAGCAACTCTGAGCTCTCCATTGATTTGACAGTTCAATTTTTATTCCCACTCACACCCCAAACACTCTGTCTTTAGCCTTCTACACCGTTCTGATGCAGCTCAAACTTGAAGAACAGCACCTTATCTTTAAAGAAGAGACTTTTTTAATTCTTTCATGGGATGTGGGCATTGCTGGCTAGGGCACTTGTGGCCATCCCTAATTGCAGCACTCTGGGCACCTTGTGTCACTACTACCTTTTAATAATTTCAGACCTTAATTATAGCTCCCACTTTCTCTTCATCAGGAAGTGCTGGCAATGTGGGATGGGTGTTCTGGAGTTTCTGGGATGGGGAAGGACATTGGCTCATGCTTAGTACAGGAGTGCTCTGTTGGAACACCATGCTGGTGATGTGGTCTGCACCCTCTATGGCATCTAGCTTTCTCCCTCCACCAAGCTCCTGTGTTGCAGGAACCTGCTGCACTTTGCCAATATTTCATGCTTCTTTTTCTACTTGCTTATCCTCCACTTCTTTAAGATACTCGCATAGTCTCTGTGCCATGTATATGAAACTCAGCATCATCTCCAGTGTGTCAGCGCAGCCTTCAGTTGTCTGAGGAAAAGAGTGTTTGACAATAAAGACCTCAAATCTGGCAACAAGCTCATGGTCTACAGCCCTGCTGAGAGGAGGCGGCCAAGGTATGAGAAGTGATCCACATTGTTCAGTGGTTCGCCGTGGTTCTTGACAGTCGGGGGGGCAGTCTTGCGCTGTGGGAGCAGGCTGGTAGAGGACCTTTGTCTTCCGGATGTTTAGCTTAAGGCCCATTCTTTCATACACCTTGTGAATGCATTAACGAGGGTTTGAAGCTCAGTCTCTGAGTGTGCGAATACGCAAGCGTCGTCAGCATACTGCAGCTCAATGTCATGAGGTGGGGGTGACCTTGGTTCTAGACCGGAGGCAACATAGGTTAAATAGTTTCCCACTCGTCCTGTAGAGTAGAACTATTCTGGCAGGGAACTTCATGGAGATGAGGTGGAATGTTGCAGCGAGGAAGATGGAAAAGAGCATTGGTTCAATGCTTGACCCCAGTTTACACTCAGATTGGGTCAGTGACAGATCTGTTGGTAAGGATTACAGCTTGCATGTCGTCACACAGCAGGCGGAGGATGGTGACAAATTTCTCTGGACAGCCAAATTTGAGGAGGATGTTTCATAATCCTTCCCAGTTAATAGAGTCAAAGGCCTTTGTGAGGTCAAAATAGGCCATGTATAAAGTTGCTGCCACTCCCTACATTTTTCTTGGAGTTACCTGCCCTTCTATATGCATCGGCAACATGAACGCTGTACAGCAGACGTCTCAAAGCCCTGGAGAGATATTGCCAGCGGTGCCTCCGCAAGATCCTGCAAATTCAGTGGCAGGACAGGCACTGCAATATCAGTGTCCTCTCTCAGGTCAACATCCCCAGTACTGAGACACTGGTCATGGCTAGTCAGTTATGCTGGGCAGCCACATCGTCTGCATGCCTGACACAAGACTCCCAAAACAGGCTTTCTACTCCGAGCTCCATTACAACAAGAGGCTACCTGGAGGGCAGAGGAAACACTGCAAGGATGTCCTTAAAGCCTCCCTGAAAAAAATGTGACATCTCCATTGATTCATGAGAATTTCTTGCCTGAGACCGCCCAAAATGGAGAAGAAGCATCCGCGAGGGTGCCAGCCAGTTCGAACAACGTTGACATGCCCAGGCAGCGACTAAGTGCAAACAGCGGAAGGAGCTTTCGGAAATTTGAGCATCCCATTTACTTGCCGCACCAAACACCACCTGCTCCACCTGTGGCAGAATGTGAGGATCCAGAATTGGACTATTCAATCACCTAAGGACCCACAACCCTGGAGTGGAAGAAAGTCATCCTCGTTCCCAAGGGACTGCCTAAGAAGAAGAAGCTTGGTTGATATTTTGCAAATATGATATTTTACCAATGAGGTACAAGTAAAATCCCTATTGTTCCAAAGTGACTTATCCTCTGATTCATTGCCAAATCAGAGCTGTTAATACTTTAAGGTATGATGCATATGTATTACATTGTTTCATAAAAAAGAAAGGTAATGTGATGCGCAATGCATTATTCAGCTCATAAGGTGAAACTGTGACCCTCTAAGTCTACAATTTTCAGTTGTTAAGTAAGCAGAGCTGCATAACATTCAGAATTCAATTAATATAAAACAAAATACTGCAGATGCTGGAAATCTGAAATCAAAACTGCTCTGATGAAAGGTCACTGATCTGAAATGTTAACTCTGCTTCTCTCTCCACAGATGCTGCCAGACCGGCTGAGTATTTCCATTATTTCTTGTTTTTATTTCAGAATTCAATTAATGTTTGGTCAGGAAAAGAAAAACAGAAAATGCAGGACATACTCAGCTGGTCAGGCAGCAACTCTGGAGAGAAACAGAGTAAACATTTCAAGTCAATGGCCTTTTGTCAGAATGGAACAAAGTTAGAGATGTAACAGGTTTTAAGCAAGTACAAAGGCAGGGAAAACGGGGAAGGGAAAGAACAGAAGGGAATGTCTGGACTAGGGTGGAAGGCAAGATAAATTAAATGACGAAAGAGACAATGGTACAAGGCAAAAGAAGATAGTAATGGGACAAGTAACAAACAAAAGATGAGTCTAGAGTAAGTGAAAATGGCAACAGGAGAATTATTACCAACAGATTACCAACAGCTGCCGTCCAAAAGACTTTGCAGGAGGCGGGAAATTTTATGCTCCCCACCCCTCCCGCATCAAGTTTGAAGGCGATGAGAGTATATAATCTAGTGGGATGGTGGCGGGCAGGGCCCCGCCACATTTCTACCTCCACCCAAGTTAGGTCTGGGGCGAGAAGGCTTGTGAATGGCCTTCACACCCTGCTGCCAATTGAGGTCCTTAAATGCCACTGGAATTAGCCCAGCAGTGGGCGGGCCTGTTGCCACACAAGAAGCACACAAAGCAAACCCATGCGGATTGCATGTTGGCGCCGGGGGAGTGGGGGGTGGACCCTCATTAAAAGGCACTTAGTGCCTGATTGAGGGACCCAGCTTCAGGAAGACCGGGGGGGGCTACTGAGAGCCACCCCCTGCCCTTGCTGCCTACCCCCCTATGTTCCCCCCCCCCGCGAAACCGCTCCCGCTCTGACTTACCTGTAGGCTGGGTCCAGGGCCTTGGGTGGGTCCAGTACCATCAGCAGCCATTGCCTGCATGGCGGCACTGCTCAGTTAAAGAGCTGCCGACCTCTGATTAGCCAACAGCGTCAGCTGGCAGTACTTCCGTCGCTAGGATCCTTGATCCTGGGGGAGGCCCGCTGCTGTCCACTTAAGTGCCTAATTGGCACGTAATTCAGCGGGCATTCCACAGAGGAGGCAAAGCGGGACTTTCACTTTTACCAGTGGTCAAGACCCCCGTCACCTGGATAAATCCCGGTCTTGGGTGCAGTGTTTATGTTCTGAAATGATTGAAGTCAATGTTGAGTCTGGAAGGCTGCAAAATGCCTTATCGTAAGGTGAGGTATTGTTCCTTGAGCTCACATTGAGCTTTATTGGAACAGTGTCGGAGACCGAGAACAGAGAGGTCAGATTGAAAGCGGGGCGGAGAATTAAAATAGCAGGAGACCGGAAGTTCAGGAGTATGCTTGCAAAAGTGTTCAGCAAAGCAGACTCCCTATCTGCATTTGGTCTCTCAATGTAAAGGAGGCCACATTGTGAGCAGCAAACACAGTATACTAAATTGAAAGAAGTACAAGTAAATTGCTGTTTCACCTGGAATGAGTGTTGAAGGCCCTAGACCTCACCTCCAGCGCGATGCTACCACCAAACACATCTTTGCCTTCTTTTTCAGCATTCCAAACGCAGCATTCCCTACATGACACCCTGGTCCACTCTTTAATTCCCCCAATACTCTTTCCCCATTCCACAACACCTTCCCATGTAAGCGCAGGAGATGCAACACTTTCCCTTTTATCTCTTCCCTTCCCCCTATTGAAGGCCCCAAAAGCTCATTCGAGGTCAAACAATGATTTACTTCTTTCAATTCAGTATACTGTATTCGCTGCTCACACTGCAATCACCTCTGCATTGGGAAGACCAAATGTAGATTGGGAGACCACTTTGTAGAACACTTTTGTTCAATCCATAAGCATGACCCCGAGCTTCTGATCGTGCCATATTTTAACTCTCCACCACCACTCTGACCATATAAAATACTTGTTGGCTTCAGCTCTAGGTTAAAAACATCCATCTTAAGTAACTGGCTTTTTTTCTCTTTTAGTTGTTTTGTCTGTAACAAAGTGTGGTGTACCATCTTTGTAAAATACTAGCAAATCTGATTTAGCAATGAATCAGAGGATGCCACTCTAGAACAAAAGGGATATTATGCCATGTAACAATGCATATCACACAGTGCATACTGGGTCACTGGTTTATAATGATTTGAAAACCATCAAATTTCATTTTTATTATATATTATGGGATTGAATTTTCTGACTCTATCCTTTATTCTGTAAAAATCTGAAATTAGTAGACTAGCTTATTATGACATATTCCTTGATCAATATAGTCATTTATGGTGTAGAAGGCCATTCGACCCATCAAGTCCATGCTGGCTCTCCTTGGAGCAATTCGGTCAGTCCCACTCTCCCTCCTCGATCCCCATAGCCCTGCAATTTTATTTCCTTCAAGTGCCCATCTGCCCATCCAATTTCCTTTTGAAGTCATTGATTTTCTCTGCTTCCACCACCCTCATGGGCAGTGAGTTCCAAGTCATTACCACAAGCTGCGTAAAATAAAGTTCTTTCCCACATTCCCCCTGCATCTCTTAATCAAAGCCTTCAATCTGTGTCCCATAGTTAATGGGAACAGATTTTCCTTGTCTAACTTATCTAAGCCTGTCATATTCTTGTACACCTCTATCAAATCTCCTCTCCATCTCCTTTGCTCCAGCGAGAACAACCCCAATTTCTCCAACCTAATCTTGTAGCTAAAATCCCTCATCCCTGGAACCATTCTGGTAAATCTCTGCTGCACCCTCTCAAGAACCCTCACCTGTGCTGACCAGAACTGGACACTATACTCTAGTGGGGGCTTAACCAGAGCTTTATAAAGATTCATATTAACTCCCCTGCTTTTATACTCTATGCCTCTATTTATGAAGCCCAAGATCCCATGTGCTTTGCTAACCACACTCTGCCACCTTCAAAGGTCGAGGAACATGCATCCCCAGGTCCCTCTGTTCCTCCACACTCTTTAGAACTGTGCCATTAAGTCTGTATTACCTCACCCTATCTGCCAAAATGCATCACCTCACACTTATTTGTATTAAATTCCATTTGTTACTTATCTGCCCATTCTGCTAGCCTATCTATGTCCTCTTGCAAGTGGTTTGTCTCATCCTCACTGTTTTCCACTCTTCCAAGTTTGGTATCATCGGCAAATTTTGAAGTTCTACTCTATATTCCAAGATCCTAGTCATTTATATATAGCAAAAAATGCATTGGTCCCAGCACTTAAATATGTATTTCATAATTTTAACACTGTTTTGTAAGGAGTCCAGGATAGAACATCAAGATGGTATACAATATGTGCCAGGTTGGAGGTAAGTATCTGGTTTTAGTAGGACTAAGGAAAGGAGGGGTTTTGAGAGTTAACAGCATTGGGTTAGGGTGGCAAAATAGGAGTAGAGGTCCTGTTTCACAGCACTGGGTTTTGGCAGCATGGGATATCCTGTGATGTTGCGGCAATGGGGAGGGAGAAATTGGGTGTTAGAAATGCGGGCTGGAAATTGTCTCACTTGGATTCCTGGCATCTGTGAGCAATAATTGTGGCGTCGCAGTGCTGATTTATAAAAAAAATAGTTGCTACAGAGACATTAAATGAAATGTCTTTTCATCAATTGTTGGAAAATAAATATCGGGAGGAATTTTATGCTCTCCCCCCTGGCGGGTTTGGAGGTGGGACAGCGTAAAATCGGGTGGGATGGTAACAGGATGGGTTCCTGCCACCATCCTGCCTCCACCAAAATTTAGTTCAGGGCAAGAAGACCTGTGAGTGGCCTGCCTGCTATGCTGCCATTTGAGGCCCTTAACTGGGCAATTAACTCCCAATTAAGGGCCTCTTCCTGCTGCAGCTGCAATTAGCCTTGCGGTGGGTGGCCCTGTCACTGAATGAGAAGCACGGCATGGAAAACCATGCGGATAGCTTCCCAGCTCCGGGGGAGGGGGGAAGCCTTGTTTAAATGCACTTAGTGTCTTAACAAGGGATCCCGCATTGGGAAGAGTGGGGCCCTCTGAGAGCCAACCCCCTGCACTCACTGCTGGCACCCCTCCCCCGCTTCTGTGACTTCCACCCCGTAAGACCCCTCCCCTGCCCTGACCTACCTGAGGCCTGGTTCCAGCAATGCTCCTCAGCCTCCGGTAGGTGGTTTCTCCTGCAGCAACCACTGCCTCTGCAGAGGCGCTGCAGCTGCCGGCCTCTGATTGGCCGGCAGCTCTCCAAGGGTCCTTGATCCTGTGGAAGGCAGGCTGCTGTCCACTTAAGTGCCTGATTGGTGCTAGATTCGGCAGGCCTTCCGGAGAAGAGGTGACATGGGGATCTCGGTGTCACTTTTTCCAGACGTCGAGATCCCTGCCGGCAGGATATAATTCTCCCCTATTGCTTTCCTCAGATAAATAAATACCATAACTGCATAAATAAGCATAAAAATGCTGTTTTAATTTCTGGAGAACAAGCAGAAGCAGACGGGAGTCTAGGTTGAAGGCCCGGCAGATTTTAACTGCTGGCCTCATTTGAATTCCACTGGTCAGCTGCTTGTTACTTTGGTCAAAACGACAGCTGTCCAGCGTTCAGTTCCATCAGGACTTTTTCACAGCAGTTCCATATAACTGAGTGGCTTGCTCAGCCATTTCAGAGGGCAGTTAAAAGTCTACCACATTACTTTTGGTTTGGAGTCACATGTAGGCCAGACCGGGTGAAGATGGCAGATTCCCTTCCCTAAAGGACATTAGTGAACCAGATGGGTTTTGCGACAGACCGGTAGTTTCGTGGTCACCATTACTGATATTAGTTTTTTTATTCCAGATTTATTTAACTAACTGAATTTAAATTCCTCAGCTACCATGGTGGGATTTCAGTTATGTCTTTTGATCATTAGTCGAGAAACACAAGTACTATGCTACCACACCTGGTTTTCCCAAAGTGTAACTGGAGGAAATTGACATGATTTCTGTGTCTAACTCGAGTAGTGCATTCTATAGTCTCGTAACCCTCTGTGTAAAAATGTTTTTTCTGCTCTGTGCCTTAAATTCCTTGCATTTAATCTTAAATCTACATTCTGTTATTATAGACCCCTCAATCACTAGCAACTGCCTGTTCCTATATCTACTATGCTCAAGCTCATTCATGATCTTAAACATAATCTAACAACAGCAACCCCAATATTTCAAATATTTTCCATATGTGTGTTTCATTATACCAGGCTGCATTCAATTAACTCTGTACTGTACTATCTCTGTTGCCTCAACATTCTTCCTATAATGTGGAGCCCAAAACTGCACTCAGTACACTAACTGCGGTCTTAACTAAGGTTCTGCAGATTCACTATTAAATCTTCTTCTTGTATCATTAAATCCTGTATTCCATTAATTTTATTTATGACCTTATTTGTTGGGGTGCCACTTTTAAGGTCTTGTGAATCAAAACCCACAAATTCCTTTGTTCTTCCACATCATCCGACCTTTACCCATTCCAAGTATAGTTCTTACTTTTTTTTATCAAAATGTACCACCTCACACTTGCTAATATTGAATTCCTTCTGCCGCTTTATTGCCATCTTGTTAATATTCACTTGCACTTCCTCTGGCCCTCAGAATTATTTGCTATGCCTCCTATTCTAGCATCATCCAAAAAATGGTTTTGATAGAGTAAATAAGGAGAAATAATTTCCAGTGGCAGAAGGGTTGTTGACCAGAGGACACAGATTTAAGGTCATTGAAAAAAGAGCTAGAGGCGACATGAGGAAAACCAAATTTTATGCAGTGTATTGTTAGAATCTAGAATGCACTATGTGAAAGGATGGTGGAAGCAGATTTCAACAGGGAATTGGGCAAATAATTGAATGGAAAAATTAACAGGGTTATTGGAAAAGAGCTAGGTCATGGTTCTAATTGGATAGCTCTTTCAAAGAGTTGGCGCAAGCATAATGGGCTGAATGGCCAACTTCTATGCTGTATTTTTCTATGAGAGCCAAATTGGGATGTGTAGCTCCCATTGTTTTAGGCAGCATGTGGCCACCTAAGGGTCTAAAATGGCATCCAAAATATGTGCTCACACGGGACTGCATCTTGGTAAAAGGGTTTGCGTGTGTGCCCTGTGACTGCCAACAGTTTGTAGAGCAGTGAGCTGATGACACGAGTGAGTGGATAATGCAGATTCGAAACCACTGCTGCCATTTTCAAGCTGCATATTCCAACCAACATCCTGTCTTAACTCCACACCACTGAACACGATGTTAAATGGAATGAAGGATTCCCCATCAGTGCTGTTTAGAGGAATCATAAACTATTTACATGTTAGTTTCTTCTGGCTGCTGGTGCAATTGTTCGATTTTTTGGAGCTTTCTTATACTTTAGTCAAGTTTGAAGACTGAACAGGGAATGGTGTGATTGGTCTTGAAGTGCTTTTTTTGTCAGCTAAAATCTTAGGCTGAAAGAAGTGACTTACAAGTAACATGAGTGGCCTGGAAAGGCTTCCTCTGAATTTTTTTATATTTGTTCAGGGGATGTGGGTGTCGCTGGCTAGGCCAGCATTTATTGCCCATCCCTAATTGCTCTTCAGGAGAGGCGGTGAGCTGCCTTCCTGAACCACTGCATTCCTCGGTGTGTAGGTACACCAACAGTGCTGTTAGGAAGGGAGTTCCAGGATTTTGACCCAGTGACAGTGAAGAAATGGCGATTTAGTTCCAAGTCAGGATGGGGTGTGGCTTGAAGGGGAACTTGCAGGTGGTGGTGTTCCCATGCATCTGCTGCTCTTGTCCTCCTAGATGGGAGAGGTTGCGGATTCTGAAGGTGCTGTCGAAGGTACATTGCTGAGTTGCTGCAGTGCATCTTGTAGATGGTAAACACTGCTGCCACTGTGCATCAGTGATGGAGGGAATGAATGTCGAAGGTGATGGATGGAGTGCCAATCAAGAGGGCTGCTTTGTCCTAGATGGTATCGAGCTTCTTGAGTGTTGTTGGAGCTGCACATTCCAGGCAAGTGGAGTGTATTCCATCACACTCCTGACTTGTGCCTTGTAGATGGTGAACAGGCTTTGGGGAGTCAGGAGGTGAGTTATTCGCCACAGAATTCTCAGCTTCTGACCTGCTCCTGTAGCCACGGTATTTATGTGGCAGGTCCAGTTCAGTTTCTGGCCAATGGTAACCCCCAGGATGTTGATGGTGGGGATTCAGTGATGGTAATGCCATTGAATGTCAAGGGGAGATGATTAGATTCTCTCTTGTTTGAGATGGTCATTGCCAGGCACTTGTGTGGTGTGAATGTTACTTGCCACTGATCAGCCCAAGCCGATAATTGAACATGACTGGGAGAATCTAGAGAGCAGAACAAGCTGCTGTAACGAGTGGATGATTGGGGGGGTGGGGGGTGCGGTTGGTGGAGGAAGGCAGTCTGTAGGAGGCCGTATCTGCTCAGGGTCCTTCGGGACATTACAGTTGGGAAGGCTGCAAATTACCTTGGAGGATGAACTCTAGCAACTCTCGGCCTACAGACCCTGTCTTCAGACTGCAGCAGTCTGGACTAGCTGGTGAACTGACAACTAATGGAGTGGCAGGAACACTGCCACCTTGAGAGAGAACAGCACATTTGTGTTCCATGAGGCCACTGCCACTCTCCCGGAGCAGCGTCTCAACAATCCTGCTGCTCTGTTAGGAAAAAGATTGATGGACTGCTGTAATGACCTGGAAGACCCTTTGAACAGTGGTATCCAGAGCCACGAAGGCAGCAGTCTGAGCTTACAAGGTAGGAGGTGACGCACAACAGGAGGCAGCAGGAAGGAACTGCAGGAGGACAAGCGCGCCTGCATGTTTTAACCCCAGTGGGGGAGACAGTGTTGGCTATCATAGGAAGGGACATCGCTAAGGTCATGACCACTGGCGGTGCCGGAGAGATTGATGATGAGGGTATTTGCATATCTAATTCACTTTTTCCCACTTCTCCCTCATCACATGGTCTCTTCTGTCTCACAAGCTGCAGATGGTGTAAGCACACACGTCTTACTTTCTCCACTGCCCTCATTACAATTGAACTCTTGTCCCTTTTTCATTTCAGTTATCTAAGAATTGGAACCTTCCCAGTCAAGGGAAAAAGAGAACGACAACAGTGAAGCTGATAGAGGCCCCGTCAGTCGATCTAGCAATCACAGCCACCTGCTCAGATGGTGACACTGCACATAATTAGAAGGCTAGGATAGAGGAGGAAAATCCATGTTGTCAACCCTGTGTGATATCGGTCCCCCTCCTGATGCGTGCAGCCAATGAACAGTGCGGTTAGCACTGGCTGCTGCAAGCAGCAATTATTTAAAAGAGCAGGCAGCATTTACTTAACGTTCTGTCTGCAACACAGTGAATAGACGTGGGTTAATCATGTCCCACGATTCCCAGGTCCTTTTAAGTGGATTATCCAACTTAACCCCCACTGAATCTATGAAATTGGATACCACCCTTCCAGCCTTGTATCCAAAGTTAATGCTCTAGCTATAAAGATAATAGTTTTGAGAGCATTAGTTTCACATCAAATGTCACACTTCAAAGTGCTGATATTATATAAAATAATGGAAGAAATGCAATCATTTCATGCTGCTCTTTTTCTAACCTGGGGAGCTGGAAATTTACCAGTACCTTCCAATCTGTAAACCACCCCTATTAAACAACAATTAAACTTTGATTGCCCTGCAGCTATGCTTGCTTCTAGAAGATATGTTTTGTGGTGTAAAAGGAGAGCCGCCTTAATCATACAGTACCTCGGCTTTAGCAGAATAATACGTTGTGCATTACATGGTGTAGTGCTTCTGTCGTTATAAAACAACAAATGTTCAAATTTATTATGAACAATGCCTTGGAAGATCCATTAGTTTTAATCAAATGTTTATTGGCAAACTGCCAGAACTCAGGGGCTAGTTTATAATAAAACCCCAAGTTCCAATGAAGCAGCTGCACCTCATGATATATCTCGTACATACACTGCTTCAGAATCCACCTCGCAGGTGAACAGAGGAGCGTGTGTGCAAAAACCAGGAGTAGCAGCCAAAGCACCCAGCAAATTAGTACAGTCTACTCTTCATTCAATTTCATGTTTAGTTTAGTTTAGTTTAGAGATACAGCACTGAAACAGGCCCTTCAGCCCACCGAGTCTGTGCCGGCCATCAACCACCCATTTATACTAATCCTACACTAATCCCATATTCCTACCACATCCCCTATATTTCCCTACCACCTACCTATACTAGGGGCAATTTATAATAGCCAATTTACCTATCAACCTGCAAGTCTTTGGCATGTGGGAGGAAACCGGAGCACCCGGAGGAAACTCACGCAGACACAGGGAGAACTTGCAAACTCCACACAGACGGTACCCAGAATTGAACTCAGGTCGCCAGAGCTGTGAGGCTGCGGTGCTAACTGTGTATTTCAAATTATCTGATAACTCAGTGTATTTAGCACTAAATTCTCACTCCACAGAGTTACTTAAATTGCTTAATTCAAAACTATTGGATATTTCAATATTTCTTACAACGTAAAGAGTGATTTCAAATAATCAGGAGCAGACACCAGGCTGGTGCTGGCTTTAGTCAATCTTTCAAGTTTCCTTTGGTGTTCAGTGGCCAGAAGCTGTAGTATCCCAGTATAGAAGTAGCTCTTATTGCAACAACAAAACCCACCTGCATTTAGATAGTGCCTTTAACATATTAAAATGTCCCAAGGTGCTTCACAGAAGCATAATCAGACAAAAATTAACAATGAGCCAAAGAAAGACACATTAGGACATGTGATGAAATGCTTAGTCAGAGAAGTAGGTTTTAAATAGCATCTTGAAGGAGGAGAGAGAAATGGAGTGGCAGGGAGGTTGAAGGAGAGATTCTAGAGTTTAGGGCCTAGACAGCTGAAGGCATGGCTTCCAGTAGTGGGGCAAAGGAAGTGGGGCTGCACAAGGGGCCACAGTTGGAGGAACGCAACAATTGTTTCTAACCACACCCTAATCTTATGCAGATTAATTTATAGGAAAAGGA
This sequence comes from Heterodontus francisci, assembly GCF_036365525.1. NCBI lineage: Eukaryota > Metazoa > Chordata > Chondrichthyes > Heterodontiformes > Heterodontidae > Heterodontus > Heterodontus francisci. The sequence goes on along the minus strand of NC_090372.1, from coordinate 180,129,993 downwards.
ATTTTCTAAGAAAAATTTAGATGTAAAAGAAAAAAATGAAAAATTTGTATAGTGCCTTTCAAAACCACAGGGTGTGCTGAAGTACAATCAGCCAATGAAATACTTGTAAAGTGTAGTCACTGTTGTGAAGTAAGAAAATTATGACCTAAGAACAAAAATCTTTGCACATTCCCTCCTTTGGGCACATTTCAGTTGTACAGTCTGAATTACTTGACAACAAGACCCTTAAACAACATTATTTCTGTGTCAATAATTCAAGTATCAATCTTCCTGGTTGGCCTCAGAAAGGGCAAGGAATCTTTGCATTTTACTGAAAAAGCAAATCTGGTATTTACTGAGTTAAATCCTTAATTTTTCACCTTACAAGGTTGGGAAGATAAACAACAAAAAGTTATTTGTGATAAAGACAATGTTGGAGGACTACAACAAACATTACAGAACATTTAAAAATCTGCAGGAAAAGATATTGCCACTCTGAAATAAATGCCCATAAACCTAAAAGGATTTTATTTTTCCCTTCTAACTTCAAATAGAAAAAGGATAGGATTCAGCAGGACACAAATCTTTTGCCTGGAGACATTAATTGCTGTACATACGCAGAAGGAAGTAATTAACCTTTATGATGGGAAGTTACTGCATTTTATTTTGCGTATACAAACTATCTTAGATAAAGCTGATAGCAAAATCATGTCCAGACATGCTAAGTTTCTTAAAATTTTGTCTGTATTCTGAAATACTGTAAATGGGCTCACCACACAAGCTAGGTGTCAGCTGTAGCTCAGTGGAGCACTCATGCTTCTGAGTTACAATGTTGTGGGTTCAAGCTCCACTCCAGAGATTTGAGCATCTAATCTTGGTTGACATTAAACTGAGGCCTCGTCTGCGCTCTCAGATGGATGGAGAAAATCCCATGTTACTATTCAAAGAAGAGCAGGGGAGTTCTCCTAGAGTCCTGGATAATATTAATCCCTCAACTAACAGCACAAAAGCAGTTTAATCTGTCATTTGTCTAATTGTTGTTTGGGGGAACTTGGTTGCCATGTTTCCATCTATAACAATGTTAGTCCTACCTTCCTCTGACCTGCTGAGTGTCTGCAGCATTTTCTGATTTTATTTTAATCATCACTATCTGTACTTTTCCTTATGAAAACAACTTGGCATTTATAAAGTACCTTCAATGTAGTAAAACATCCCAAAGCACTTCATAGGAGAGTTGTTAACTAAAATTGACAAGCAACAGGAACTATTAGGGCAGGTGACCAAAAGCTTGCTCAAAGAGAACGATTTCAAGGAGAGTCTTAAAGGACAAGAGAGAGGTAGAGATGCAGAGAGGTTTAAGGAGGGCCTAGGCAGCTGAAGACACGGCCCCCAATGGTTGGAGATGAAAACCAGAGATGCGCAAGAGACTAGAATTAGAGGAGCACAGTGATCTTGGAGGGTTGTAGGGCTGATGCAGGTCACAGAAATGGGGAGGAATGAGGCCATGGAGGGATTTGAAAACAAAGATGAGAATTTTAAAATTGAGATGTTGCCAACCCAGAAGCCAATGTAGATCATCAAGCACAAGGATGATGGGTGAACGGGACTTCATGCGAGTTCAAATATGAGATCAGTGGTTCTTAAACTTTTTTGGTTGAAGGACTCCTTTTCAAATGGATTAATAATCATGGACCCCCAATCTAAATTATAATACTATATAATACTCACTGGAAGCAAGAAGTAGTTTTTACAATTATACGCAGTAACGGCCTTCTGGAAAATAGCGCCCTGGGCAAACTTGTAAATGGAATACTTAAAAAGCTCTGCTCTATTGAACAAGACTGAAGTCACCTGGTGCCAACAGCCAACCTTGGTAATTGCAAGTCTACCTGGTGATCTTTCTGCCACTCTCAGCGTTCCTTTTCCCAACATTGACTGGGATTCACTTAATATTAGAGGTCTAGATGGAGCAGAATTTGTAAGGAGCATCCAGGAGGGTTTTCTAGAGCAGTATGTAAATAGTCCAACTCGGGAAGGGGCCATACTGGACCTGGTGTTGGGGAATGAGCCGGGCCAGGTGGTTGATGTTTCAGTAGGGGACTACTTTGGGAATAGTGATCACAATTCCGTAAGTTTTAGAATACTCATGGACAAAGACGAGAGTGGTCCTAAAGGAAGAGTGCTAAATTGGGGGAAGGCCGACTATACCAAAATTCGGCAGGAGCTGGGGAATGTAGATTGGGAGCAGCTGTTTGAAAGTAAATCCACTTTTGATATGTGGGAGGCTTTTAAAGAGAGGTTGATTAGCGTGCAGGAGAGACATGTTCCTGTGAAAATAAGGGATAGAAATGGCAAGATTAGGGAACCATGGATGACAGGTGAAATTGTGAGACTAGCTAAGAGGAAAAAGGAAGCACACATAAGGTCTAGGCGGCTGAAGAAAGACGAAGCTTTGAAAGAATATCGGGATTGTAGGCGCAATCTGAAACGAGGAATTAAGAGGGCTAAAAGGGGTCATGAAATATCTTTAGCAAACAGGGTTAAGGAAAATCCCAAAGCCTTTTATTCATATATAAGGAGCAAGAGGGTAACTAGAGAAAGGATTGGCCCACTCAAGGACAAAGGAGGAAAGTTATGCGTGGAGTCAGAGAAAATGGGTGAGATTCTAAACGAGTACTTTGCATCGGTATTCACCGAGGAGAGGGACATGACGGATGTTGAGGTTAGGGACAGATGTTCGATTACTCTAGGGTCAAGTCGGCATAAGGAGGGAGGAAGTGTTGGGTATTCTAAAAGGCATTAAGGTGGACAAGTCCCCAGGTCCGGATGGGATCTATCCCAGGTTACTGTGGGAAGCGAGAGAGGAAATAGTTGGGGCCTTAACAGATATCTTTGCAACATCCTTAAACACGGGTGAGGTCCCGGAGGACTGGAGAATTGCTAATGTTGTCCCCTTGCTTAAGAAGGGTAGCAGGGAAAATCCAGGTAATTATAGACCGGTGAGCCTGACGTCAGTGGTAGGGAAGCTGCTGGAGAAGATACTGAGGGATAGGATCTATTCCCATCTGGAAGAAAATGGGCTTATCAGTGATAGGCAACATGGTTTTGTGCAGGGAAGGTCATGTCTTACCAACTTAATAGAATTCTTTGAGGAAGTGACAAAGTTGATTGATGAGGGAAGGGCTGTAGGTGTCATATACATGGACTTCAGTAAGGCATTTGATAAGGTTCCCCATGGTAGGCTGATGGAGAAAGTGAAGGCGCATGGGATCCAAGGTGTACTAGCTAGATGGATAAAGAACTAGCTGGGCAACAGGAGACAGAGAGTAGCAGTGGAAGGGAGTTTCTCAAAATGGAGACGTGTGACCAGTGGTGTTCCACAGGGATCCGTGCTGGGACCACTGTTGTTTGTGATATATATAAATGATTTGGAGGAAAGTATAGGTGGTCTAATTAGCAAGTTTGCAGACGACACTAAGATTGGTGGAGTAGCAGATAGTGAAGGGGACTGTCAGAGAATACAGCAGAATATAGATAGACTGGAGAGTTGGGCAGAGAAATGGCAGATGGAGTTCAATCAGGGCCAATGCGAGGTGATGCATTTTGGAAGATCCAATTCAAGAGTGAACTATACAGTAAATGGAAAAGTCCTGGGGAAAATTGATGTACAGAGAGATTTGGGTGTTCAAGTCCATTGTTCCCTGAAGGTGGCAACGCAGGTCAATAGAGTGGTCAAGAAGGCATACGGCATGCTTTCCTTCATCGGACGGGGTATTGAGTACAAGAGTTGGCAGGTCATGTTACAGTTGTATAGGACTTTGGTTCGGCCACATTTGGAATACTGCGTGCAGTTCTGGTCACCACATTACCAAAAGGATGTGGATGCTTTGGAGAGGGTGCAGAGGAGCTTCACCAGGATGTTGCCTGGTATGGAGGGTGCTAGCTATGAAGAGAGGTTGAGTAGATTAGGATTATTTTCATTAGAAAGACGGAGGTTGAGGGGGGACCTGATTGAGGTGTACAAAATCGTGAGAGGTATAGACAGGGTGAATAGCAAGAAGCTTTTTCCCAGAGTGGGGGATTCAATTACAAGGGGACACGAGTTCAAAGTGAAAGGGGAAAAGTTTAGGGGGGATATGCGTGGAAAGTTCTTTACGCAGAGGGTGGTGGGTGCATGGAACGCATTACCAGCGGAGGTGGTAGACGCGGGCACGATAGCGTCTTTTAAGATGTATCTAGACAGATACATGAATGGGCAGGAAATAAATAGATATAGACCCTTAGAAAATAGGCGACAGGTTTAGATAGAGGATTTGGATCGGCGTCGGCTTGGAGGACCGAAGGGCCTGTTCCTGTGCTGTAATTTTCTTTGTTCTTTGTTTGTTCATGCGTGCTCCCTCCGAGGTGACACAGCTGCACATATGGCAACTTTACTCCACTTCTGCCTCCCAGCTGACACCAAGTCCCACTCTGCCTGCCGCTCATTTGCTTACTCTTGACCACAGTGCCCCCAACCACATGCCCTGGGTGGTTACCCACTCGTAAGGACAACCCTGCTCAAAACGCACTTCCGCATTATTTTGTGAACCCCGTGGAAAGTCTGTACAGACCCCCAGGGGTCCATGGATCCCATTGGAGAACTAATGTTTTAGATGCACTCAAGTTTATGGAAGGTGCAAGGTGGGAAGCCAGCCAGGAGAGCCTGGAATAGTCGAATCTAGAGGTAACTTAGGCATAGATGAGGGTTTCAGTAGCAGATGATCTGAGGCCGGGATAGAGAGTGGCGATGTTATGATCTGCAATGATTTTTTTCATCCCATTCTGATGTTAACGGTATTAAACGCGGCGGCTCATTTAAGTGGCTAGAGCAGACTGTTCCCCCCCCCCCCCCCCCGCCTCCCCCAGATGATGTGAAGGGGGCCTGCGGTCCGTCCCTGGCAATGGCGTCAGCAGCCTTCACACAGGTGCTGACACCATTTTTAAAGGGCTTCAAGCGAGTCCATTTAATTTAAATATTTAAAGAAAGGTAATGAAAAATTTTACAAACATTTAATTTGCTGCACTCCCACGCCCCCCCCCCCCCAATAATCATGCAATACATCACTTGCCCTCTCTCCCACCAAAACACTTCCCCTGCCACCTGACTTTCCCTACCCCAAAAATTCATAAATTTTAAACATTACCCCTTCCCACCATCCCCTACACCAATCAGATAAGTTTGACCCCGCTCCCCACCCCCGACCCCCGCACTGAAAAACATACCTGCACCCCTCTCCCCACCAGTGTTCCGCCTCAGATCCCCGAACGGGACGGACAGCGGGAGCAGGTAAGTAATCAATTCATTTATTTAAATAAATTTAAATGTTGAAATGGGGCTCCCATCACCGAGAGGCAGGGGGCCATCACGAGGCCTCGCCACTGCCGGCAATATCGGGCGTCGAGGCCTGTGGCAGGCCTATGCTGGAGGCATTTTCCAGACACCGCCCCGGCCACGGCCCCCGAAGTTGGGGGGGTGGGGCGGGGGTTGCTGTAGAATTCAGCCTGTTAACTCTGCTTCTCTCTCCACAGATGCTGCCAGACCTGCTGAGTATTTCCAGCCTTTTCTGTTTTTCTTTCATCTCCAGTCTTGCTTGAAGTTTGTTAATTTTATATTCATCTAGTTCAATGCTCCAGTGTGCTTTATTTATGTATGTAGCATTTCAGAAATCTGAGCTAAGGCTTTAATAACAGCTTGATGATCGGTTAGAACACTGCAGTTATTGCTCCTGCCAGCTGCATTCGAATAACTTTGGTAAGTGTAAACAGTCCAAGCCAGTTCCTAGTCACTGCCCAAAACTGCACAATGTTGACTAACTTGGGCAACCCTACTCATGTTGTGTTTATCTTATACTATCTCTTCCAAAGAAAGCAACTTGTAAAAATCCCTAGGTTCCCAATGCCGTGCAATCTGCCTCATTTACAGGTACTAAAACGTTGGAATAATGTAGCAACTTTGTAACTACCAGTTTGGAACTACCCTGATGGCTGCGGAAGGTCCTTAAGGTCAATGATTGGAAAACACTGGTGGCCTATTTAGACGGACTGAGTGCTCACATTGCCACAGCCAGAAATAATGTGGTTCGTGCCACTATAGGAAGCACTGATAATGATGCTCCCAGTAGCAACAGCAAAAACCCACCTCTTTGGGTGTACCTCGCCAATTCTAGGGGTAAACATGATTTACCTTATAGTGCTGTCATTCACAGCCGTATTGTTTGTACAATTACCAATTAGAGAGTGGCTGAAGTGAGAAATGGATATATCAGTGCATTACAGCAAGGAGTGCTCTGAGATGTGGGACCAAGTGGAGCTAGCATTGTTCTACATCAAACCTACACTTTACCTGACCTGAATGCAAAACTGGGAAAAATTCCCACCACTGTCATTGTTCACCTTACAAGGAACAACATTTACTAAGATTTATTATGAGAATTTTTTTTTGAAAAATACATGTAAGGAGAAAGATAGCACACAGGCAAGTAAAATAACTTTATTGGGTAGGGCAACTGATCAATCTTGTAGTTACTGCAAGAAAAGAAATAGCCCTTGTACTGGCTGTCAGAGAACCAGTGTGAGCTTGGAGAATCATATCCTTGTTAGATGGAAATACAGATTTTACTATCTAAGCCAGAGAACGATTAAGAGGATAATGTCCACCCTAATCTGAAAATGCCAGGAAAAAGATTTTTTATCAAATTTGGATTAGAATGCCAATAAGCATTTGGTTTTACCAAATTTAAGAAAAACAGAAATAAAGTTGTTTTCCTACAAGATTTTATCTTTGGTACAACGTCAAACCATCTTGTTTTCATTTGTTTGGATTTTATCATATTAAGTTGAAAAACAGTCCCAGAAGTTAAAACAAATGCGCATTCCACAGCACTGGGAGCCTAGGGGTATTACAAGCTGTTTTCTTTGTTCCGGAAAATTGGTTATCTCAACTGGTTAAGATCCTAGCCTTGAAAGTAATTCGTATAATAGTAGGTACACACTCAAAAAGTATTTTTTTTGTTTCCTATTGTGTTGTGAGATTCTTGCTTTTCAGGGCTCCTGAATCCATCCCTGACAGAGGTGTCTGCATCACTTTCTCTCAGGCCTATCCTTATGCTGCTCTGGGACTAGTTGCTAGGCAGTACACAAGAATAGTTTACAAATACACTTCCTCTGGGTTGCCTTCTTTCCCAAGAGCATTGTAGTTGGCTCTCACTCCCAACATGATTTTGAATATGTAATCAAAGATCGGCATCATAGTTGTCATGATGAATCAGGGGTACAGATTTTGACCCCAACATTTGAAGTCCTGAGATCTGCTGCTTTAAACGGTTGGAAGAGGGGGCAGGACTTCGACCCACCCACCCAAAGGCCTTGCTATTGAGCCTGCCAGAAAATGTGGGGTCCCCTAGTTTTAATATAGCTGGACAGGTCAAAAGCGGGTATCTGCCAGCAATTGGTGTGTTGTACCCGGAGTCCCAGATCACTTATGCAGGGAAAGTTGTCGTTGGGGTACAGCTGCAGATCTGAAAACTGGCCTGAATTTAAAGCACAATCAACAGGCAACAAGGTGCACCAATGGAAACAACTAAAAGCAGTGCAGCTTTTCAGCGAGTGATGTAAATATTCTTCTGACTGAAATTAGGCACAGGAGGGTTCCAATAGTGAGCATAGATGGCAATAGACCAGCCATAATTGCAGGCACAACCCTGTGGAAGGAACTGGCATGTGTAGTGAGTAACAACTGCCTAAACTCCACCAGGGCCATACTGCAGTAGAGGAAGATCTTTAATGACTGTTTTTAACCATTCATACCATTTCTCTGGAATTTCCAGACTTATGATGAATCACAGATGGTAGCCTCATAGAATCGCAGGGCCCACAATGGTATAATCCTATGAACTAAATGACTCCTTCCTATGGAAGACAAAAGAAAGAACTTGCATTTATATAGCGCCTTTCTTGACTTCAGGATGTCCCAAAGTACTTTTGCCAAAGTTGTAGGAAAACGTGGTCACCAATTTGCACAGAGTCCTACATGCCGTAATGAAATAAATGACCAGATCATCTGTTTTAGGTGTTGGTTGAGGAAATAAATGTTGCCAGGACGGCACAGTGGCGCAGTGGTTAGCACCGCAGCCTCACAGCTCCAGTGACCTGGGTTCAATTCTGGGTACTGCCTGTGTGGAGTTTGCAAGTTCTCCCTGTTTCTGCGTGGGTTTCCTCCGGGTGCTCCGGTTTCCTCCCACATGCCAAAGACTTGCAGGTTGATAGGTAAATTGGCCATTAGCAATTGGCCCTAGTATAGGTGGGTGGTAGGGAAATATAGGGACAGGTGAGGATGTGGTAGGAATATGGAATTAGTGTAGGATTAGTATAAATGGGTGGTTGATGGTCGGCACAGACTCGGTGGGCCGAAGGGCCTGTTTCAGTGCTATATCTCTAAATAAAAAATAAATAAATAAAAAAGGACACTGATCTTCTTTGAGTAATGCTATGGGTTCTTTTACCTCCACTTGAGGCTGATGGGTTCTCAGGTTAACATCTCATCTGAAAGACAACAGTGCAACACACCCTCATTACTACCCTGGAGTGTCAGTCTAGATTATGTGTACGAGTTTCTGGAGTGAGACTTGAACTCTTGACCTTTTGACTCAGTGCTACCAGTAAACCACATCTGCTACCAGAATTAAATTATGCGACTGGAGAATCCTGTATTGCCTGCATTCCTTTCAAAGAATCATTGTATCTATGGGAACTTCATAATAGCTCTGATAAGAGCCCTCCATTAGTTCTCAAATAAAACAGTCTGTGCCTGAACGTAACAAGTATTCTGTTTACACGCAGGAAAGAATTGCATATGATTCCAGCAAACGACAAGCTACAAGAGGAGAATTGGTCGACCTAGCAGGAGCATGAGGCCATAGAGAAATTGGAATCCCATTGAGGTGAGATATTAGGGGAAGGAGATATGGGAGAGCCTGCATCCAGAATAAGTGCTAATGTTCGAAAATCAATAAAAGAATTATTTTCCGACAGTGGCTCTCTCCGAAGAAATCTTTGTGAGCAGAACAGTAAAAAAGAAGTGGATAGCAGGAAACATGGTGGATTTCTTGCCTTTTTTTATCCACAGAGCTGGAAGCAAGAAATGAAGCACTAAGAGACAAGGGTAGAAATTGGTATACATTGTGCCCATTTTACACCTGAGAAAGTGTAAAAATTTAGCAGCGGGGCAGCCTCTGCAAAAATCCACGCAGGCATAATTCCTACTGCTAAATTCGTGCGGCCTTTTTTTTTAAGCATCCTGGGTGGATGTCTGAAAGAGGCATTGGACCCCCAGTATATGTTAATGAAGGACCTCACCTATTGAAGGACCCTCAAAGCTGTTCCGCTCGTGTTTTCTGCATGTGTATGTGGACTAGCTCGTGGCCACCACTGAACGATAAGTAAAAAAAAAACATACTTCTGCCAGCTGCTGCAGGCCACAATCAGCACTCCTACCTCCTGCTGTCCTCTCCCCCTCTCCCAGGACCTGAGGGTCAGCGAAACAAGTGGCCCTAAATTCAGTCTGACAGAAAGGTGAGATGCCTGCGGAGGCACTGTCAGCTCATTGAAAATATTTAGGTGAAGCCTGTGGCCGAACTTTTTGGGTCAGCCTTGGGACTCATGGTATGGATGCATGCTACTCGCGTAGCGCCGTGTCTGAGCCCAAGAACTAATTTCTAACCCACAGATCCTACACTGAGACTATCAACAGGACGGACTGTGAATGGAAATTTGCCCATTTCGTCATACACCCTGACACTTTGAATGTCATGGGGAGATGGTTAAATTCTCTCTTGTTTGAGATGGTCATTGCCTAGCACTTGTGTGGCACAAATGTTACTTGTCACTTATCAGCTCAAGCCTGGATGTTGTCCAGGTCTTGCTGCATCTGGACACGGGTGCTTCAGTATCTGAGGAATTGCGAATGGTGCTGATCATTGTGTAATTATCAGCGAATATCCTCACTTCTGATCTTATGATGGAGGGAAGGTCATTGATGAAGCAGCTGAAGATGGTTGGACCTACAACGCTACCCTGAGGAACTCCTGCAGTGATTTCCTAGGATTGAGATGATTGACTTCCAACAACCACAGCTGTCTTCCTTTGTGATAGGTATGACTCCAACCAGAGTTTTCCCCCGATTCCCATTGACTCCAGTTTTGCTAGGGCTCCTTGATGCCATACTCGGTCAAATGCTGCCTTCATGTCAAGGGCAGTCACTCTCACCTCACCTCTTGAGTTCAACTCTTTTGCCCATGTTTGGACCAAGGCTGTAATGGGGTCTGGAGCTGAGTGGCCCTCGCGAAACTCAAACTGCGTCAGTGAGCAGATTATTGCTGAGCAAAGCCACTTGATAGCACTGTCGACTACTCCTTCCATCACTGTGCTGATGGAGAGTAGACTGATAGGGCAGTAATTGGCCGTGTTGACTGTGTCCTGTTTTTTGTGTGCAGGACATACCTGGGCAATTTTCCACATTACTGGGTAGATGCCAGCGTTGTAGCTGTACTGGAACATCTTTGCTAGGGGCGCAACTAGTTTTGCAGTACAAGTCTTCCAGCCCATTTCCCGCAAGGGCTCTCAACCGTGTCCGGCCCATTACCTGCACTTCTACCCTCACCCCTTCCACCCAGAACCGTGACAGGGTTCCCCATGTCCTCACTTTCCACCCCACCAGCCTCCACATCCAAAGGATCATCCTCCGCCATTTCCGCCACCTCCAGTGTGATGCCACTACCAAACGCATCTTCCCCTCCCCTGTCAGCATTCCGAAGGGATCGTTCCCTCGGTGACACCCTGATCCACTCCTCCATTACCCCCAACACCTCGTCACCTTCCCATGCAATCGCAGGAGGTGTAATACCTGCATTTTTACCTCCTCTCTCCTCACTATCCAAGGCCCCAAACACTCCTTTTAGGTGAAGTAGCGATTTACTTGTACTTCTTTCAACTTAGCATACTGTGTTCGCTGCTCACAATGTGGTCTCCTCTACATTGGGGAGACCAAACGCAGACTGGGTGACCGCTTTGCGGAACACCTCCAATCAGTCCGCAAGCAGGACCCCGAGCTTCTGGTTGCTTGCCATTTCAACATCCCCCCCTGCTCTCATGCCCACATATCTGTCCTGGGATTGCTGCAGTGTTACAGTGAACATCAACGCAAGCTCGAGGAACAGCATCTCATTTACTGATTTAGGCATGCTACAGCCTAATTGAAGATTGAGTTCAATAATTTCAGAGCATGATGGGCCCCCCCTTTTTATTTTCGGTTATTTTTTCTTTTTTCTTTTTCTTTTATTTTAGTTTAGTTTGTTTCATCATTCATTTTTCTTACCATGTGCCTTCCCACTGTTTTTTTCATGTTTGTGCTTTGGGCCAGGGCTGTTCATTTTTCTGTCCATTAACATCCTCTCTGCACTAACGTTTTGACTTTCAACAGACCATTAACATACCGTTTGCCTTTGCTGCATGACCTTTTGGTCAGTTATTCTCTGTGACCCTGTCCTATCAACACCTTGCCTTTTGTTATCTCTTGCCCCACCCCCGCTTTACTTGCTTAAAACCTATTACATTTCTAACCTTTGCCAGTTCTGATGAAGGGTCACTGACCTGAAACGTTAACTCTGCTTCTCTCTCGACAGATGCTGCCAGACCTGCTGAGTATTTCCAGCATTTCTAGTTTTTATCTTCGGGACTATTGCTGGAATGTTGTCAGGGCCCATAGCCTTTGCAGTATCCAATTCCGTCAGCTGTTTCTTGATATCAAGTGGAGTGAATCGGATTGGCTGAAGACTGGCATCTGTGATGCTGGGGACCTCAGGAGGAGGCCAAGATGGATCATCCACTCGGCACTTCTGGCTGAAGATGGATGCAAATGCTTCAGCCTTGTCTTTTGCACTGATGTGCTGGGCTCCCCCATCATTGAGGATGGGGATATTTGTGGAGCCTCCTCCTCCTGTTAATTGTTTAATTGTCCACCACCATTCATGACTGGATGTGACTGGACTGCAGAGCTTACATCTGATCCGTTGGTTGTGGGATTGTTTAGCCCTGTCTGTCGCATGCTGTTTCTGCTGTTTGGTATGGAAGTAGTCCTGTGTTGCAGCTTCACCAGGCTAACACCTCATTTTTGGGTATGCCTGGTGCTGCTCCTGGCATGCCCTCCTGCATCCTTCATTGAACCAGGGTTGGACCCCTGGCTTGATGGATGATACAGGTAGTTTAGGTGAGGAATGGACACTTGCTGACACACAATACATGAAGATATCGCAAAGGTTTTCTAAAGTGCACAACATAGGGCAGGTCTTGAGGTGGAGTCCAATGCTGTCCTCTCCAGCAAAATTAGAGGGGGCCTTTTAACAATGTAGAGCAGCCTAAAGTGAATTGGAAAAAAATAGAATTAAATTGCATTTATATAGCACCTGCACATGTGGAAACCTGTGCCTGCAGTTGTACATTAATTATTACTGGGGAAATTTTATCTCTCACGATTGGGGAAAGGGTGGGAGGGGGGGCATTGAATAATGCAGGATTTAAAATGGAGAGTTTCCATTTCTTGCTCCAATCCTACAGAGTCTCCATGTTAACCCTACCAAGGCTGTCAATGGACTTGGGGAGAAGGTTTTAAAACTTACCTCAGAAGGCTTCGCCGGCTTCCTAACAGTCCCTGGTAGGGTGGCCCAGGCAGTTGCTGGCTTTGGAGTGGGTTAAAATACCATCAGGGTGAAATGGATGTCATGGGAACCCTATTTGTATTTATTAATGAAGCCCCTGCTGAAGTCCAGTTGGAGCCTCATCTGCCACCGGTGCTGTTAAAATGAGGAATCGGCGGGATTATTGCACGCTCCATTGCATTTTAACTGCTTCTCACTCCTTTCCTGCTGATTAAATTCTCCATGAGATTTTAGCAACTGCTAATATTTTTGTAGTTCATCTAACACCTAATAGTGCAAAACATCACTCCTTATGGCAAATTATAGAAGTTGCTAAACATTCCACTTTTCCACAAAGTAACTTTGTAGTTCTGTTTTATATAACCAAGAATTTACTTATGAAGCAGGGATTTTTACTGTTTGTTTACACCATAAGTATATTTTAAAGATGAAGCAGACTAACTAGGCAATATTCCAAACTCCTTCAAAGGCAAAATTCATATAAGGGAACATCATGAAGAAGATTTTCTTCTCATTGCATCACTGCTAAGCAGCAGATATGTGTCACAAACATATTTCACTCTTCCTATTAATGGTTGCATGGGATTTTTCTACTAAACTGCCTTGGAGAGGAGGGGTAGAAATAAATTGATAATACAAGGGAATAGATCTGAAATTAATTTTGCACAGAAATTAACTCAAACCTCCATTGGCAAGGAATTTTGACTTGTGGTATTTTGATACTTCAGATCCTAATTTTCCCATTGTTACTGTAACATACAGTGCAGTGAGATAGAATGGAAGTTTGTGCTTGCAGTTTCTCACACAGTGATCGCAGTTATCCACACTGTGAACTTGATCTCTCACATGCTATCATGAGGAAACACTGGTACTTCCTCACCGGGAGGATGTAAAATCAAAGTCCTAGTCACTTCAGGCCTCTTGCACACATACCTCAGTTGTTAACTGTGAAGAGGCACAGGCCCTTGGGCAAGTTTTCAGTCTGGACCCTCGGCTAGGAAAGATATTAGTCATGGAGAGGCTTCAGTGTGAAAAAGGCAGAAAATCAATTGAATTAAAAATTCCGCCTCGCAGGAAAGAAAGAAAAAATCAATTTTCAAAGCCACTCACGATCCCTATTAGCATGGAAATCATCCCAAAAGCTCCTTTGAAGACCTATAGGCCTACACAGGTCAGCTTTGATGCTTCCCATTTTCACCAGACAAAAGTACCAGTTTTCCCCAGTGACTGCATGTAAAATAGCCCTTGATCAAAAAGACCAAATACAACATTAAAACACAGGTCATGGAAATTCTTTCCTAATGAAATGTATTCTCTACCATTAGCACTTTATCACTTTGATATTACCCTGTTGGTTCAAATATTTTCCCCATCTGTTTTGGAAATGCTATTGCAAAATTATATTTCGATGAATCATTGAAGCAGATTTCATAGCTAAAGGAAGTTATGTGTGGGCCAAGGGAAACAAAAAAAAAAAAGAAATATGCTGCTGGTACAACTTGGCTAAGACAGTTCTCAGCAATATCAAACCCAAAATAATACTGTGGCACCGTCCTAGTATTTGTTTGAAGCAAATTGACAGGGTAACAGATATGGGTGAATAAGTGAGTACCCATTTCCAAGTAAAGCTGAGTCCTGATTTTGTGTGCGCAGGATACCTTTCTAACCCTTATTGTTTTTTCTAATAGCTGACATGATAATATTTACGTTAACTAGTTGGGCTTAATGACAGTGAACACTGTTGTAGAATTATTATTAAATTGTCCATGACATGTCCATGTTTACAAAAGGGACCAATCAGGAGATCATTTCCTAATAAGGTTTTTTCCAAGCTTAAATATTGCCATAATAGCCAAAGTCACCAGAGTTGTAGAATCCTATTCTTCAGACTTTATTTTACACAGATTAGAAGTCATGTTTATCTAACAGTTCAGAAGGAATTTGACAAAACATAAGACATCTTTCAAATAATTATTTAATCTACAAAACTGTGATTATGTGTAGAAAAAAGTATTTGTACATGGGCTTAATCACATTCATATCTTGAGAAATCAATCCACTAATAATGCCTATATTAAAGCTAAAGTAAGTACAAAATCTATTTACTTATAAATTCAGGCAATGTATCAAAAAGAAGTGAAATTTGCAGTAACAAATGGAAGCATTGACCATATGAATTCAAATAATGTCATAAATACAATACATGATAAATTTAATATAAAGTTTAGCTATACAATTTATATAACGTATTTTATGGATTAGGTAAATAAATGCAGTTTCTTGCTAGATTGCATGTGTTTCAACCCTCGCCATGTATGAGCCAGCTTGTCATAGTGTGCGAGATAAAAGGAAGAATGTAGCCAAAAGGGAGGAGTAGTTGTGAGGGTAGTAGCAATTTTTGAACTGAGAGCAGAAAAGAGATGCTGCACAGAGGACTTATGGACAATCGTGGGATGCGGGGAAAGGAAGTATTGATACTGTGGGGACAAAGAAATGTTTCTGCAGGGCTGTGTAGAAAATATGAGAGATATGCAGGGGAGTTTTACCTTGGCACTCCTGGTGAGATCATTAAATTTCTTTCTGCACTGCAGGCAGATGTTGGAAATAAATCTGCTCACCTGATATCTTGTGCAAGATTACCAACCTGCCTTGGCATCCACCAACCATGGAATTTTCCTCCTCGTACAAACTTGTTCCACCAGCATCTCAATAACAACAGCAACAACTTATTTTTATATAGCACCTTTAACGTAATGAAACATCCCAAGGCACTTTACAGAAGCATTATAAACAGATTATGACACTGACCCACAAAGGAGATATTAGCTCAGATGAACAAAAGCTACAACAGCTAGGTTTTAAGGCATGTCTTAAAGGAGGAAAGTGAGGTGGAAAGGTGTAGGGAGGATACTCCAAAGTTTGGGGCCTCAGCAACTGAAGGCATGGTCACCAATGGAATGCACAAGAGGCCAGAATTAGAGGAGCGCAGATATCTTGGAGGGTTGTAAGGGCTGGAGATTACAGAGTCAGGGAGGGGTGAGGCCATGGAGGGATTTGAAAACAAGGATGAGAATTTTAAAATCAAGATGTTGCTTTACTGGGAGCCATTAGAGGTCAGCGAGCACAGGGGTGAGAGGTGAACGGGACTTGGTGCGAGTTAAGACACGGGCAGCAGAGTTTTGGATGACCGCAAGTTTACGGAGAGTAGAATGTGGGAGGCCAGCCAGGAGTGCGTTGGAATAGTCAAGTCGAGAGGTAATGAAGGCATGAATGCAGATTTCAGCAGTAGATGAGCTGAGACAGGGGTGAAGTAGGGCGATGTTACAAAGTTGGAAATAGGTGGTCTTAGTGATGACACGAATATGAATTTGGAAACTCATCTCGGGGTCAAATCTGACACCAAGGTTGTGAAAAGACAGACTTAATCTCAGATTATTGCCAGGGGGAGGAATGGAGTCAGTAGCTAGGGAACGGAGTTTGGAGTGGGGATCAAGACCAATTGCTTCAGTCTTCTTTGGATCCTGCTGGAAATTTCTTTTCCCCCTTCAACTCCACTGTGCTACTTCCCTATTTTGGCCACAAAAAAAATCTTCTGCTTACAGCTGCTGAGGCCACATAAAAACTTGCTGCAACACCCGATTTCCCATTTCCTAATCGGTGAACCGCTTACGGGAAGTACTTTGCTCACGGCAGCTGACCCGCCACATGTGAATGAGGGGCTCCCTGTGAAGTGAAATAGGTCTCCCAATGATACCTCCGGGTGCCCATTGATCTCACCCCACCCAACACTCACTAGCATCATGCTAGAAGACCAAAATTGACTGAGTTTGAATCATAGAAAGTTTAAGGCACAGAAAAAAGAGGCCACTTGGCCCATCGTGTCTGTGCCACCCGAAAAACTATCCACCTTTTCTAATCCCACCTTCCAGCATTTGGTCTGTAGCCCTGCAAATTACGGCACTTGAGGTGCATATCCAGACTCCTTTTGAATGAGTTGAGGATTTCTCCCTCAACTACCCTTTCAGGCAGTGAGTTCCAGACCCCCACCACCCTCTGTGTGAAAAGGTTTTTCCTCATCTCCCCTCT
The DNA here is from genome assembly GCF_036365525.1 of Heterodontus francisci. NCBI lineage: Eukaryota > Metazoa > Chordata > Chondrichthyes > Heterodontiformes > Heterodontidae > Heterodontus > Heterodontus francisci. Next base: position 180,113,179 of record NC_090372.1, on the reverse strand, counting down.
GATTTTTCTACTAATCACTTTAAGTCTATGCCCGCTCATCACTGATCTCTCTGCTAAGGTGAATAGACCCTTCACCTCCACTCTATCCAGGGCCCTCAAAATTTTGTACATTTCAATCAGATCTCTCCTCTACCTTCTCTGTTCTAAGGAGAACAACCCCAGCTTGTCCAATCTTTCCTCACAGCTGCATTTTTCCAGTCCTGGCAGCATTCTCGTAAATCTCCGTTCTCCATTTTCCAAATTAGCTTCAAATATACTCAAGGAGAACAGAGAAGTAACTACGTCTATAGGATTTTCTAATATGCAAAGTAATTTATTTCAATATTTAAAAAAAAAACCATGTCACAATTATTTGAACCGAAATGGTCCTTCACTTTTCGAAGTATAATGTGGGGAAATGTCATCAAAATAATAAAGCTTTAGACATATGACAGGACAGGCATGAAATTGGGCTCCATGGCACAGCTGGTGTCAGTGCAACAGAAGCCCCAAAGCACGAAAATATAGCCCCCTGTGTTTCTGGCACAGCCTGCGCAGCTCCTGATGCTGCTGAGGGCAATAAGCAAGGGCATGCTGTGCGTGCACTGTATGTGTCACGAGGGGTGCTAGTATGACGTTAAACAGCCATTCTGGCTGATTTGACAATTTCAGGAACTTCGTCTGCATATGTACAAGAATGCCTGTGCTGATCACTCCCAACTGCTCAGGCTTTCAGCAGCACGAGGGACACCCCCCCTCCCCCCACCCCCCCCTCCAATCCCTCACCCCACACACATAAGTGCTATTTAGAGGGCTAGGCACCAAAATGCAGGTGAGGTGCTTTTGACTTGCTTTTGCTGAGGCTGAGTTTCTGCAAGTATTGTGGTGTCCTTTTGGAGGTAGTTTGGAGAGCTGCTGCTTAAAATCATGGAGGGTGCAGGATTTGGTGACTGAGGTACAAAGGCTGTGACTGTAGTGCCTCTGGATCTTAAACGCGATCATCCAATGGAGTGAAGGCTGTAGAGAGGGTAAGCTCTGTGAAGGAGGAGGAGGGCACTTCACAGAAGGCCCTGCACATGAAGGGTTTTGCGGGAACACTTCTACCTCCTCCTCACCCAGAAACAGTGCCTAAGATAACTCAAGTTCAACAAGCAGTTGGTGACAGAACTGTGCCATTCCCTACAACCCAACCTGGAGCCTCACACCATGGTGAGGACGGCTGAGCCAGTGACCGTCAAGGTCATAGTGCAGTGGCATTTGAAATTCTATGAGTCCAGGTTGTTCCAGGAGGGAGCGGATGACATCTCGAACATATCCCAGTACACTGTACATTGGAGTATCTGTGAAGTCACAGAGGCCATCTACTCCAGATGCAGAGAATACATCATCTTCTCCCTCAACAGGGACAAGCAGGATGAGAAGACGCATGGCTTTGCCAGGAGAGCGGAATTCCTGATGGTTCAGGGGACCATCGACTGCACACATGTGGCTCTGTGGGCCCCCATTACAAGAGGGAGAGGTACAAGAACTGTAAGGGCTACCATTCTATATATGTGTAGTTGGTGTGCCAACCACTTCTGATATATCATGTTGTTGAATGCCTGCTATCCTGGTAACAGTCACAAAGCCTTCAACCTGTGCCAGTCAGTTGTACCCACCATCTTTGGGCCTCCGCAGAGAATTGGAAGCTAGTTGCTTGGGGAGAAAGGCTACTCCCTCTACACATGGCTGATGACCCCACCCAGCCACCTAACCACGTGAAGACAGTGGGCATATAACGAGAGCCGTGGAGCAGACAATCAGCCTACCCAAGCAAAGGTCTGGGCTGGCTGACTGAGAGGCAACAGTAAGGACACTGGCAAAGTGGTAGTGGTGGGAGCATGAATGCTGTCTTCTGGAGAGAGGACAGCAGGTTCGTGATCCACAGCGCCACTGCCACTCCCATGGGGTAGCACCTCAGCAATCCAATAATCTGTTGGAGGACAGATTGCTGGACTGTTGTGTGAGCCTGCATACCCCTTCGAGCACTGAAATCTGCAACTATGATGGCAGCAGTCTGAGCAAGCTTGGATCTCTTGGCCTCCTTATCAGCTTCCACTGCTGCATTGAGACTTTGAGTGGCTTCTGCCCATGCTGCAGCAGAAACTGAGACAGCAGCCACCAGATGCTACATCACGTTTGGGTTTGCTAGTGCTGGCATGAAGTTGGCCACCACTTCCAGGGAACTGAAAATGGGCATAAAGCAATAATATACCATCATCCTTGATAGTCTTAGTCATACCAGGCTCTGTCACAGCCAACCCCATGATGTGCAGCACCATCTCCTCCATTGGGATCAGGTGGATGAAGACATGCCTGCCCCCCACCCATCCCACCCCCAACCCTGTTGGCTCTCTGTTGCTGCCTCCTGTTATGGACCACCATGTCCTGCAAGAGAGAGGGCAGAATGTCAGTGTTTGTGTTGCATTGTGTGGTGTGCCTGTCATCGCTGAATAGCTGGAGGTATTTGGAGGTTGCGAGAGTTGGGTTTGCAGCTGGTATCGTTGGAAGGTATGTGAAGGTGAAGTGGAGTATGTGAATGTTAGTCATGAGTCCTGAGTGCTAGGCACTGCTTCTGGGTGTGCGGTAGGGTTGTGGTGCATTGAGCAGTGTGAGAGCCTGAAGGTTTGGTGGGCCTGAGATGTCATGTGAAGATGCATTTACTGACCTCGACCACCCATGTGAGGTCATTAAACTTCTTCTGGCACAACTGCAGATCCTCGGAGCCAGACTCTGGGCATTGACATTTCTTGCTGCCTGCTCTCATTCCCTTCGGAGGGTTTCCATGGAGGGCCTCCTGGCCACCCCAAGGAAACATGACACTTTTTCTGTCCTCCTCCATGACTAATGCCTCCAGTGTTGCATCAGTAAACCTGGGGGCCCTCTCTCTGCCCTGTTGTTCCCTTTCCCCTCTGTAGAATTGTAGCAATATCATTCAGTAGCAGCAGATTTCTGTGATTCATTGCAGTTTCCCTGTAAGAGGGACAGATTGCCTTTAAGAGCTGAAGGCGAGCTGCAACAGTTGCTAGCCTCACACGCTATTAGGCCAGTGTTGAGTGTACAGCCAGCCAGCAGCACGGGTCTTGCTGGGCTGCATGCTAAGATCATAGAAACGAGGAGCAACAAGTTTGTGTGCTGCGTCCCTCAACAGGAATGGGCAGGTCACAAATGACGACCCCTGCACATAAAAACGGATGCAGGCCAATTTTTAGCCTAATATGTACAGTTCAGAGTGCAGTCACTGCTCAGATTTATAAAGTGCTGAGCTGTAATGCAGGGGCAGGCATTTATACTATTGAAACTGTCTCTCTTATCACAGCGGCAGAATTGTACATTCAGTACTTTGAGTAGACAATTTGACTGATGCGATAAGGGAGTAAATCTTAGCAATGTGAATATCATAACTGGGCCAATGGATGCCTTTCTTTTATAATCCAAACTAAGCAAATTCCAGTCTAAAAGCAACCTGTCCGAGGGCAGATCCAAAGACTCATAGGTAAGTGCACCTTCACTGCCAGCAGCTTCACATTTTACATAGTCAATACTATTGCAATTATGTTAAAGATGGCTTGGGGTCAATTTTGAGTGCCTTGTGAAAGGAGCCTTCTTCCGGGTGTCCAAAGTGTATGCCATGCCTGTTTCAGATGATAGGGTTCTTTTAATATGGAAATTGAGGTAAATAGGACCCCGATTACAATTTTGGCTCAGAACTGCTCACAGCCTGTGCCACAGGTACTCCTACAAGTTCCATGGGTGATATAACAACAACAACTTGCATTTTTATAGTGCCTTTAATGTAATAAAAGATTCCAAGGCACTCTGCAGGAGCATTATCAAACAATATTTGACACCAAGCCAGATAAAGAGATATTAGGGCAGATGACTAAAAGCTTGGGCAGAGAGGTTTGAAGGACTGTCTACAAAGAGAAAAGAGGGATAGAGAGATGGAGAGGTTTAGGGAGGGAATTCCAGAGCTTCAGGCCTAGGCGGTTGAAGGCAATTCAACCAATGGTGGAGCAATTAAAATCAGAGATGCTTAAGAGGCCAGAACTAGGTGAGTACAGATATCTTGGCAGGTTGTAGGGCTGGAGGAGATTAGAGCGATAGGGAGGGGCAAGGCCCTAGAGAGATTTGAAACAAGGATGAAAATGTTAAAATCAAGGAGTTGTTTGACCTGGAGCCAATGTAGGTCAGCAAGCACAGGGGTGATAGTGAACAGGACTTGGTGCAATTTAGGACATGGGCAGCAGAATGTAGGGTCACCTCAAGTTTACAGAGGGTAGAACATGGGAGGCCAGCCAGGAATGCATTGGAATAGTCAAGTTCAGAGGTAACCAAGGCATAAATGAGGGTTTCAGCGGCTAATACACTGCAACAGGGGCAGAGTTTGGCGATATTATGGAATGGGAATAGATGGTCTTAGTGGTGGTGTGGATTTGTTGTTGGAATCTCATCTCGGGTCAAACATGGCACCAAGATTGAAAACAATCTGGTTCAGTTTCAGACCTTTGCCAGGGAGAGGGAGGAAATCTGTGGCTAGGGAACACAGTTTGTAGCAAAGACTAAAGGTGATGACTTCACCTTCCCAATATTTAGTTGGAGGAAATTTCTGCTCATCCAGTACTGGATGTCAGACAATTTAGAGACAGTGGAGGGGTCGTAGAGGTGGCTGTGAGGTAGAGCTGGGCGTCGTCCGTGTACATGTGTAAACCGATGCTGTGTTTTCAGATGATGCCACTGAGGGGTGGCATGTAGATGAGAAATGGTGGGGGGTTGCCAGATTAGATCCTTGGCACCAGAGGTAACTGTGGGGAAGCAGGATGAGAAGCCATTGCGGGTGATTCTCTGGCTGCAATTAAATAGATAAGAATGGATGACAGTGGAGAGGTTTTAGAGGAGGATGGTGTAGTCAGTCATGACAAAGGCTGCTGTCAGGTCAAAAAAGATGAGGAGGGATAGTTCATCTTGTCAGGCGTAAACCTGATTGCAGGAATTCAAACATAGAGTTCTGGGAAAGATGGGCACGGATTTGGAAGGCAACAACACATTCGAGGACTTTTGAGAGGAAAAGAAGGTTGGAGAGAGGGCAGCAGTTTGCAAGGACCAAGGGTCAGGGTGGGTTTTTTTGAGGAGGGGTGATGACAGCAGAATTGAAATAGAGGGGGAGCAGTACCCGAGAAAAAGAACCATTAACAATATCATAGAATGGTTACAACACAGAAGGAGGCTATTCGGCCTAGTATGTCCATGCCAGCTCTCTGCAAAAGCACCTCAGCTAGTCCTACTCCCCCACCCTTTCCCCATAGCCCTGCAAATTTTTCTCTCTTCAGATGCTTGTCCAATTGCCTTTTGAAAGCCATGATTGAATCTGCCTCACCACACTGCTGGGCAGTGCATTCCAGATCCTCACCACTCGCTGCGTTAAAAAGAGTTTTTCCTTTTGTCATCTTCGGTTCTTTTATCAATTACCTCAACCCTGGAATGATTCTCATCAATCTTTTCAACACCCTCTCTAACACCTTCATATCCTTCCTGAAATGTGGTGTACAGAAAAGGACACAATACTCCAATTGAGGCCGAACTAGTGTTTTATAAAAGCTCACTGTAACTAAAACTAAAAAAAAAACTAAAAACGTCCTTGTTTTTGTACTCCGTGTCTCTATTTATAAAGCCCAGAATCCCATATGCCTTTTTAACCACTTTTTCAACCTGCCCTGCCACCTTCAGTGATTTGTGCACATATACCCCCAGGTCCCTCTGCTCCTGCACCCTGTTTAGAAAGTATCCTTTATTTTATAATGCCTCTCCTTGTTCTTTCTACCAAAATGAATCACTTCACACTTCTGTGCATTAGAATTCATCTCTCATGTGTCCACCCATACCACTATGTCCTCTTGAGGTCTATCACTGACTTCCTCACAGTTCACATACTTCAAAGTTTGGGGGGGTGGGGGGTGTCATCAGCAATTTGTTCCCTGAACACCTAAGTCTAGTCGTTAATATAGATCAAGAAAAGCAGTGGTCCTACTACTGGCCCCTGGCGAACCCCACTCTATCCCTTCCTCTAGTCTGAAAAACAACCGTTCACCAATGGGCGGCACAGTGGCGCAGTGGTTAGCACCGCAGCCTTACAGCTCCAGCGACCCGGGTTCAATTCTGAGTACTGCCTGTGTGGAGTTTGCAAGTTCTCCCTGTGTCTGCGTGGGTTTCCTCCGGGTGCTCCGGTTTCCTCCCACATGCCAAAGACTTGCAGGTTGATAGGTTAATTGGCCATTATAAATTACCCCTAGTATAGGTAGGTGGTAGGGAAATATAGGGACAGGTGGGGATGTGGTAGGAATGTGGGATTAGTGTAGGATTAGTATAAATGGGTGGTTGATGGTCGGCACAGACTCGGTGGGCCGAAGGGCCTGTTTCAGTGCTGTATAACTAAACTAAACTAGTCTCTGTTTTCTGTCACTCAGCCAATTTTGTATTCATGCTGCCATTGTCCTTTTATTCCATGGGCTTTTATTTTGCTGACAAGCCTGTTATGCGGTACTTTATCAAATGCCTTTTGGAAGTCCATGTACACCACATCAACTGCATTACCCTCATCAACCCTTTCTGTTACCTTATCAAAAAACTCAATCAAGTTAAACACAATTTGCCTTTACAAATCCATGCTAGCTTTCCTTAATTAATCCATATTTTTCCAAGTGACTGTTAATTTTGTCCCGGATTATTGTTTCTAAAAGCTTTCCCACCATGTTTGAACAAGGCTGTAACCTTTGCAATTCTGCAATCCTCTGGTATTACCCCTTTATCTAAAGAGGATTGGAAGATTATTGCTAGTGCTTCCTCAATTTCCACCTTTACTTCCCTCAGCATCCTCGGATGCCAGTCCTGCTGACTCATCACCTTTAAGTACAGCCATACTTTCTCATACCTCCTCTATCATTTTTAGCCCATCCAGTGTCTCAACTACCTTCTTTTTCACCATAGCTTGGGCAGCATCTCCTTCCTTGGTAAAGACAGATGCCATGCCGTCTGCCTCTACGCGTTAATCCCCTTTTTGGTCCCTAATAAGCCCCACCCCTCCTTTTACTATCGTTTTAATATATTTATGCCAAAAGAAGACTTTTGGATTCCCTTTCATGTTAGCTGCCAGACTCTTCCCATACTCTCTGTTTGCTTCTCCCATTTTATTTTTCACTTCCCCTCTGAACTTTCTATATTCAGCCTGGTTCTCGCTTGTATTATCAATCTGACATCTGTCATGTGCACCCTTTTCTTGCTTCATCTCATTTCCTTTCTCTTTCATCATGTTTGAGTTACGATCAGGTGAAGAGGCTCCCCTCTTCTCCCTTTCCTTGTTTGACTGCAAATTTCTTTTAAACTATGGATGTGCTTACCAATTCAGTGACTGTGTAACCCTTTTTGTGCTATGATCATAAAAGAACCAATCGGACGGGTTTTCTTGAGTTTAAGCAAGAAAGAGGTTTATTGTACCAAAACCAAAAGTAAAAATGTAAACTATGCTCCAACTTTCACTCACACCCACGCACACACACACGAGAATCACACACACACACAAATAGGTTACAGACTGAAGAAGAATAGATTGGTTGGATGAGAGTCCGGAACAATAAAAAATAATATGCAGTCTGTGGAGTCAGTTGTCTTGCGGCTGAACTCGTGGTCCTGAAGTTTCTGGCTGGTAGACAGTGATGCAGATGGTTTTCTTCCTGGGGTCTCTGTCCGCAACTTGGATGTTTTGCAGCCAACAGGCAGGATTCGAACTTACCAGGTCTCCTGGAGAGAGAGACCAAGGGAGACAGACCCCACTTGGTTCCTTCACTGGTCAAGCTCAGATGTTTGTCTGCTGTAGAGAGAAGGAATTGCATGTTTTCACTCAGATGGAGTGTCTGTCACATGATTGCCCAGTGTATTCTCTCTTTTGCATCTTAATTAGATCAGGTCTAAGAATTCCAATCTCTCAGGGGTCCCATTGTTCCAGGATTTCCCTTTGAGTGGCTCATCTCCACCAGTGTTAATGTTCCAAGATGGCCCTTTAATGACTTGTTAATGAAGGCAAGGCAGGTAGCTTATTCAAAATTTGCAAGCCATTGTTCTGACCTGCGTCTTCAACTCAATACATTGGTATGTAGGGTATTTTGATACAAATTGCAGTGGTCATTTTAGCTGCTAGTAGTGGTCTTTTATCAGTTGTTTCTTTTTTAAAGTTTAATTCAAGTTCTTTGTCTCCTGATTTCTTTTTAAAGTTTAATTCAGGTTTCCAACTGATGGATTAAAAAAATCATTTGGCATCGCACGACACTTGGCTTTGGCTTTGTTTTTCCTACCTTTCCCCCTCATGAGAATGTACTTGACTGTCCCTGAACTATCTCCTCTTTAAAGGCAGCTCATTGTTCTGTTACAGTTTTGCCTGCCAATCTTTGATTCCTATTTATCTGGGCCAGACCCGTTCTCACCCCATTGAAATTGACCCTCTCCCATTTAATTGGACTGCAGTGGTTCAATAAGGCAGCTCACCACCACCTTCTCAAGGGCAATTAGGGATGGGCAATAAATGCTGGCCTGGCCAGCAACGCCCATGAATGAATAAAAAAAATGGCTGAACTGTAATGCAGTAGCTTATTGACAGAAAGCCCCTTGAATCACAGTTATATAACAGCAACAAGTTACATTTATATAGTACACATCCCATAAGAGCACTATCAATAACAATATTTTGACATTTTTTTGAAGGGGAATCAGGGAAGCCTGATTGAAGAGTTAAGTTTTTAAGAGCACCTCAAAAGAGGAGAAAGGTGGAGAGGCTTAGAGAGGGAATTCCAGAGTTTATTGCCAAGGCAGCTGAAATAAACAATTTTAAAAAAAGAAATAAAACTAGGGATTCACAGGAATCCAGAATTGAAGGAACGCAGAGATCGCGAAGGCTTGTAGGGCTGAAGGAAGCTACACAGAGAGCAGCGAGGCCATGGAGGGATTTGAAAACAAGGATGAGAATTTTTAAATTGTTGGATGGAAAGCCTTTGAAGGTCAGCAAACATGGGGGAGATGGGTGACTGAGATTGGAGTATGTTAAGATATGAGCAGTTGAGTTTTGAATTAGCACAAGTTTATTTGGGATGGAATTCAGATATTGAGGATGCACAGCATATTAGATTTTTTTTTAGATTAGAGATACAGCACTGAAACAGGCCCTTCAGCCCACCGAGTCTGTGCCGAACATCAACCACCCATTTATACTAATCCTACACTAATCCCATATTCCTACCAAACATCCCCACCTGTCCCTATATTTCCCTACCACCTACCTATACTAGTGACAATTTATAATGGCCAATTTACCTATCAACCTGCAAGTCTTTTGGCTTGTGGGAGGAAACCGGAGCACCCGGAGAAAACCCACGCAGACACAGGGAGAACTTGCAAACTCCACATATATTTAAAAAAAGTAGCAAAGTGGCCTGTCTTCTTTCCATCTCGTTCCTTCCATATGAAAATATTTTTGCAATGCTTGAAATCAACCATTCACTATTTGGTAGTGGCTTTGGAACTGGATGTTTTACTCAGTGGCAGGGATGATTTTGCCTCTGATTTGCACTTTGGTGTCATGGGGTCGCAGCCTCATCTAGTGGGCCAGGCAGTGTGTGCTCAGATACCTTATATGGTCCCAATAGTTGTGTAAGTCACACTGACATTGGGGCCGTATATAGTAAGAACAAGTACTTAATGACAGCTTAACATTACTCAGTTACACCTTTGCATCATTCACACAGTCTGTATTGCATTTTTCTCTTATATTCAACTCCTTAAATAGTTAAGGTATACTATTATTATGAAATCAAAGATAAAATTTTGGAGGTTCTAAAATCTAATTTTCTTTGTAGTGTTTTCTTACAAAATGGTAAACAAAAGGAGTAGTGCAATATTTAAACAGATTTCAAATTATAGTCCTCTTATTGTGTTACACTTCTCCTGAATTAGAGCGGAGCTGATACACGTGCCGAACACGGTATGTAATCTGACTCAGAATAAATAATGTTGTCTTTGAGCAGTCTGGAAGTCTGCCAAATGACATAATAATCATGGCAAAATCCCCTTTATAAGCTGCAGGGTTAGGTCAAAACTCATTTTGCATTGAACTATAACCTGAGATTAATTTTATTTAACCAATCTTTGTGGTCTTAGCTAGCCCTATGCATTTTGGTAATTGTTTTCTCCTTTCAAAGAACTACAGATAGTTAGAATTTACCTGATACTTCACAGGTCAGATGCTGCACATAGTGTTGTGTCATAACACACTGCATTCAGTTAGATAAGACATTCAATGTGTTTTTCAGTGTTTGTACAGTGAATGCCCAACAGCAATTACAGCCTGTGGCGCAATGTTTTATTGCAGCATTGCCGGTTCTGTTATAATGTGCAATTTCAAGGAGTATGAAGGAAGCAGATAAGGAAATAGACGTATAAAATGGCTTCTATTCTTTTAACACCATTGTCTTTTGGAAGTCTTCGGAACAATTCTGACTAATGTAAAAAAACAGTGGGTTTTTATTGTCCTATGTATTACGTGTTTATCTTACAAATGTACGAACTAGGAGCAGGAGTAGGCTATTCGCCCCCTTGAGCCTGCTCCACCATTCTATAAGATCATGGCTGATCTGTTTGTGGATTCAACTCCACTTTCCTGCCGACTCCCGATACCCTTTGACTCCCTTGTTTGTCAAGAATCTGTCTACCTCTGCCTCAAAAACAGTCAATGACCCTGCCTCCACTACTGTCTGGGGAAGAGAGTTCCACAGACTCATGACCCTCTAAGAGAAAAAAATTCTCCTTATCTCTGTCTTAAATGGAAGACTCCTTATTTTTAAACTGTGCCCCCTAGTTTTAGTCTCCCTCAAGGGCAAACATCCTTTCAACATCCACCCTGTCAAGTCCCCTCAGGATCTAATATGTTTCAATAAGATCACCTCTCATCCTTCTAAATACCAATGAATACAGACCCAACCTGTCCAACCTTTCCTCATAAGATAACCCCCTTATCCCAGGAATCAATCAAATGAAACTTTTCTGAACTGCCTCCAATGCAATTATATCGTTTCTTAAGTGAGTCCAAAACTGTACACAGTACTCTAGGTGTGATCTCACCAATGCCCAGTACAACTGTAGCAAAACATCTCTACTTTTATATTTCATTCCAATTGCAGTAAATGACAACATTGCATTTGCCTTCTTAATCACTTGCTGTACCTGCTTACTAACTTTTTGTGTTTTGTGTACTAGGACACACAGATCCCTCTGCGTCTCAAGAGTTCTGCAATCTCTCTCTATTTAAATAATATGTTGCTTTTCTATTTTTCTGGCCAAAGTGGACAAGTTTACACTTTCCCACATTATATTCTACTTATACTCTTACTTTATGTTTGATTCTTTACTTGATATGATTTGTGAGATCAGAGATTTCCATTTGCAGCATTTTCCTGTTCATAAATGAGTTTCATGTCCCGTCGGTTCCATGGCAATGAATAGTTGATTACTGATACAGTAAGGATAATGTACATGTGGAGAAAGTTACACAGAATAAAAGACAATTTGGAGTTAAGATATAAAAGCACAACTTGTAAATGCACTTCTTATGATATTACAAACTATAAGAGTATTTCCACCTAAATTATATATGACTTTAATACTAGTTTGCACTACACTTGTGACAGGGTCGAAGTAACAGTTTGTAACTGATTCAGTTCAAACCCAAATATGCAGGCCTCTGTTCTGAGACCAGTGCATACTAAAATTGCACCATTATTAGTAGAGAAATTATATCAGATGCCCTCTACCAGACTTTTGGTGACTCCCAAGAACAGAGCATCTACTGTGCATAGTTAATCTTCATAACTTATTCGTGAACAATGAATATTGGCAGTGATGACAGCCTGCAACAAAATGCAACATATAGCTGTGTTATAATGTGAGAAACATGAATAATAAACTGATGTGGGATGGATTATGAAGTATATGTGTAAAATTACTCCTGTTGTGCTAAGAATATTTGGGTGGAAATCCCGTGGGAGTTTGACCAATCTCTCACCATCATGGAAGATCATGGGGAAGGTCTATGGAATAATCGAGTATCTGGAGGTGACAAAAGCATGGATAAAGATTTCAGCAGGATATGGGGTTTAAAATTCAGTTCAGGATCAAACAGGATGTCAAGGCTTTGGACGGTATGCTTCAGTCTGAATGAGTGGCAGGCCAGGTGATCATTTGTCCTTTCTTCTTGCATGGGCTATACATATCTCTAAAGCCATCCAGTCATCCTAAGATACAGCCGACAATGTTTTCAAACACAGGAAGATAGGAAAAAGAAAAGGCCAATCATATATCTAGCAATTCAACACATCCAACTTGCTTTTATGCCATTAAATATTTTCCCATGTTTTTCTCATGAAAGCTTTCTAGAGCCATAATTATTTCCATATGCTCTCCATGCAGTTTTTAATCACAAAGGAGTTTAAGCTTCATAGTATTGTTTCCATTTATCAGTTTTTTTTAATGAAACCCTACTCTACTAGTTATCATCTAACCTGCTGTCAGCTAATCTTCAAATCACAAACTGTTGACTGAGTTTGGAGTATTGCCTAACTCTACAATAAAGCAACATTCACTACATATACATGCAGCCAAGTTTTTAGTAAATTGGTCAGTAGCGAATCAAGTGATATTTGTCCGTATGACATAGGAACAGGAGTAGGCCATTCAGTCCCTCGAGACTACTGTGCCATTCAATTAGATCATGGCTAATCTGTACCTCAACCCCATTTCATGCCTTAGCTCTATGGCCCTTCATATCCGTTTGTACAAAAATCTATCAATCTCAGTCTTGAATGCTCCAATTATCCCAGTGTCCACAGTGTTTTAGGGGTGAGAATTCCAGACTTCTACAAACTTTTGCATGAAAAAGTGCTTCCTGATTTCCCTTCTAAAATAACCTGTGTCTAATTTTAAAGTTATGTCCCCTCGTTCTTGATTCCCCCATCAGAGGAAATAATTTCTCTGTAACTACCCAATTGAATCCTTTTAACATTTTAAATACTTTGATCAAGTTATCCCTCAGTCTTTTATACTCAAGGGAATTCAAGTCAAGTTTATGCAACCTGTCCTCATAATTTAACCCTCTAAGTCATGGTGTCATTCTGATGAATCTGTGCTGCATCCTTTCCAATGCCAATATCTCCTTCTGATGATGTGGTGCCCAAAATTGAATTCAGTTTCCAGATAGGGTCTGGAGCATATCTCCCTCCCTTTCATATTCCAACCCCTGGGGCAATATATTACGTTACCAAATGATTCATTGAAAGCTCAGCCATCATCAGCCTGAACTCACTTGTGGATATTGTTAAGCAATTCTTTTTTTTTCTTTCTTTTGGGCCTCCTTATCTCGAGAGACAATGGATACGCGCCTGGAGGTGGTCAGTGGTTTGTGAAGCAGCGCCTGGAGTGGCTATAAAGGCCAATTCTGGAGTAACAGGCTCTTCCACAGGTGCTGCAGAGAAATTTGTTTGTTGGGGCTGTTGGACAGTTGGCTCTCCCCTTGCGCCTCTGTCTTTTTTCCTGCCAACTACTAAGTCTCTTCGACTTGAAAGCTCAGCCATCATCAGCCTGAACTCACTTGTGGATATTGTTAAGCAATAAATCCTGAGTATCAGACGTCTTTCATCAGCTTTGACTGTGTGTGCTTTAACCAAGAGAAAACCATTCTGGTTATGTGTTTTCAAAGGGCTTAACAATTCAAGATGTCTGATTGTTTATTTCTGGTTCAATGTGGCTAGGCAATGATTGCATCCAAATATCAAGAATAGAGGCTGGAGAAACGCAGAGAGATACTTCCAATGCCACGTCTCTGATCTGCCTTATTAGACAACAGCCTGTTACAATAGATGTAGTGGCTCATCAACCCCCAAACCATGTTATAGGAGACTGAAGTTGAAGCTCTCATCTTGAATCTCTCCGTGAAAGAATATTTGGAAAAGCACCATTATTCAGGCACTGACGGTGAGTGTTGACATGATTAAAGCCAAAACTAGGCCAGGCTCCATCCCCATCAGAAAGAACAATGACTTGCCTCTTACCTGATCATGTAGTTCATCATCTGCAACAATGTTTTAAAAACATTTTGCAGATAATGTGTAGTTCATTAATCTCATAACTCCTAAACAGATGAGGTGAGGATTAAAGGCCTGCTCGGGTCTGGAAAAAAAAAAGGGACCTGAACCCGACAGAACCACATCTGACCCGAGTCCGACCCAGCCCGAGTCCTTCCATTTTTTCCCGCGCCCGACCCGACCACCGGAATGTTCACTTTACCTACCTTCCGATTCCGAATCCGTTTTTCATTTTTTCAGTTTGTGCAGATAAGCAACAAAAACTGTAATTGGACTTGAATGGTTGTTTAAAAAAATGAAGATTGAAGTCACGAGGTCAGTGATTGTTTGGTCACGGGTTAAACAGAAACCCATGGAGTTGTGCCCAGACAGGTTGTGCCACACTGTACCAGTATCTGTATTGCTTAAAATAAACACAGCAATTGCCCAAAGGCTCAGAAAATATCACTATACATTACCTAGACTCCTGCTTTACAGGCTGAAATACTTGCTGCAAGTTTATCCAGTGAGCAGCTGAGATGCAGAGACCAGGAAGGCCCTGAGTGATGAATTATTATAAAATATACAATATTTACATAAAAAATATAAAATGATCACTGTCAGGACTCTAGTTTACACACATACAGTACAGTACTTTCAAGTCCAATTAATACTGTGTGTGTCCGACCCAGACCCGGCCCGACCTGGACCCGACCCGAGCCGAGCCCGAAAGTCGGACCCGGGAGAGCGACCCGACCTGACCCGAACCCGACACATGTCGTCGGGTTCGGGTCGGGTAGCGGGCCTTTAGTGAGGATTAGCAGGTATCTCTGAGCTTTCAGAAATCACATGATGGCATACTGATGGTTATTATAGCTCTTAGATATTGGGAATTGGATACATAGTTGAAGGAGAAAAAATTTGCAGTGATCTGGGAAAGATCTGGGGAGTGTGACTAACTGGATTGCTCTTCAAAAGAGCCAACTCACACTCTGTGGGCCAAATGGTCTCTTTCTGTGATTCTATGTGAAGCTGTATTTTCCTGTAATGGGCAGTGTAGTGGCAGGGCAACAATTGTCCCTGCCCCACTGACTCCTTGGGTTGGGGGTAATTACCCACACATGATGGGTTCTTGTTGTGATTTCCCACTATCAAGAGGGGCCACCAGCAGTCCTGAGGTCCACATGCAACAAGACCTGGACTTCCTTCAGGCTTGGGCTGATAAGTGGCAAGTAACATTCGTACCACACAAGTACCAGCCAGTGACCATCAACAAGAGAGAATCTAACCATCTGCCCTTGACATTCAATGGCATTACCATCACTGAATCCCCTACCATCAACATCCTGGGGTCACCATTGATCTGAAACTTAACTGGACCAGCCACATAAACGCTGTAGCTACAAGAGCGGGTCAGAGGCTGGGAATTCTGCAGCGAGTAACTCCTGACTCCCCAAAGCCTGTCCACCATTTACAAGGCACAAGTCAGGTGTGTGATGGAATACTCTCCACTTCCGTGGATGAATGCGGCTCCAACAACACTCAAGAACTCAACACCATCCAGGACAAAACAGCCTGTTTGATTGGCACCTCATCCACCAACTTAAACATTCACTCCCTCCACGACCAGCACAGTGGCAGCAGTGTGTACCATATACAAGATGCACTGAAGCAACTCACCAAGCCTCCTTCAACAGCACCTTGCAAACGTGTGACCTCTACCATCTAGAAGGACAAGGGCAGCAGGCCATGGGAACACCAAAACCTACAGATTCCCCTCCAGGACACACACCATCCTAACTTGGAACCATATCGCTGTTCCTTCACTGTCGCTGGGTCAAAAACCTGGAACCCCTTCCTAACAGCACTGCGGGTATACCTACACCCCAAGGACTGCAGCAGTTCAAGAAGACAGCTCACCACCACCTTCTCAAGGGAAATTAGGGATGGGCGACAAATCCTGGCCTTACCACATCCCATGAACGAATATCAAAAACAATTCTGACAGTACTATAGAGGTCTATTGTGCATCACCACGAGTTGTGGGAATGGCATTATAGGAGCAGAAATGCCCCCCAAACTGATAAATACAGCGTTCCTACGCCTCCGCAGAGACTAAAAGTGGGTAATTTTAACCTCACGTGATAGATGGGAGAGGGGCAGGGGGGATCGGCTAAAATGTCAAAAATCTGAAACCCAACACCAACCCAGCACTCGCGTGCTGACTTTCGGGTGATTGGTGGGTGACTAACCTACTATTGAGAGGCAGGTCCATTATGTAAATATGTTATGAGTCTGCATGCCTAAAATTTTAACAGCCTTTCAGATTTAACTGCTGTGGTTTGGGTTTCCCAGGGCTGGGAAATTCAGCAACTGAATGGAGACAAGAAGAATTGGATCCATCAGTTAAGTAAGCGCCTTTCCAGTATTGCTTATGGGCCAGGAGGAGGAGGAGGACTACATCCCTCGGCCCCTCAAGCTAACCTGAATTGTAATCCATGATCCAATCTCATCCTTCCTGACTCTCACTGATCTTTCACACCCTGACTACGCTCTGATCTCTCCCCGACCCATGCTCTGATCTACCTCGATGTACTCAGATCTCCCCCGACTCACACTCATTTTTTTTCTTTTTGATCTCCCCATTATCCACACTCTAATCTCTGTCTGTCCCACGCTCCCATCTCTCCTTGGCCCATGCTGTAATCTTGCCTGATGTACACTTTGATCTCCTTCGACACACACTCCAATTGCCCCATGACACATGCTCCGATCAGCCCCAACCCACGCTCTGTTATCTGCCCGACACACACTCCGATCTCTGTCCGATACATGCTCCGATCTGATCTCTGCTTCTTTCCTCACTGCTGCTCGATTGTGGGCTTCCCATCCAACAGACAGCTACTCTCTCAATATGACTGCTCCCACCAGGAAATGGTGAAAAAAAATTTAATTGAACTCCTGTCACTAAATTTGCAAGGACCTCCGTATTAGCATATTTACATGTTTCCCAGCCTCCTTAAACACCTCCTACCCACCAACCACCGCTCCCTCCCGTAAATTTCAGGGCGGAAGGTACACACAGCTAAGTCACTGGGCACCAGGTTGGAGGAGAAGGAGGCAGCTACAGGCCCTCTCCTTCCACAGGAGGATCTCAGCGACATTCCACCACTTCCAAGGGCTGACTATCACCTTCTTCCCTGGGAAGGTGCAGGAACTAGGAAGGACAGGAGAGAACTCCACTGTGTACCTGGGTTCACCAGCAACGACCTTGTAGGGCAACAGGAGCGAAATGCCGAAGAGGTAGTTTGTCACCAATAGGACTCAGTACCCAAATTTTCCAATATTTTCCATTGCTATCTTGCCTGAAATCAGAGGAGAATCCGACTCATAGAATATCACAGCATAAAAACAAGCCATTTTGCACATCATGTTTCAGTGTTATTCGTCATATTAGCCACCTAGTCAAATCCCATGCCTCTGTTCTCTCGCTGCTATCTTTAATATTCCTTTACTTCAAGCAAGCATCTAAATTTCTGTTAAAGGAATTTATGGACTCTGCTTCAACAACGAATTTCATGCTGCAACCACCCTCTCTTTAATTCTTTTAATAATTATTTCAACCTTGTACCCTATTATTTCTCTTGAATCACCCAGTGGAAATAAGCAGTCACTATTCACTTTCTCATAACTCTGCATCGAATGTTCTCATGACTTCATTATCTTGCAGAAGGTCATGTCATCTTTGACCCCAATATGCTGAGAACTCAGAGGTGTACCAGTCTTTGGAGTAATGTTTGTGGGGCCCACATGGAGGTCTAGGCTCAGTTTATGAACTGGACCCCCTCAAAAGCAATGGTGTGCCAAAACTTTTAAAAAGAATTGTCGATCAGCCTCCCAGAAAAGACAGCTAGTGGGGGCATTGTATGGTGTTTATTGAGGGGTGCTGGGGGTTGGGTGAGAAAGCCTCAACATCTCCCTGGCCCAGCTCCCAATGGTGCATTTTACACTTTCCTAAGATGTGTCCCTAGTGACATGGGCACACAATGCCCCATGCAGTGAGGTGACTGAGCATATTTGAGACACAGATGTATACAAATGTCCACGTTCCTATTTGATCAATAGAAACCCCAAGGCAATAAAGGATCTCTGACACATGTGTAATTTAACCATTGTTTAGCATTAAATATGCAACTATTATTTCCTTCTTGATTCTTATCATGGACAAGAGTGTGCGCCATGCAAGTGAGGAGGCCATCAGTCATGAAGAACAATGATTGTAATGTCTCAGAGGCAAAAGCACAATGGGCATCTGATGTCAGAGCTATAAATGTACACAAAAATAACATGCATATTGTTATCATCCCCATGGAGATCATAAACCAAAAGAATCCAATCCACCGACTGACCACAATTTAGAAAAAAAAAGGACAAGATTTCACTTTTATAAATTTTACTTTAACACTCAAACCAAAGCCAATAAAAATTAAACATGAACTAACAGTTAAATCATTATATAACTATAATTAATTATCAGATGCAACAAAGATAGATCTCACAGTTTTTTGGGTAGTCCTCTCAGCAGGGAGGGCACCAATTACAGCCACAAAGTCCTTCGGGTCTTTGAACCTTTCAAGTAGATCTCCTGATCCCACCTTCCAAGATGTAAATGCCAATTTCTATTCGATAGCAGTTCCCCTGCAATCCGAACTCCACCAATACCTTCTCTGCCAAAACTGCACACCCTTCCAAAACTTCTGTAGTTTTGCTCACAACAGTTTTGATTGCGTAGTTCCGTCGGTGTCACCTTTAGTAACTCTTTAATTCACTGAAAACAGCTGTAGCAACTTGTATTTGCCAAGGGCCAGCTCCCAGAAAACCAGGTCCCAATCACAGCTTTTGTTAAACAATAGTTGCTGTTTTGCTTCAACACTGCAGTCTGTAATCTGGTAAACTGAAACCTAAGCTCCAGTCACATGTTTCTGGTCACACCTCTGATCCTATGACTGTTTGATTTAACTGGTCCTAACCAATTCCATCCTCTCAGAAGTCTGAAGCTTTCAGTTTCCTTTTCCAGTGAATGACTGTTGCAGAAAAAATACAAGTTTTGAATCCAAAGGCAGGGCACCTAGCAGTATATTCAACAGGTCAACTGTTCAGATAGCAGTCTGCACACACAGAGTCCATCACAATATTCTGACACCATATAAGGTCTCTTTATGACCACGCAAGGAGATATAAAGTTACATTTAATTATGATTATGGCTCGGATTTTGTGGTCAGCAGTGAAGCAACAGTGCTCACCACTCATCGCGAAGCAAGCTGCCTACAAAGTTCTATCGATTACTGTGGGGTGGATTTCCTCTTGCTCAACATTAGTTTGAATTTGGCGTCAAGTCAAAGAGTTCTCCAGGCGTCCAGCAACAGTGATATCAGCAAGCAGGGTAAGCAGCCAATCACATTAAGATTTTCTCACAGGCAGCAAACTAGGAAGTTAAAAGCACTGATCCTCTTTTAAGTAAATTTAACAGAGAGCAAAATAAATGATTGGGGCATACACATGGGATTAAGGTAGAAGCTGAAATATAAACAAACATTGAAAAAATAAAATGTGTGAATATTTTTGTCATAATGGAGAAATTTGACATTCGACAAATATAATATTAATTTTTCAGGGCCAGTGAGGCTTCTCAACAGTATTTATGAACATTGTCCATATTAAAAACCCAGTTGCACCTCATTCAATAAACTGCGACTCAGTTGAGGGTTTTTGCTGTCTTAACTGGATGGAATTTTGTTAATTTATGTAGTATTTATATTTTAACATTAACTAGCATATGTGAAACTAAGCTGGTGGTCTTCAGTGTTATTTAGCTACTAAAAGAGAGATGTGTCAGCCACAAAACTGTTTATTTAGTCAAGTTGCTGTAGCTTCGACACTACTCGGAAACAAAGGGTCAATCAGTTACAACAGCCAATCACTGACACACAAAGATCCAGGAGCAGAGTGTTTTGTAAACTGAGTGCTAAGTCTGGAATTTAGTGCAAGTGGGAATTCGGCGCACAGGGGGAAAATGGGTGCTACTTTTTTTCCAGCGGATTAGAAGTTAGCAAATATAACTCCAAAAATCAAGAAAGGAGGGAGAGAAAAATCAGGGCACTACAGGTCAGTTAGCCTGACATTAGTTGTTGGGAAAATGCTGGAATCTATGATTAAGGAAGTCTTAAGAATCCACTTAGAAAGTAATAGTATGATCAGACAAAGTCAACATAGTTTTACCAAAGGGAAATCATGTTTGACAAATTTATGAGTTTTTTTGAGGATGTAACAAGTAGGGTAGATAAAGCGGAGTCTGTAGATGTCGTATATTTGGATTTCCAAAAGGCATTTGATACGGTGTCACACAAAAGGTTAATAGGCACATGGAGTTAGGGATAATATATTAACATGGATAGAGGATTGGTTAATGGACAGGAAGCAAAGAGTAAGGATGAACAGGGCATTTTCAAGTTATCAGGCTGTAACTAGTGGTGTGTCACAAGAATCAGTGCTGAGGTCTCAGCTAGCTACAATCTATATTAATGACTTTGACGAAGAGCCCACGGGTAATGTATCTACAATTGCTGAAGATACAAAGCTCAATGGGGATGTAAGCTATGAGGAGGACACAAAGAAGCTGCAAAGATATATAAACAGGTTAAGTGAGTGGGAAACAAGAAGGAGTACAATGCAGGAGGTGTGAGGTTGTAGAAAGAGTGGAAAACCAGAATATTTTTTACAAGGCATGAGACTTGTAAATGTTGATGTTCAGAGGGTCTTGGGTGCACTTGTACAAGGAACACAGAAAGCTAGCATGCAGGTACAGCAAGCAATTAGGAAGGCAAATGGCATGTTGACCTTTATTGCAATATTTTTGGAGTACAAGAGTAAGGAAGTCTTGCTATAATTGTACAGGGCTTTGTACAGGGCTTTGGTGAGACCATACCTGGAGTACCGTGCGCAGTTTTGGTCTCCATATCTAAGGAAGGATATACTTGCATTGGAGGCGGTACAGCAAAGATTCACTAGATTGGTCCCTGAGATGAAAGGGTTGTCCTATGATGAGAGGCTGAGTAAATTGAATTTGTATTCTCTGGAATTTAGAAGAATGAGAGGTGATCTTATTAAAACGCAAGCGTCTGAAGGGACTTGATGGGGTAGATACTGAAAGATTATTTCCCCTGGCTGGAGAATCTAGAACACAGCACACAGTCTCAGGATAAATGGCTGACCATTTAGGACTGAGATGAGGAGAAATTTCTTCACTCAAAGGTTTGTGAAATGTCCTCCATCCCAGAGGATTGTGGATGCTTCATTGTTGAATATTTTTAAGACTGAGATAGACAAATGTTTGGTGTCTCAGGGAATCAAAGGATATGGGGAGTGGGCGGGCAAGTGGAGTTGAGGCAGAAGATGAGCTGTGATCGCATTGAATGGCGGAGCAGCTTCTAGGGGCCGTGTGGCCTACCCCTGTTCCTATTTCTTATGTTCTTAAAGACATTGGCTCTCAGCAAGAATGGTTTCCATTCTGTGTTGATGGTTGTCTACTCATTTAAATTTACAATGAAAGACATCTTGGGAGAATAATTTGTTTGCGTAGCGTGACTTCAAGCAGTACTACACAGACTTATATTGATTCCCTGGGGACAGGTATCACCACTGGCCACTAGCTGCAGTGGCCACATGGCATTTCCCATTAATATTATTGATGAAACCCCATGGAGGTAGTGGTCAGCAGTGCTGTCTGACCCCGGGGAATAGGCGCAACTCTTGAAGTGGTACGACATGAACAAATTCTTCACCCCTTAGTTCTAAGAATGTGTCTAATTCGAAGCCCCTGGTGATTCACAACTCAGCGGGTGAAACTCCTGAGCATACAAACTTAAGGCATGGGTCAAATGTGTCTTGTCTCTCTCTCTTCCTCTCTCTCTCAGACACAGGAAATTAGTTTGTGAACTCAAGGGAATCAAGAGATATGGGGAGGGGGCTGGAAAGTGGAGTTGAGGAAGAAGATCAGTCATGACCGTATTGAATGGTGGAACAGGCTCGACGGGCTGTATCGTCACTGCCTCATTGTAGGTCTGTCTTGTCCTTAGTGTCTTCTTCACATGGCCAGTGAGGCCTAGTACTGCCTCATTATCCGCACTACTTATCCCTCCCTTTGCTGATGTTCGGGTTCCTCGGATGTTCTGCGTTGAACTGCAAGATGTCTTTTAAATTTTTTCCAACAGGTTTCCGGTCCGACAGCCAGCTAGATTGACAGGCTGGCTGCCTGTCAGGTGGGAAGCCAGCGGAGGAGTGGATGCATGTTAAGTCTGACCGGGGAGCGGTGGGTGGGTTTGGGGAGATTGGACGTCTGTAGGGTTGGAGCCAGATATCATGGGCATGAAGGGGTTGGGCATTGCAGGAGTGTTGAATATGGCAGGGGGTCTTGGGGGAGAGAAATCAGACAGTTCAGGGGGTCGGGGGCTGGGTGGGAGTTGGCCGATGGTGAGGGTCCAGTTATTTGCAGTCATTTACTGAGGCTTAGGAATCCCAGCCTCTGTGAATTAAAAATTAAAACCATATTAAAATGCATGTTGCCTCCTTAAAAGATTTCAATAACCCACCTGACTCCTGAGAGTAAATCGATTGCCCTTCGCGCCCCACCCCCCAACCCACCCGACTCACCTCGAAAGTGGGCAGTTTGGAGGAGAATTTGAGATTTTAACCACTTGTATCTTTCCATATGCCTGTCCCTGGGGGCTAAAATTTTCCCTTATGTCTGAATCCGATTCTCACAATAAAATCGGCAAAACCTGTTGTGCAAACATTTTAAAGCATTCTGATTTCTGGGGATACTGGTAGATGCTTTGTTACTTTGTTACCTAGATCATGTTTGTCACACTTGTGTGACCACATATCTGCCAGTACCCTTTGGCTTCTGTATACAAGGATGATTACATAAATAACTTTTATGAGTTGTTAATCATTGTTGAATATGCTTTATGTGGGACTAATGGTGGAACCAACCCTGTATCAATCCAAATATCCTCAAGCAGAAATGTCATTAAAAGTTAAATAAATTATTTTGTGCAGTCAGGTCCTTGGCAGATCTTCTTAACTAAGTGGAGTAATAATAAAAATGATCTGCCAGCTTCTAGCTGGTAAGAGTTGGGAAGTTACTTTAAAATGCAGGTCAAAGGCAGAAAGGAAACCCAAAGAGACTTGAATCTTGCAGAAATATTTTTGTTTTTCTTGATGACACAACAGTTTTTGAACAACCAAAAGAAAGAAAATTAAGGTGCATTTTGCAACTAAAGCTAAGAAAAAGAATAGAAAGACTTTTATACTGTGCCTTACTATGTCTCTCAAACAATTTGCAAATGTTTTACCTACATGAACAAACTAAATGTTTCACCTACTTGCATGAATGGACCAAATGTCTCTGCAGCCCATGACTTTACACTCACCACGTCCTGTTCACCTATCATCCCTGTGTTTGCTGACCTGCGTTGGCTCCTGATTAAGCAAAGCTTTGATTTTAAAATTCACATCCTTATTTTCAAATCCCTCCCTATCTCTGTAACCTACTCCAACCCTCGCAACCCTCCGAGATATCTGCACTCCTCCAATTCTTGCCTTTTGCACATCTCTGATGTTGATCACTCCATCATTGGCGGCCGCATCTTCAGCTGCCGAGGCCCTAAGCTCTTGGATTTCCTCCCTAAATCTCTCTGCCTCCTTACCTCTCTATTCTCTTTTAAGATATTCCTTAAAACTTACCTGTTTGACCAATCTTTTGGTCATCTGCCCTAATACCTCCTTATGGGCTTGGTGTCAAATTATGTTTGATCACACTGCTCTGAAGTGCCATGAGATATTTTACTACATTAAACAATCTATATAAATACAATTTGTTGTTATTGTTGTTGTACATGAATGGACCAAATGTTTCACATATATGAATGGGCTAAATATTTCACCTTCATGAATGGACCAAATGTTTCATAAATGAAATGTAGTGACTTTTGCTATATAAACAAATGTGTAAGCCGTTTTGTTATATAGCAAGGACCCACCAACATCAATGAGGTAAATAGTCAGTTTGCCTAAAATTGTTGCTGAAGGTCAAGGGGAATGTTGGCCTGGACTCTTTAAATAGTATACAACTGAACCACTGGAACAGGCAGAGAGGGCCTAAGTTTAACATCTCTTCTTCAATAACACAGCACTCTCTTGTCTTTGTTTTGAATGTCAACATAGATTGTGTGTTCAAATCCTGGAATAGGCATTGAGCCTCCAAAATTTTGACCAAAGACATTAGTGCTACCAACTGAGCCAAACTAAAAGAGCAAAAATAAAGGTAGTTTTAACCTGGTAGTTGCAGTCAGGTCTAAAACCATCACAAAATTTTTCTTGTGTGAACAAATGTAGCCATGAATAGGTATTCTGCCTGACATTTTATATTAGAAATCTCTGTTAGTCTTTCAGTGGCACAGATCTGAATTTTGAATGCTCTTCGCAGTCATGGGTTTGTACATTAATTTGTATCTCAATATTTTCCACCTGAACCATAGTAAGGGTACAATAGCATAGTGTTTATGTTACTGGATTAATAATATGGAGTTCAAATCCCACCATGGCAGCCAGTGAATTTAAATTCACTTAATTATATAAATCTGAAATTTTTAAAAAGCCATTATCAGTATGGTGACCATGAAACTGTTAGTTTGCAGTAAAAATCCATCTGGTTCACTTGTCCTTCAGGAAAATAAATCTGCCATTCTTACCCAGTCTGACCTTTATGTAACTCCAGTCCCACAGCAATGTGGTTGACTCTTAACTGCCCTCTGAAATGGCCTAACAAGTCTCTCAGTTGTACCAAAGTGCTATAAAAAGCTGAATAAGAATAAAACCGGACAGATCAATCGGCTTTGACCTATACATTAGATTCAGATATGACAAAGGCACACCCAGTTGACCTTGCAAAAACCTCCTCATTAACATCTGGGAACTTGTACCAAAGTTAGAGAACTGTCCCACTGTCTACACATGCTCATAGAAACATACCTTTCAGCCAATGACCTAGATGCCCCCATCACCATCCTTGGGTATGTCCTGCCCCACCAGAGGTGGTGGCCCAGTGGTATACTCTTGGGCTTGGGAGTTCTCAAGACTGACTCCGGACCCCATGAAGTCTTATGGCATCAGGTCAAACATGGGCAAGTAAACATCCTGCCGGTTACCACCTACTGCCCTCTCTCAACTGACGAATCAGTACTCCTCCATATTGCACACCACTTGGTGGAAGCATTAAAGGTAGCAAGGGCACAGAATGTACATTGGGTAGGGTCTTAAATGTTCATCATCATGAATGACTCAGTAGAATCACAACTGACTGAGCTGGCTGTGGCCTGAAGGACATAACTACCAGACTGAGCTTGTGGCAGGTGGTGAGAACCAAAATGAAGGAAAAACCTACTTGTCCTCATCCTCACCAACCTACTTGTTGCAGCTGCACCTGTTCATGACGGTATTGGTAAAACTGACCGTCGCACAGCCCTTGTGGAGACAAAGACTGAGGACACCCTCCATTGTGTTGTGTGTCATTACCACTGCTAAATGGGATGAATTTGCAATAGATCTAGCAGCTCAAAGCTGGGAATTCATGAAGAGCGGGTCATCAGCAGCAGCAGAATTGTATTCCACCACAATCTGTAAACACCTGGCATGGCATATCCCTCTCACTTTCATTACCATCAAGTCAGGCAACAAACCCTGGTGCAATGAGGAGTGTAGAGAACAGGCCAGAGGTGCCAACCTGGTGAAGCGACAGCACAGGGCTACATGCAGGCTAAACAGCAGAAGCAATATGCTATAGATAGTGCTAAGCGATCTCACAACCAACGGATCAGACTAATGCTCTGCAGTCCTGCCACATCCAGTCATGAATCATGGTGGACAATTAAACAAACATTAAGAGGAAGAAGCTCCATGAACATCCCTATCCTCAATGATGGCAGAGCCTAGCCCGTGGATGCAAAAGACAAGGTTGAAGTATTTGAAACCATCTTCAACCAGAAGTGCTGAGTGGCTGACCATCTTGAACTCCTCCTGAGCTCTGCTTATCACAGATGAATGTGATTCACTCCACGTGATATGAAGAAACACCTGAGGGATGGGATATTGCAAACGGCTATGGGTCCCAATAACATCCCAGCTATAGCGTTGAAGACTTGTGCTCCAGAACTAGTTGTGCCACTTGCCAAGCTGTTCCAGTACAGCTACAACACTGGCATCTACCAGTCAAAGTGGAAAATTAGTCAGGGGGAGGCAGTGGCATAGTGGTATTGTCACTGGACTAGTAACGCAGAGACCCAGGGTATTGCTCTGGGGACATGGGTTTGAATCCCACCATGGTAGAAGGTGGAATTTGAATTCAATAATAAATCTGGAATTAAAAGCGAGTCTAATGCTGGCCATGAAACCATTGTCGATTGTCGTAAAAACACATCTGGTTCACTAATGTCCTTCAGGGAAGGAAATCTGCCGTCCTTATCTGGTTTGGCCTACATGTGACTCCAGACCCACAGCAATGTGGTTGACTCTGAAATGGCCTAGCAAGCCACTCAATTATATCAAACTGCTACAAAGTCAATAAAACAGAATGAAACTGGACGGGCCACCCGGCATCGACCAAGGCACCAGAAACAACAACAGCAAACCCAGCCCTGTCGACCCTGCAAAGCTTTTCTTACTGGGGGCTTGTGTCAAAGTTGGGAGAGCTGTCCCACAGACTAATCAAGCAGCAGCCTGACATAGTTATACTCACGGAATCATATATTATAGACAATGTCCCAGACACCACCATCACCATCACCATCCCCTGGTATGTCCGGTCGCACCAGCAGGACAAACCCAGCAGAGGTGGCAGCACAGTGGTATACAGTCGAGAGGGAGTTGCCCTGGGAGTCCTCAACATCAACTCCGTGAAGTCTCATGGCATCAGGTCAAACCTGGGCAAAGAAGCATCCTGCTGATTACCATCTACCACCCTCCATCAGCTGATGAATCAGTACTCCTCCATGTTGAACAGCTCTTGGAGGAAACACTGAGGGTGGCAAGGGCGCAGAATGTACTCTGGGTGGGGGACTTCAATGTCCATCGCCAACAGTGGCTTGGTAGCACCATTACTACCCAGGCTGGCCGAGTCCTGAAGGACATAGCTGCTAGACTGGGTCTGCGGCAGGTGGTGAGGGAACCAACAAGAGGGAAAAACATACTTGACCTCATCCTCAGCAATCTGTCCATTACAGTATTGGTAGGCGTGACCATCACACCTTTTTGGGACTTCCCGGCTTCACATTGAGGATACCCTCCATCGTGTCGTGTGGCACTACCACCATGCTCAATGATAGATTGCGAACAGATCTAGCAACTCAAAACTGGGCATCCATGAGGCACTGTGGGCCATCAGCAGCAGCAGAATTGTACTCAACCACAATCTGTAACCTCATGGCCCGGCATATCCCCCACTCTACCATTACCATCAAGCCGGGGTATGAACCCTGGTTCAATGAAGAGTACAGGAGGGCATGCCAGGAGCAGCACCAGGGCATACCTCAAAATGAGGTGCCAACCTGGTGAAGCTACAATCCCAGGACTACTTGCGTGCCAAACAGCATAAGCACAATGCGATAGACAGAGCTAATCAATCCCATAACCAACGGATCAGATCTAAACTCTGCAGTCCTGCCACATCCAGCTGTGAATGGTAGTGGACAATTAAAAAACTAACTGGAGGAGGTGGTTCCACAAATATACCCATCCTCAATGATGGGGGAGCCGAGCACATCAGTGCAAAAGATAAGGCTGAAGCGTTTGCAACAAACTTCAGTCAGAAGTGCCAAGTGGATGATCCATCTCAGCCTCCTCCTGAGGTCCCCAGCATCACAGATGCCAGTCTTCAGCCAATTCAATTCACTCCAGGTGATATCAAGAAATGACTGAAGGCACTGGATACTGCAAAGGCTACGGGCCCTGACAACATTCCGACAATAGTACTAAAGACCTGTGCTCCAGAACTTGCTGCGACCCTATCCAAGCTATTCCAGTACAGCTACAACACTAGCATCTACCCAGCAATGTGGAAAATTGCCCAGGTATATCCTGTACACAAAAAGCAGGACAGATCCAACCCGGGAATTACTGCCCCATCTGACTACTCTTGATCATCAGTAAAGTGATGGAAGGTGTCGTCGACAGTGCTAGGAAGCAGCACTTGCTTAGCAATAACCTGCTCAGTGACGCTCAGTTTGGGTTCCGCCAGGGCCACTCAGCTCCTGACCTCATTACAGAGCCTTGGTTCAAACATGGACAAAAGAACTGAATTAAGAGGTGAGGTGAGAGTGAATGCCCTCGACATCAAGGCAGCATTTAACCGAATATGGCATCAAGGAGCCTTAGCAAAACTGAAGTTAATGGGAATCAGGGGGAAAATCCCTGCTGGTTGGAGTCATACCTAGCGCAAAGGAAGATGGTTGTGGTTGTTGGAGGTCAAACATTTCAACTTCAGGACATCACTGCAGGAGTTCCTCAGGGTAGTGTCTAGGCCCAACCATCTTCAGCTGCTTCATCAATGACCTTCCTTCCAACATAGGATGATTGCACAATGTTCAGCACCAGTCGCGAATCCTCAGATGCTGAAGTAGTCCATGTAGCAAGACTTGGACAACATTCAGCTTGGGCTGATAAGTGGCAAGTAACATTTGCGCCACACAAGTGCCATGCAATGACCATCTCCAACAGGAGAGAATCTAACTATCTCCCCTTGACATTCAATGGCATTACCATCGCTGAATCCCCCACTATCGACATCCTGGGGGTTACTATTGACTAGAAACTGAACTGGAGTAGCCATATAAATACCATGGCTACAAGAGCAGGTCAGGAGCTGGGAATCTTATGGCGAGTAACTCACCTCCTGACTCCCTGAAGTCTGTCCACCTGTGATGTACACGAGGCACAAGTCAGGAGTGTGATGGAATATGCTCCACTTGCCTGGATGGGTGCAGCTCCAATACACTCAAGAAGCTCTACATCTAGGACAAAGCAGCCCGCTTGATTGGCACCCCATCCACAAACCTTCACTCACTCCACTATCGGCGCACAGTGGCAGCAGTGTGTACCATCTACAAGATGCACTGCAGCAATTCACTAAGGCTCCTTAGACAGCACCTTCCAAACCCACGACTTCTACCATCTAGAAGGACAAGGGCATCAGATGCATGGGAACACCACCACCTGCAGGTTCCCCTCTAAGTCACGCACCATATTGACTTGGAACTATATCACCATTCCTTCACTGTCGCTGGGTCAAAATCCTGGAACTCCCTTCCTAACAGCACTGTGGGTGTACCTACCCCACATGGACTGCAGCAGTTAAAGAACGCAGCTCACCACCACCTTCTCAAGGGCATTTAGGGATGGGCAATACATTTTATCTTAGCCAGCGACGCCCACGAATGAATAAAAGAAAAGGTATATCCTGTCCACAAAAAGCAGGACAAATCCAATCCAACCAATTATCACCACATCAGTTTACTCTCAATCCTTAGCAAGGGAATGGAAGGGTTCACCAACAATGCTATCAAGAGGAAATTACTCACTGATAACCTTCTCTTGATCAGTTTGGATTCCACCAGGATGACTCAGCTCCAGACCACATTACAGTTTTCGTCCAAACATAGAGAAAAGAGCTGAGTTCCAGAGGCAAGATGACTGTGATTGCTCTTGACATCAAGGTAGCATTTGACCTTGTGTGGCATCAAGGTTCCCTAGCCCAATTGAAGTCAATGAAAATCAGGGGGAAAACTCAGCATTGGTTGGAGTCATACCTAGTGCAAAAGAAGACGGTTGTGGTTGTTGGAGGCCAATCATCTCAGCCCCAAGACATCATTGCATGAGTTCCTCAGGTTAGTGCCATAGGTCCAACCATCTTCAGCTGCTTCATCAATGACCTTCCCTCCATCAGAAGGTCAGAAATAGGGATGTTTGCTGATGATTGCACAATGTTCAGTTCCATACTGAACTCCTAAGATAATGAAGAGTCTTATCCACACATGCAGCAAGACCTGGACCCCATTCATGCTTGGGCTGCTTAAGTGGGAATTACGTTCGCACCACACATTGATAATGCAAGTGTGAACCAGGCTGAATACAGAAAGTTCGGAAGGGAATTGAAAATGGAAATAGGAGGGGCAAAGAGAGGGTATGAGAATAGACTGGCAGCGAACATAAAAGGGAATCCAAAAGTCTCCAAAAGTAGATGGATAGTCAGAGGAGGGGTGGGGCCAATTAGGGATCAAAAGGGGATTTATGCATGAAGGCAAGGGGCATAGCTGAGATATCAAATGAGTTCTTTGCATTTGTCTTTAACAAGGAAGAAGATGCTGGCCATATCACAGTACAAGAGGAGGTAGTTGAAATATTGGATGAGGTAAAAATTGATAAAGAGGAGGTACTGGAAATGCTGGCTGTAATTATAGTAGATAAGTCACCAGATCTAAATGGAATGCACCTTAAGTTGAGAGGGAAGTTAGGGTGGAAATTGTGGAAGCACAGGCAATAATTTTCCAACTGTCCTTAGATATGGGAGTGCTGCCAGAGGACTGGAAAAATGCAAATGTTACACCCTTGTTGAAAAAAAGTGTAAGGATAAACCCAGCAACTACAGAGCAGTCAGTTTAACCTTGATTAAAGCTTTAAGAAATGATAACCTGGAAACAAATTAACAGTCATTTGGACAAGTGTAGATTAATTAGAAAAGTCAGCATGGATTTCTTAAAGGCAAATCATGTTTAACCAACTTGGCTGAGTTTTTTGGGGAGGTAACAGAGAGGGTTGATGAGGGTAATGCAGTTTATGTGGTGCATATGGACTTCCAAAAGGCATTTGCTAAAGTGCCACATGGTAGGCTTGCCAGCAAAGTTGAAACCCAATGAATAAAAGGGACAGCAGCAACATAGATAAAAAAATTGGCTAAGTGACAGGAAACAGAGTAGTGGTGAATGGTTGTTTTTTTGGACTGGACAAGTGGGGTTCTCTAGGGGTTGGTACTAGGACCACTTTTTTAATGATATATATTAATGACTTGGAGTTGGGGTGTACAGGGCACTATTTCAAACTTTGCGGATGACACAAAATTTAGAAGTGTAGTGAACAGTGAGGACGATAATGATAAACTTCAAGAGAACATAGGCTGTGGAATGGACGGACACATCACAGATGAAATTTTACATTTTGGTAGGAAGAATGAGGAGAGACAATATAAAATAAAGGATACAATTATAAAGCGGGTGCAGGAACAGAAAGACCGAGGAGTATATGTGCACAAATCATTGAAGGTGGCAGGATGGGTTGACAAAGCAATTAAAAAATCGTAGGGGATCCTGGGCTTTATAAATAGAGGCATAGAGTATAAAAGCAAGGAACTTATGATGAACCTCTATAAAACACTGGTTCAACCACAGCTGGAGTATTGTACCCAATTTTGGGCACTGCACTTTAGGAAGGATGTGAAGGCCTTAGAGAGGGTGTATAAACGATTTTTTAAAATGGTTCCAGGGATGAGGGACCTCAGTTATATGGATAAATTGGAGAAGTTGGGGTTTTTCTTCTTACAACAAAGAAGGTTAAGAGGAGATTTGATAAACTCTTTCAAAATCATCAGGGGTCTAGACAGAGTAGATAGAGAGAAACTGTTCCCATTGGTGGAAAGATTGAGAACCAGAGGACACAGACTAAAGAAGGCAACATGAGGAAAAGCTGCTTTACGCACCAAGTGTCCATGATCTGGAATGAACTGTCTGAAAGGGTAGTGGAGGCAGATTCAGTCATGGCTTTCAAAAGTGAATTAGGTAGGTACATGATGGGAAAAAAATTGCAGGGCTATGGGGAAAGGGTGGGAGAGTGGGACTAGCTGGATTGCTCTTGCAGAGGAGCCACGTGCTTGACAGACCGATTGGTCTCCTGTGCTGTAACAATTCTATGACTCTACACAAGTGCCAGTCATTGTCCATTTCCAACAAGAGAGAGGCTAACCACCTCCCTTTGATATTCAACAGCATTTCCATCATTGAATCCCCCAGCATCAACATCCTAGGGATCACTATTGACTAGAAACTTAACTGGACCAGCCACATAAAAACTGCCGTGAGTAACTCACCTCCTGACTCCCCAAAGTTTTTCCACCATCCACAAGGCACAAGTCAGGAGTGTGATTGCATGGACGAGTGCAGTTCCAACAACACTTAAGAGCTGACATTATCCAGGACAAAGCAACCCTCTTGATCAGCCACGCCCCCCACATCCAGCACCTTAAACATTCAATCTCTCCACCACTGGCACACAGTGGCTGCAGTGTGAAGCATCTACAAGCTGAAACACCTCCCAAATCTGCGACCTCTAGTACCTCGAAGGACAAGGGTAGCAGGCGCATGGGAACACTACTACCTCCATTCCTGACTTGGAAATATATCACAGTTCTTTTTGTTGCTGGGTCAAGTTCCTGGAATTCCCTCCCTAATAGCACTGTAGTGTACGTGCACCACATGAACTGCAAGTACAGTTTTGGTCTTCTTATTTGAGGAGGGATATACTTGCAGTTCAGAGAAGGTTCACTAGATCTTATGAGGAAAGGTTGAGCAGGTTGGGCTTACACTCATTTTTAGAAGAATGAGAGATGATCTTATTGAAACACTTAAGATTCTGAAGGGGCTTGACAGGGTAGATGCTGAGAGGATGTTTCCCCTCGTGGGAGAATCTAGAACTAGGGGGCACAGTTTCAAAATAAGGAGTCTCCTACTTGAGACAGAAATGAGGAGGAATTTCTTCTCTCAGAGGGTCATTAATCTTTGGAATTGTCTGCCCCAGAGAGCAGCGGTCATTGAATATATTCAAGGGCGAGTTAGACAGATTTTTGATCTACAAGGGAGTCAGGGGTTATGGGAGGCAGGCAGGCACGTGGAGTTGAGGCTATGATGCGATCAGCCATGATCATATTGAATGGTGAAGCAGGCTCAAGGAGCCAAATGGCCTACTCCTGCACCTATTTCTTATGTTCTTATGCAGCAATTCAAGAATGCAGCTCACCACTACCTCCTCAAGTGCAATTCGGGTTGGACAATAAATGGCCTTGTCAGCAATGCCCACATCCTGTGAATTTATTCAAAGAAGTGATATTTCATGAATAAAATTAATCTGATTTAATGAAAATTTTAGCAAAAAGAAAGTTTTTTTTAGTAATGAAGCAATATTCTAAGATACCTTCAAACTTCCTAAATTTAATGCAATTCTTCATGACTGGAAATGGCTGGTGAGGTGAAAGGGTTAACTGCACACCTGTGACTAAACTATCTGGTATGCATTAAATACTCAGTATTATACATGGAACAAGAAAAGGTAATTAGGCTCATAAAACACACTCCTTCAAAAGTACAACTTATTCTGTCATGGACTTTATCCACCTCATATAAAGTTAAAGTCACCTTTCCTGTTCTCAGTGGGGAACTGCTCTCGAAGGGATTCTGATTATGACAAATGGTGCGACTGCTTTGTACCCTAACTCCAACTGACCCACCAGTTTGCACATGGCTCCACACTACGAGCTGAATTTAATACGACCATCAAAGGCATGTATGATGGCATGGGGTGGACGGAGAATCACATTGGAACCGTCAGCCTGGAAATCTGGCGTCCTGACGTTGATTCTGGATTTTGTCTGTGACAGGAAAGCACCATGGCGACTTTGCTGCCTCAACACAACGGGAAGCAATTTTGAATTGCTGAAATGCTGTTTTAAATTAAAGTACTGAGGTGAGATGCCACATTGCCATGATGGGGAGGCAGTCTTGAGCATTGTTGCATTGGGGACGAGGGGGGTTCAGAGGCCATTGTGGGACTATATTACTGCATGCTCTACAAGGGGATTCGGGGTATCTGAGGCTCTGCAAGGGGGTTCGGGGGTCTCAGAGGCTCTGCAAAGGGATTTGGGGTCTTAGGGGCTCTGCACTGGCATCTGGGGTCACTGGGGCTCTGCAAGGGGGTTTGGGGTCTCGGGTGCTCTGCAAGGGGATCCGGGGTTTCTTGGGCTCTGCAAGGAGATCTGGGGTTGCGGGGGCTCTTCAAGCGGGTTCAGTGTGGGTTTGCAGGGTGGCTGTATTGGGTTGAAAAACTGCTATGTGATGTAAAAACAGAAAATGCTGGAAATTCTCAGCAGGTCTGGCAGCATCTGTGGAGAGAGAAGCAGAGTTAATGTTTCAGGTCTGTGAACTTCCATCAGACTGTTGTGTGATGTGTTTGGTCGCTCACACTGCTGGAACAGAGGGTGAGCCATCAGCAAGGTTGGGCTCTGAGGTCCATCAGCGACTCCGCTGAGATAATTGTCAGAACCTCAGTTGCCAAGGCAGGGTTGTCTCTGCATCTACAGCAATATGCAGGCTCCCCGGTCACCTGGCATGGGTCTCATACACCTTGTATTTCTAGACCCCGGTGGCATGATGTGGAGGGAGGAACAAGAGGCTGCTGCGCCTGTCCTTGAAGATCCACACCAAGAGCAGCAGCAGTTAGCCATGCCAAGCAGGGCCCACATATGCCATAGAGTGTACTGGACTTGATCAGTTACTTCCAAATGTCCGGGCGCCACTGTCAGTGACGACTACGGCTCTCCAGGGAGGCCGTCACCAACTTATGCATGGGTGTTCCATGAATGTGCTCACCAGTGTTTTCACAAGTCAACAAAGCTGTCAATGACTCTAAGGCAGGTGTGAATGTAGGGCTGTCAGGCCTTTAAATATGGTGCCAGCACCTGCAGCTGAATCATCTGACGCTGTAATCAATGACTCGCCTCCCGCGCCGCCATGAGATTGGAGGGGACCCGCGTCTCCACTATGCAAAATGGACACCTGCTGCATGATTACAGTGGGTCAGCCACACACGTGATGGATGGGAACGGTGCCCTTTTCCAGGCCTGCTGATGAATCCCAGAGGCTGCAAATCATCCAGCGGCAGGCTCATTAAATTCAGCCTGAGGAGTGCAGTATTCGTGAATTTGCCCTATAAGCTCCCAAGGGAAAGTTTTGCACTAATACTTAAGACCCTTAACGTTAATCAAGCAAAACTCTTGTGCATTTAAACTATTCCCCTTTCTGCACCAAACAAAGCTGTCATGATGTCCTTCAAGCTCAACAATGTCCTTTTACACGGCAGTAACTACACTCAAAAGGACTTAATTGCCTGTAAAGCACTTTGGGCATCTGATGGTCATGAAA
This sequence comes from Heterodontus francisci, assembly GCF_036365525.1. Lineage (NCBI taxonomy): Eukaryota > Metazoa > Chordata > Chondrichthyes > Heterodontiformes > Heterodontidae > Heterodontus > Heterodontus francisci. Next base: position 180,077,657 of record NC_090372.1, on the reverse strand, counting down.
GGCGCTATAGAAAAGCAAGTTTGTTCTTTCTTTCTATTCCTCTGCCAGCAACAGAGGACCATTGTACCCCTTGGAGTATATGATCATCAATTCAATATTTTGCTGTAGTACTAAATAGTGTCTGTACAGCCATTACCACCTGTGGCTCAGATGGTTCTCTCTGTAATATTGGTTCTATGTTTTAAACAGTAAATATTAATATATCTGCTGGGGCTTATTGATGTAGTTGGAGGCAACCATAGGCTAAAAAGCTGTCAGGGACAGTCAAGAGTAATTTAGTTACATTTATATTATTGTTAATAAATAAAGGCATCCCCTCCTCAAGCCAAGCTGTTCCAGAACAGCTACAATACTGACATCTACCCGACAATGTGGAAAATTGTTCAGGTGTGTTCTGTGCACAAAAAGCAGGACAAATCCAATCTGACCAATTATCACCCCATTCTCTCGATCATCAGCAAAGTGATGAAAGGCGTTGTCGACAATGCTATCAAGCGCCACTTAAACAGCTCAGTTTGGATTCCGCCTGGGCCAGTAGGCTAGTGACCCCATTACAGCCTTGGTCCAAGCATGGACAGAAGAACTGAACTCAAGAGGTGAGGTGAGAGTGATTGCCCTTGATATCAAGGCAGCATTTGACCGAGTATGGCACCAAGGAGCCCTCGCCAAAGTGAAGTCAATGGGAATCAGGGAGAAAACTTTGGGCGGCACAGTGGCGCAGTGGTTAGCACCGCAGCCTCACAGCTCCAGCGACCCGGGTTCAATTCTGGGTACTGCCTGTGCGGAGTTTGCAAGTTCTCCCTGTGTCTGCGTGGGTTTCCTCCGGGTGCTCCGGTTTCCTCCCACATGCCAAAGACTTGCAGATTGATAGGTAAATTGGCCATTATAAATTGCCCCTAGTATAGGTAGGTGACAGGGAAATATAGGGACAAGTGGGGATGTGGTAGGAATATGGAATTAGTGTAGGATTAGTATAAATGGGTGGTTGATGGTCGGCACAGACTCGGTGGGCCGAAGGGCCTGTTTCAGTGCTGTATTTCTAAACTAAACTATCCACTGGTTGGAGCCATACCTAGAACAAAGGAAGATGGTTGTGCTTGTTGGAGGCCAAATATCTCAGCCTCAGGACATTGCTGCTGGAGTTTCTCCGGGTAATGTCCTATGCCCAACCATTTTCAGCTGCTTCATCAATGACCTTCCCTCCATCATAAGGTCATAAGTGGGGATGTTCGCTAATAATTGTACCGTATTCAGCACCATTCGCGACTCCTCAGATACTGAAGCAGTCCGTATCCATATGCAGCAAACATTCATGCTTGGGCTGATAAGTGGCAAATAACATTCAGGCCACACAAGTTCCAGACAATGACCATCTCCAGCAAGAGAGAATCTAACCATCTCCCCTTGACATCCAATGACATTACCATCACTGAATCCCCCATCATCAACAGCCTAGGGGTTACCATTGACCAGAAACTTAACTGGACCAGCCATATAAATACTGTGGCTACAAGAGCAGGTCAGAAGCTGGGAATTCTGTGGTGAGTAACCCAGCTCCTGACTCCCCAAATCCTGTCCACCATCCACAAGTCACAAATGAGGAGTGTGGTGGAATACTGTCCACTTGCCTGGATGAGTGCGGCTCCAGCAACACTTGGGAAGCTCAACACCATCCAGGACAAAGCAGCCGGCTTGATCGGCACCCCATCCACTGTCTTGAACATTCACTGCCTCCACCACCGACGCACAGTGGCAGCAGCATGTACCATCTACAAGATGCACTGAAGAAACTCATCACACCCACTTCCACAGCAGCTTCCAAGCCCTCAAACCTCTTCCACCTAGAAAGGACAAGGGCAGCAGACGCGTGGGAACATCACCACCTGCAAGTTTCCCTCCAAGCCACACACCATTCTGACTTGGAAATACATCAGCATTCCTTCACTGTCGCTGAGTTAAAATCCTGGAACTCCCCCCCACCCTGCCCAAAAGCACTCTGCATGTACCTACATCACATGGGCTGTAGCGGTTCAAGAACAAGAAGGCAGCTCACCACCATCTTCTCAAGGTCAATTACGGATGGGTAATAAACGCTGGCATAGCCAGCGATGCCCAAATCCCATGTATGAATAAAAAAAATGTAGAGATGATGGAGAATACCCTCGATAGCCTTGAAGGTAGTAACTGGTGTTAACAACACCCTGTTCATGTTGCTTTAATATTTACACGTTAGTAAAAATAACTTTAATCAGTAAATTGCACAAGGGGATTAAATGATGCCAGGTGTTCTTTATTTATGATTCCTATCCTTTCTAAAATCAATAAAATGCTCAATCACTTTGTTGGATGCCTGAAGCACAAATACCATTTCAAATATGCATGTGCTCACCATATCCTGCATCAGAAGATACAATACATATAAAAGCAGAAATATTTTTTGTCACGGAAAATGAGAGCACTTTTTAATAGTTGACAATATTCCAAATATGGTAATGTTCAAAAAATTTTGACTGTTAAAGCATGCTGTTTTAATCAACGTCAGACCACATATTTGAATATTTAAGATCGTGTTACATTAAGTAACAAAAATGTGTTCAACCCAGGGAATACAGGTTACAAATAATATTACATTAAAAGGGGGTATGTGGAGCTCTGCAAAAAGCTAATAAACACATCTGATTTGTCAACTACAACATTGTGGGTGATAAAAATGGAATTTGAGCATAACTATTACAATTGTACGTATCTAGCAGCTCAGTGAGCAAATAAATCTCGTAACTTTCAAGCAAATATTGAATCACCTGTAATTTTCAGACATTGAGGCAGCAAAATTGGGCTCTGCAGCGCTGCTGGTGTCGGAGGTACTGAAAATGGCGGCGGATCCACATTTTTAAAATTCATTCATGGGATGTTGGCGTCACTGGCCAGGCCAGCATTTATTGCCCATCCCTAATTGCCCTTGAGAAGGTGGTGGTGAGCTGCCTTCTTGAACAGCTGCAGTCCATGTGGGGTAGGTACAGCCACAGTGCTGTTAGGAAGGGAGTTCCAGGATTTTGACCCAGCGACAGTGAAGGAACGGCGATATATTTCCAAGTCAGGATGGTGTGTGACTTGGAGGGGAACTTTGAAGGTGGTGGTGTTCCCATGCATTTGCTGCCCCTGTCCTTCTAGATGGTAGAGGTCGCAGGTTTGGAAGGTACTGTCTAAGGAATCATGATGCGTTGCTGTAGTGCATCTTATAGATGGTACACTTGCGGCACAAACCGTGTGGTGCAGGATTCTTAGAAGGGCACTAGAAGCATGCCGAGTGGGCTGATCATGATGCCACTCAGCATCTAACACAGATTTGGTGCCCACCCTGCCGTTTTGGACTTTGCAGGTCCTGTTAGTGCCCTCTTTTAAACATTCCCAACAGAGCGTGTGTTTAGCTGCATGAGGGACCACTATTGCTATTTAAAGGGATGAGTATGGTGTTTTCAGGTGAGGTGTTTTTGACTTTCTTTTGCTGCTGCAGGGTTAGTGGAAGTACTGCATACTGTGTTGTTGGAGGAGCTCTCAAAAGTTGTTGGAGTCAGAGGAAGTTGTGCTGGACTATTTCAGGGAGTTCAGCAGCGTTTGAAGGTCGCTGAGCAGAAAGTCTGCTATCACTCATGTGATCACTCTTGGGTTGCAGTGCAACAGGGAGATGGATCACAGGCAGCACAGACGGGAAGCTGTGCGCAGAGGGAGGAGGACTCTCAATAGAAGGCTGTAACCCACCTTGAAGAGAAATTCTCCTACCTCCACCTCATCCAGGAGCAGTGACTGAGGTGGCTAAGATTCACCAAGGAGGTGGTCACAGAACTGTGCCAACTTCTTCAACCGGAGTTTCAACAGCATACCAGGGCGAGAATGGCGCTGCAGGTGGCTGTGAAGATCATCATGACCCTCAATTTCTACACTTCAGGATCCTTCCAGGCTGGAGCTGGTGACATTGTCAACATCTCACAGTTTGCTGTGCATTGATGCATCAGGCAGCTGACAGAGGCCCTGTATACAATGAGAGGGATCTTCATAGTCTCTCTGACCAAAGAAAAGCAGGGGAAGCGGAAACATGCCTTTGCCAGAGTAACAGGATTCTCAATGGTGCAGGGAGCCATTGACTGCACGCACGTGGTTCTGTGGTTACCATATCTCAATGGGGAGATGTACTGGAACCGCAAAGGGTTTCACTCCTTTAATGTGCAGTTGGTGTGTGGCCATGCACGGTGCAGCAATTTGGTGAATGGCCACCACGATGCTTTTATGCTCTTACAGTCAGCCATTCCTGCCATATTTGAGTCACCACAAAGAACCAGAGGATGGCTGCTTGGTGATAAAGACTACCTACTCTACATGTGGCTCACGACTCCCCTCCATCACTGAACACACGTGGACAGCGTGCATTCAACAAGAGCCAGACTGCCATCAGAAATGTCATGGAATAAATCATCAGCATTGTAAAACAACAGTTCCACAGTTTGGACCACTCGCCCTACAATACTCCCTGGAGTGTGTCTCCAAATTCGTGCTTGTCTGCTGCTTTCTGCACAATCTGGCTATTATGAGGGTGCAGTCCATGCCACCAGGCCTTCGACTAGTACCTTGGGGAAGTGAGGAGGCATCCAGGACACCATCACTCCGATGGTTCCCCTAAAAACATCCTTATCTCAACATTGCTGCACAATTCCTCACCTTTCCATCTTTCTGCTACTGCCACTCTGCCGGAGCCGGTGCCTTAGGAATCCTACTAATCTTCTGGAACACAGATCGCTGGACTGTTGTGAGACACTGTATGCCCCTTTGAGCACTGGTATCTGCAGCTATGATGGCAGCAGTCTGCGCCTGCACGACAACAAGCTGGGTTTGCATGGCAACAAGCATTGATCTCATGCCCTCAGTCTGATCTTCCACTGCTGCACCGGGTGGCTTCCACCTGTGCTGCAGTGGAAGCTGAGACATTGGCCATGGAGTTGGTCACCACTTCCACAATGGAAGGGATGGGTTCCAAGCTCTGTGTGAATCCCTGTGCCAAGTTGGAGCTGGACTCTTCCATGTTCCTTGATGGTGACAACAGACATTGTGGCAGGCCTGCCAATGCACCAAGTATTTCAGTGTGCATGCCCATCAGCATTCTCCTGTACACTACCCATCGAATTCCTCACCCAAATCCTCTGCAGCAGCACTTGTCTGTGATCTTGCCCTCTGGAAAGCTAGCACATGAACTATCCTGTCCCTCTGGCTTGGCTGCAGTCCACTTGTGCCCAGTGACTTGCCACTTCCTGATCCTGCATCTATACTGCTCTTTGAGGTATGTACAATGCCAGAATCTGAGCTGGTGGCTGCGAGTGTCAGGTCAAGTGATTATGCAACTGCCTCCGCAGTCTCCTCTCCCTCTAGGCCTTCAATCGTAGGCACCACTGGCTGGGCAGGTGGCAGTTCTTGGGTATCTGAAAGCATAAATGCAGAAAGAGAGGGTTGGGGTGAGGGAATGAGGGTCGTGTGGAAAGCAAAGGTCCATGGTCACACCACCTGCAACTTGCACTTCATGCCAGATTGAAGGATGAGGGTACAGTGGGATTTGAGAAGGTTCATAAGACAGGAACATACTGTCATCCTGGATGTTCACAGTGATGCTGGTTGCAACTACCTCAATCACTACTGGCCCAATAATTGCAGCACTGTCTGCAGGCATTCCTGTCCCCTGCTGGTTCTCTGTTGCTGCCGCATGTTATGTACCATCTTAATCTGCAAGAGAGAGTGTCAGCGAGTGTGTTGCAATATGTTTGGGTGATGTTCCTGTCATAACTGAATAGTTGGCAGTATGTGGAAGCTGTGAGATGTGGTGTGAGTCTTACAGCAGCAATCAGCTGATCCTCCATCATGGCACATAGTAAAGTGACCACCTCCCTAGAGAGGCCCAATCTTCGGCAACACTGCTGCTCCAACATTTGCACGAGGTTGAGCCTTCAACGGTAGACCTTTGCTGTTGGGTAGTGCCATCTGCGCACAGGAAACTGGTTGCATGCCCCTCTGCGTCTTCCTCATCCATGCCCCCTTCTAAGCTCATGATCCTGTTGCCCTCTGGGTGTTGTTGCCCCGCTGCTGTGGCTCCAGCTTTCTTCCTCTCTGATGCTCCTCCTCACTGGAGGTCTCAAAGCCTGAGTGAATGAGGCCCATGGCAAATAGCTGCACTCAGTTTTCTTGGCGTTCCACCCCCCCCCCCCCCCCTTGCTCTGTACATACAAGTGCCACCTCACAGAGGACTTTCAACCATTATGTCTCTGTTGTGCTAGTCAAGTTTGTCTTTGTTCTACCTCTGCTACTGCCTCTGTCTACTCAGTTTCACATAACCTACCAAGTCACACCAACTCACGCAATGGCTGCTGACTACAGCCAACACTGATCCTATGCTGAGCTTCCACCTCATTGTAGCTGGTAAGGTTCTAAAGCTCCACTGTTCCCGTGCGCCCCTCATATAATTGTAAAAACCTGGTAAGATCACAATTAATTGCCTATTTAACAGGCTTAATTACCTTCCCATCGTGGTCCAGTGCAACATTCTCCTGCCAATCTGGCCGCCTTTGGTAATATGCGCTCGCGATGTAAAGCCATTGGGCTTTTGTCCCAATGCCTTTCGCCACCATTTTACCACCTCTCCCATCTCCCTGCCCATCTCCAATAAGCTGGTAAAATTCGGGCCCTCATCTCAGTCCTAAATGGCCGAAGCTTTATTCTGAGACTGTGACCCCTAGTTCTAGACTCCCTAGCCAGAGGAAATAGCCTTCCAGCATCTAACCTTTCAAGCCCCTTAAGAGTTTTCTATGTTTCAATGAGATCACCTCTCAATCTTCTAAACGTCGGAGAGTATAGGTCCATTCTACTTAATCTCTCCTCATAGGACAATACCCTCATCCCAGGAAGCAGTCCATTAAACGTTCGTTACACTCCCCTTAAGGCAAGTATGTCCTTCCTTAGGTAAGAAGACCAAAACTATACACAGTAAGTCCCTATACAATTGCAGTAGGACTTTGTTACTCTTGTACTTCAATCCCTTTGTAATTAAGGCTAACATACAATTTGTTTTCCTAATTGCTTGCTGTACTTGCATGTTAATTTTCTGTGATTCATGTACAAGGACACTCAGAACCCTCTGAATACCAACATTTCCCAGTCTCTCACCATTTAAAGATATTCTGCTTTTCTATTTTTCCTACCAAAGTGGAAAAGTTCACACTTCTCCAAATTGCATTCCTTCTGCCATGTTCTTGCCCACTCAATTAACCTGTCTAAACCCTATTGCAGCCTCTTTGCATCCTCCTCACAGCTTAATTTCCCACCTAACTATGTGTCATCAGTAAACTTGGATACAATACACTCAGTCCGTCATTGATATAGATTGCAAACAGCTGAGGCACAACTACTGATCCTGGCGGTATCCACTAGTTACAGCCTGCCAACCTGAAAATCACTCGTTTATTCCTACTCTCTGTTTTCTGTCCATTAACAATCCTCAAACCATGCTACTATATTACTCCCAAACCCATGAGTCCTAATCATGTGCAGCACCTATTTAAGGCTTTTTGAAAATCTAAATACACTACATCCACAGGTTTCCCCTTATCCACCCTACTGGTTACCTTCTCCAAAAACTCTACAGATATGTCAGACATGATTTCCCTTTCATAAATCCATGCTGGCTCAACCCAATCATGTTGTGATTTTCTAAGTGAGCTGTTATCCTTTGTAACTGGTATCCTGTTAAGCCCTGTGTAAGTGTTCTGTTAAGTTTTGATTTATTTGTGATTACTGCAAACACCAAAAACGAATCCAACACAGTATTTCATTGAATTTGTTCTCAATGACATCAACTTAAAGCTCTCATAGTTTTGATAAGATTGAAACTAAATAAAGTTCTACACGAGCTAGCTGTCCAGCTTAACCTTGCATGCCAACCAATGACATTGTACATCCCTGAATGTATTATGTTAACTTATGTGGATGTAATTAGATTTAGGAGCTCACTGATATTCAGATGCATGTGCAGAGTTCTGTGTTATTGTTAATTCTGAAAGTATTTAATGTATTGCATCATGACAAGAGGACCATTTGACTTTAAACCATGTAATGCTCTCTCAAACTGCCATTCTGACACTTTCATATGTCTCTGGTGGCTCAGTGGATAAGTGCACCATGTGGTCTACGGTTGAGTCAGCCAGGAATGTCCCAGATTACTTTGTAGCCCATGTTGGATTAGCTCAGTTTAGCTAGTGCAGAACCATAGGGTGTGACCAAAGTTAAAAAGAATCTCATAGAATTTACAGCACAGAAACAGGCCATTCAGCCGAACTGGTCTATGCCAGTGTTTATGCTCCACATGAGCCTCCTCACACCCTACTTCATCTAATCCAATCAACATAATCCTTCTATTCCTTTCTCCCTCGGGTACTTATCCGGTTTGCCTTAAAGCCCTGGGCTGAGAAAATGCGACAACCAGCCAGCTTTCCTGTTTCTAGCGGCTACGTGTTTGATTCTTAATGAGCTGTGAAGAGACCTGGCAAGGTACTCAGTTGTAACAAAATTCAGTCAACAAGAAAACCCATCAGCACCTTCCAGGAGCAATTAGGGATCGCAATCGAATTTGGCCTTACTAGGGTACCTATATCGCTGAGAACAAAACAAAAATCCAGTGATTATGACTGGGAGGTGGACATTGGGTTAAGGCAGAGGCTTGATTGTGATGCCTCCCAATGGTAAAGTAATAGCCTAGAGCTATTCTTGAGGATGGTAAATGCCATGGAACTGTGTCCTACCTTCACCCCTGCACTCTCTGTGCAGTCTATTCCACACAGTCACTACCTCCTGTGTAACATTGTTAAATTTAAACTGTCTGTGTACCTTCCCTTTTTTACGTATGACCCCACTTCACAAAGTTGCCTTTGGTGGGTTCCGATATTAGACTGCTCTTCGAAATAGGGGAGAGGGCCATGCTGTGGAAGGCAATGGGATCCTTTACTAAATATCCCTATCAAGTTCAGGTGACATCATCAGGGCCTGCAGAGGAAATCGATTTAGACATCTCCACCAGGTCAACCTGGTGGTGAGGAGCCGGGCCAGAAAAGGTCAGATGATAACTACTGTAGTTCTAGTTTCCTTGTGGAAGGAGGAGAATTTGGGCCCCTTTACCGAGGCTTCCCCCCAACCCTCCCTGACCACACGGCCCTCTCAATCTCCCTCACCTCTGACTGCTTACCTGAGTGCCATGGACTGTTCCTACTGGTCCCTGGTGACAGCCTCCTGAAGTGCAGAACCCGGAACTCCGCTGCTACCCACCAGCAGGCAACCTTTTCCTACCAGATTCAGCCTGGAGACCAACGTGCTCTATATAGATGAGGCCTGGGAATTAAAATCTCCTGGGCCCCACATTGCACAAGACTGAATAGTTTGCTGTTAGCATTGCCAACCCTGGTTGGAAAAGTTCCAGGAGGTTTCATCACATGACCTCGTGCCTCCCTCTGCCCCAGCCCCACACGTGTCATCAGCAATGTCCTTCCTCGCAGTGACTACCTAGGCACACTATTCGGAAAGCAAAAAGACTCATTACCTGATTGGATGATTCTTGAATGCCAGTCAAACAGCCTTCTTCCCATATCCTATATTGTATAACTAATGAACGAAAGAGATTTAAAAAAAAACATAATGTTTTAATGCCCCTATGATTTTTCTCCTGGTTTTGCTCACAGTAGTGGTCTGGAGATTAATCTTAGAGAGCGTAAAATTCATTGCCCTACAGGGTGTTCTCTCAGGAAAAGGGTGCATGCTGAGGCATCCCCAGTGTGCACTGGAAGGCTGTGAATGTGGACTATCCTGACATCACACAGCTCAACCGGTCAATGTGATGCCAGGACTCAAGTTTGGATCATGCAGGTCCAGGCATCGAATTCATTAATCATGCAGCAAGCAGCAAGCATGAAGCTGCAAGGCGGGTCCTGCACTGGCGTTATGTAAAGGGCCAGACATCCACTTGCAGGTAAGTTCATTTTTAAGAGCTTACGCAATTGCAAAGTGTCTGGAATTACTCTGGAGTGTTTTTGAAAGTATTGTGATGAGTTCCTGCATTTGCCAGAGAATATTACTGCATCTTCACAGGAATGGCAGAGGAGTAGGTGACCTTCCCATACAAAGCCTGCAATGGGTATGGGGGCAGTAGTGTCAGGTGCCACTGGGTCTGCAGCACAACAGGGAGAAGGAGCAATGCCCGCTGCCAACTTGGAGCCAGACTCCTCCATGCTCCTTGGCAGTGACAGGAGGCTGTCTAGCAGGCCTGCCAATGCACGCAGCATCTCAGTGTGCATGACCATCCTGTATGCTGCCCCATCACGTTCCTCTTCTCAGTCCCCTGCAGCAGAACTCATAGGAACATAGGAGCAGGAGTAGGCCATTCAGCCCATCGAGCCTGCCCTGCCATTCAATATGATCATGGCTGATCATCCACTTCAATCCCTTTTTCCCACACTATCCTCAAGGAGACTGTGGAGACTCATCTGTAACCTCACCTTCCGGTGAGCTGGCAAATGAACCGTCCTTTCTCCCTGGCCTGGCTGCAGCCCACTCGTACCTGGTGACTCACCACATGCTGATTCCAACTCTATATTTGCCCCCAAGTTATGTTTAGCACCAGTATCTGAGTTGGTGCTGCAAGTGTCAGATCAAGTGAAGGGGCCTCTTCATCGGCGCTGTGCTGTTGCTTCCTTTCTTTGTCCTTGGACTGCTGTGGCTGGGCAGGTGGCAGATCTTGGGTGTCTGAAAGCAGGAAATCAGAAGGGGAAGGTTGGTGTGAGGGAAGGGGCATAGGATGGGAAGCAAGAGGTCCATGGTAACACCATCTGAAGATTGCACATCAGGCCAGATAGCAGGATGAGGGTGAGCTGGGAGTTGAGAAGGGGCATAAGGCAGGAACAAACCATCATCCGCAATATGATCTCAGCAATTCCAAATGACACAAGCTCTGTTGCAGCCTGTCCCCATGATGCTGAGAGCCATCTCCTCCACAGGGTTCAGGAGATGCAGTCGCCCTTGTCCCCCACCAGTTCCGCTCTGCTCGCTTCTATTGTGTGCCACCTTGCCCTGCAAGAAGGAAAAATGTCATTGATTGTGTAGCACGGTGTTTGGCTGATGTACTTGCCGTAGCTGAATAGCTGAAGGTATGTGGAGGCAGTTAGTGGTGGGTGTGCGGATGGCAATATTGGTGGGTGAGCGAGGTTGAGGTGGAGTTAGGTGTGGGTCCTGAGTGCCAGGGAGTACTGATGGGTGAGTGATGGGGGTGTGGTGCATTGAGCAGCATGAGACCCCCAAACTGTAGTGGTGATGTTGGGAATGGCAGTAAACAAGAAATTAGAGACGCAGGCGATAAAGGAACATCTGTAATTATGGGTGATTTTAATCTGCATATAGATTGGGCAAATCAAATTAGTCACAATACCATTGAGGAGGAATTCTTGGAGTGTATACGGAATGGTTTTCTGGACGAATACGTTGAGGAACCAACTAGAGAACAGGCCATCCTAGACTGGGTATTGTGTAATGAGAGAGGAATAATTGACAGTCTAGTTGTGCAAGACCCCTTGGGGATGAGCAACCGTAATATGATAGAATTCTTCATCAAGATGGAGAGTGGCACAGTTGATTCTGAGACTAGGGTCCTGAATCTTAGTAAAGGAAACTACGAAGGTATGAGGCGCGAATTGGCTATGATGGATTGGGAAACGTTACTTAAAGGGATGACGGTGGAAAGGCAATGGCAAACATTCAAAGAGCACATGGATGAACTGGAACAATTGTTCATTCCTGTCTGGCGCGAAAGTAAAATGGGAAAGGTAGCCAAACCGCGGCTTACAAGGGAAATTAGAGATAGCATTAGATCCAAGGAAGAGGCATATAAATTCACCAGATAAAACAACAGACCTGAGGATTGGGAGCAGTTTAGAATTCAGCCAAGGAGGACCAAGGGATTGGTTAAGAAGGGAAAAATAGAGTACGAGAGCAAGCTTGCGGGGAACATAAAAACTGACTGTAAAAGTTTCTATAGGTATGTGAAGAGAAAAGATTAGTGAACACAAATGTAGGTCCCTAACAATCAGAAACAGGAGAATTTATTATGGGGAACAAAGAAATGGCTGACCGACTAAATGCAGACTTTGGTTCTGTCTTCACAAAGGAGGACACAAATATCATACCAGAAATGTTGGGGAACACAGGGCTTAGTGAGAGAGAGGAACTGAAAGAAATCAGTATTAATAGAGAAATGGTGTTGGGAAAATTGATGGGATTGAAGGCCGATAGATCCCCAGGGCCTGATTGTATGCATCCCAGAGTACTTAAGGAAGTGGCCCTAGGAATAGTGGATGCATTGGTGGTCATCTTCCAAGATTCTATAGACTCTGGAACAGTTCCTAAGATTGGGGGGTAGCTAATGTAACCCCACTATTTAAAAAGGGAGGCAGAGAGAAAGCAGCGAATTATAGACCAGTCAGCCTGACATCGGTAGTGGGGAAAATTTTAGAGTCCATTATCAAAGATTTTATAGCAGAGCACTTGGAGAACAGTGGTAGAATCGGACAGAGTCAGCATGGATTTATGAAAGGGAAATCATGCTTGACGAATTTACTAGAATTCTTTGAGGATGTAACGAGTAGAGTTGATGAGGGGGACCCAGTGGTGTGGTTTATTTGGACTTTCAGAAGGCTTTCGACAAAGTCCCATATAAGAGATTAGCGTGTAAAATTAAAGCGCATGGGATTGGGGGTAGTGTACTGTGATGGATAGAAAATTGGTTGGCAGACAGGAAACAAAGAGTAGGGATAAATGGGTCTTTTTCTGAATGGCAGGCAGTGACTAGTGGGATACCGCAGGGATCGGTGCTGGGACCCCAGCTATTCACAACAGATATTAATGATTTAGATGAGGGAACTAAATGTAATATCTCCAAATTTGCAGAACTGGGTAGGAAGGTGAGTTGTGAGGAGGATGCAGAGAGGCTTCAGGGTGATTTGGACAAGTTGAGCGAGTGGGCAAATGCATGGCAGATGCAGTAAAATGTGGATAGATGTGAGGTTATCCACTTTGGTAGCAAAGACAGGAAGGCAAATTATTATCTGAATGGCTATAAACTGAGAGAGGGGAATATGCAACGAGACCTGGGTGTTCCTATACACCAGTTGCTGAAGGTAAGCATGCAGTTCCAACAGGCAGTAAAAAAGGTAAATGGTATGTTGGCCTTCATAATGAGAGGATTCGAGTATAGGAGCAGGGATGTCTTGCTGCAATTATGCAGGGCTTTGGTGAGGCCACACCTGGAATATAGTATGCAGTTTTGGTCTCCTTATCTGAGGAAGGATGTTCTTGCTATAGAGGGAGTGTAGCGAAGGTTTACCAGACTGATTCCTGGGATGGCGGGACGGACGTATGAGGAGAGATTGAGTCGGTTAAGATTATATTCGCTGGAGTTCAGAAGAGTGAGGGGATCTCATAGAAACCTATAAAATTCTAACAGGACTTGACAGGGCAGATGCAGGAAGGATGTTCCCGATGGTGGGGGAGTCCAGAACCAGGGGTCATAGTCAAAGGATACAAGGTAAACCTTTCATGACTGAGATGAGGAGAAATATCTTCACCCAGAGAGTGGTGAACCTGTGGAATTCACTACCACAGAAAGCAGTTGAGGCCAAAACATTGTATGTTTTCAAGAAGGAGTTAGATATAGCTCTTGGGTTTAAAGGGATCAAAGGATATGGGGTGAAAGCAGGAACAGGTTACTGAGTTGGATGATCAGCCATGATCATAATGAATGGTGGAGCAGGCTCGAAGGGCCGAATGGCCTGCTCCTGCTCCTATTTTCTATGTTTCTATGAGAGGTTGGTGGTGTGATGGGTAGGAGATGTCATGTGAAGATGGATTCACTGACCTTGACCACCTACTTGAGGTATTTAGATTTTTTGTGGCACTGCTGCCAGGTCCTCAGGTCCAGATGTGAGTTTTGGCCACCCTGGCCACCAGCTCCCATTCTTCCTGAGGGTGGTCCTTGAGGGCCTGCTGGCTCCCTACAGACCCACGGCGGCTCTCCTCCTGCCTAGATCCACCATTAATGCCTCCAGTGCTGCATCTGTCACCCAGGAATCATGCCCTGGTTGTCTATTCTCCATCATTCAAAATCCACCAATAATATTCACTGCAGCTTTCCTTTAAGAGGTACAGCCTGCCTTTAAGAAGGCTAGCTGCACCACATGGTCTCTCCACAATGCTGCTCAGCCCCTTGCTGAGCACAGAGGCAGCTGGCAGTGCAAAGAAGAATGAAGTAGCGGGGACATGCTCAGCCACATGCTACAATCATGCAGTTGAGGTGGGTTCACCAAATGTACATCCTACCAACCTCGATCAGAACTGGCGTGGGCAGGTTGAAAGTTCACACACCCAGGACACAGCAATTTCCACCCCTTAGTCCCTGGAGACTCCAGGTCAATCCTGGAGGATTGGCAACCCTATTAGTTGTCCTGCTTGATTCCTGCACAAGTGACTCTTGGCTGAAAGTGTGACAATCTCAAACACATCATTTGGATTGAATTTATTTATTGCCTTATGGATCTTGAATACTTGAAAAAAGTTCCTGTGAGCCCAGCCACACTTCACTGCGACTACTTTGTGGTGAGAACTTTGGTGCAGATCAGTGCAACCCTGTAAGGCCAAGGCTAAGGTACCTGTCATTATATTTATGTTGGTAGCAATGTTGGCATCTAGCGTGTGCGCAGAGGTGTTCAAAGTGTGCATGGTCTCATTTGATTGGAGCATTTGACAGTCCATGGCATTGGACAGTCTATCCATGGACGAAGACATCATCTCATTGACCCCTGACACCATCTCCCTCACGCTTGAGGTGGACTCCTCCAATCTCTCTGCAATCATGCTGAGTCTAATTTGAAGGCCTTTTGGTGACTCCTATATTGGCTGCTGCTGCTCAGTGATTCTCCTTTTCATCAATGGCATGGCCCCCAGTGTACAGCATCCGTGGCCCACTAAGCAGAGCTGTCCCCTCTAACCTGGACTCTCCACTGATGTCCCTATCTCCTCCATCTGTAGCACCGTTATTCAAGAAAGGAGGAAGAGAAAAATCAGGGAACTACTGGCTAATTAGCCTGACATCAGTCGTCAGGAAAGTACTAGAATCTATTATTAAGGAACGCTTAACAATGCACTTAGAAAATCATAGTTTGATCCAAATCAATATGGTTTTATGTAAAGGAAATTGTATTTGACAAACTTATTAGAGCTTTTTGAGGATGTAACTAATAGGGTAGATAGAGGGGAACCAGTTGATGCAGTATACTTGGATTTCCCTAATGGATAGAGGATAAGTTAATGGACAGGAAGCAAAGGGTAGGGATAAGCAGAGTATTTTCAAGTTGACAGCCTGTAACTAGTGGAGTACCGCAAAGATTGGTGCCGGGGCCTCAGCTATTTACAATCTATATTAATGACCTAGATGAAGAGACTGAGAGTAAGGTCTGATCTTTGCTGATCGTATTAAGTTGGGTGGGAATGCAAGCTGTGAGGAGGACACAAAGAGGCTGCAAAGAGACATAGACAGGTTAAGTGAGTGGACAACCGTGTGGCAGAAAGAGTATAATGTGGGGAAGTGTGATGAATAGAAAAGCAGAATATTTTTTAAAAGGCCTGAAACTTGTAAATATTGATGTTCAGAGGGACATGGGTGTACATGTACAAGGAACATAGTAAGCTAGCATGGAAGCAGAGCAAGCAATTCGGATAGCAAATAGCATGTTGGTCTTTATTGCAAGGGGATTGGAGTACAAGAATAAAGAGGTCTTGCTACAATTGTACAGGGCTTTGGTGAGACCATACCTGGAATACTGTATGTAGTTTTGGTCTCCATATTTAAGAGGGATATATCTGCATTGGAGCAGTACAGTGAGGGCTCACTAGATTGGTCTCTGGATTGTCCTAGGATAAGAGGCTGAGTAAATTGGGTCTATATTCTCTGGAGTTTAGAATGAGTGGTGATCTCCTGGAAACATACATTTTTCTGTAGAGCCTTGACAGGGTAGACACTGAGAGGTGGTTTTTCCTGGTTAGGGAATCTAGAACACAAGGGCACAGTCTCAGGATAAGGGGCCGATCATTTAGGACTGAGATAAAGAGAAATTTCTTCACTCAAAGGGTTGTTAATATTTGGAATTGTCTACCCCAGAGGGTTGTGGATGCTCCATCATTGTATATTTAAGGCTGAGATAGACAGATTTTTGATCTCTCAGGAAATCAAGTGGTCTGGGGAATGGGCGGGAAAGTAGAGTTGCAGCTGAAAATCAGCCATCATCATATTGAATGGCGGAGCAGGCTCAATGGGCCATGTGCTCTACTCCTGCTTCCAATTCTTATGTTCTTATATTCTTATCTGCTGTTGCTCACTTGTGTAGTGTGAGTCACCGGGTGAAAACCCAACAGTATGCCTTACTGATCCCACTGAAGTGTGAGTATCAACTGGTGTGTGGGCTGAATGAGTACTGTGATGGTACACCCTCAGAAGGATTCAGATCCTCTGAGGACCCTCTGCCCACCACATCCACTGCTGCATGTGTGAAGGTCCTGTGGGAGATAAAAGACATGAATTAGTCGTGGCAAGGTAGAATGTTGCAAGTTATCATTAGAGGATGATAATCGCTTTTGAAAAAAGCCAACAGGAATGAGTGCCAGATGACATGTGGGTAGCTTTTATTTAATTGTGTCATCAGGTAGCTGAGAGCTCCCTGTCTCCCCATCTCCAACAGCCAGGGGATATCATAACTCCACTTATTTCTAGCACCTTCTCCTCTGCAGCTGTAATCTGAAAAGGGCTCCCTCCACTTCTGCCCTCTCTCTGGTGTTCTGTGATTTCTTCAGCAAGGAGACCTATAAGTGTAATGGCATTTGGTGAGGATGACTATGAAAGAGAGGAGTGAAACAGCAGAATGATAAGGGTGAGTGGGAGTGGTGGGTGAATAGATAAAGATGTGAGGAAATGCATAGAAAGAGAAGAATGGGTGCATGTTCAAGGTAAGTGGTGTGAGGAATAATGTGATGGAGTGGGCTTGAGAAGGCGGAGTGAGGGGGTAGGTGTTGTGCATTGCAGGATGTAGGGGAATGTGCAACTGTACTCACCTTTCCTGACCTGGTTAGGTTATTAAACTGCTCTTTGCACCAAATCCATGAGTGTGACAGCAAGCTCCTGCTGCTGGCCTCCTCCATAACCTCTCACCTTGCCTTCTTTGCCTCAGCAGCAGGCTTCTTCCTCCCATTGCTATGGAAGAATATATCTCTCCAACTCCTCGCAGCCTGCAACAGCACTTCCAGGGAGTCGTCACTGAAACAGGGCGCAGGCTTTTTCCATCTGGGCTCCATTCTGACAGTTGCAGGTATCTGACAGCCACATCCAACTCCTTCAACTTGCATGTTTGCATTGTACCTTTAAATATTGGAGTTGAGATCATGTTAGGTTAGCCCACAGCATGCCTGCAGCTGCTGATTGGACAAGAAATGCAGAAATAAAATGCTAATTTCATGGATGAGTTGAAAAGCCACTGACAGATACGTTGCACTTATTTCCTGGTTTCCTACACGCAGTCGGACCTATTGCTCCCAGCACGTTGCAAACTTAAAACTGGGGCTGACGTGTCAGCACTGACTGCTTGGGCTGAATGGCCTGTTTCCAAGTTGTAACTTCTATATCTTAGATGCTGATACCCTGCTTTAAACTGGGTATCAGTTTGGCTCTTCTTTTCTACACTGCCTCCAATGGCTGGATATTCTTGCTAAGAGACAGTGGCCAGTATTGTACACATTACTGTAGGTGTGGCTGTACTTTGTGTAGAACAAACATTAATACATCAAAGGTAAATTCTAACCCTTCCAACCTTTGTTTAACAATCCTGAAAAAATTGTATTGGTATAAATATTATAGAATGACAAATATGATAGGATCTGCACATTATCAACTCATCCATTTGTTCGTTTAGTTTGTTAGGCTTTTATATAGGCAGTTAAATGGTTAAGTTCAACCTTCCACACTTGTAAGCCCAGAAATAATGTTTCTCATTTGTATGCTACCATATTTAATTTATGAAATTTAAACTATACCGTGAAATGAGGTTGAATAACAGATGGAGGCTTTTTTGCTGGCAGTCTCTAAAACACACCTCATTACCATTAGCCTCCTGCTATTTTCCAATTAAGTTTGTGCCATTTCAGTCCCTATCATTTTAATTTTGAAAACTGCAGTCATTTGTAAAAGCTGCTCAGCTCTTTTTAGTTAAGATCAATATTAAGCAGGTATGTAAGTCATTAAGTAAACAGATTAATCAAGGTCTAGGTTTGTAAGGGGGTTAAAGTGAAGCCATTTATATAGAAAAAACATGCAAAATACTGGCAGCCAGAAGTGTATTTATCGCATCAGAAGTAAAAAGAAAGAAACTGCAAGTGCTGGAAATCAGAAATAACTAGAAATACATGGCAGGCTAGTCAGCACCTCTTAAAAAGAAAAGGGAGGTTAATGTTTCAGATGTTGCTATTCCTCAGAACTGAAAGATAGGCAAGCACCTTTGTTACTCTGCTGCCTGTATCCAAACTTGCATCAAGTCCCATTCACTCATCACTCCTGTGCTTGGCTGACCTACATTGGTAACCCCTCGAATTTAAAATTCACATCCTTGTTTTCAAATCCTACCACCCCTCCCTATATCTATAGTTTCCTTCAACACTACAACCCTTCGAAATACCTGTGCTAATCATAGAATCATAGAATGATTACAGCAAAGAGGGAGGCCGTTCTTTCCGTCGTGTCCGTGCCAGCTCTCTGCAAGAGCAGCTCAGCTAGTCCCACTCCCCCATCTTTTCCTCATAGCCCTGCAAATAATTTTGTCCTCAGATAATTGTCCAATTCTCTTTTGAAAGCCACAATTGAATCTGCCTCCACCACACTCTCAGGCAGTGCATTCCAGATCCTTACCACTTACTTCAGAAAAAGATTTTCCCCATGTCGTCATTGCTTCGTTTGTCAGTCACCTTAAATCAGTGCCCACTGGTTCTGGATTCTTCTGCCAATGGGAACAGTTTCTCTCTATATCCAGATCCCTCATGATTTTCAACACCTCTTAATCTTCTCCTCTCCAATGAGAACAGACCCAGCTTCTCCAATCTATCCACATAACTGAATTTCTTCATCCCTGGAACCATTATTGTGAATCTTTTCTGTACCCTCTCTAATGCCTTCGCATCCTTCCTAAAGTGCGGTGCCCTGAATGGAACACAATACTCCAGTTGAGGCCGAACCAGTGTTTTATACAGATTTATCATAACTTCCTTGATTTTGTATTCTATGCCCCTATTTATAAAGCCCAGGATCCCATATGCTTTATTCACAGCTTTCTCAACCTACCCTGCCACCTTCAATAATTTATGCACATATACTCCCAGGTCCCTCTGCTCCTGTACCTTTTATTTTATATTGCCTCTCCTCATTCTTCCTACTAAAATGAATCACTCCACACTTCTCTGCATTAGATTTCATCTACCACTTGTCCGCCCATTCCACCAGCCTGTCTATGACCTCTTGAAGTTTATCACTACCCTCCTCACACTTCACAATACTTCCAAGATTTGTGTCATCTGCAAATTTTGAAATTGTACTCTGTACACCCAAGTCCAGGCCATTAATATATATCAGGAAAAGCCGGGGCCCTAACACTGATCCCTGCGGAACCCCACTGTATACCTTCCTCCAGTCTGAAAAACAACTGTTCACCACAACTCTGTTCCCTGTCACTGACTGTAATCACTAATCTAATTCTGGCCTCTTGAGCATCCCCGATTTTAATCACTCCACCATTGGTAGCAATGCTTTCTGCTCCCTAGGCTCCAATCTTTGAAATTCCCTCCCTAAATCATTCTGCATCTCCACCTCTCTCTCCTTCTTTATGATGTTCCTTAAAATTAAGCTTTTGGTCACCTGTCCTAATATTTCCTTATGTGTAGTGTGGAGCACAGAGTGATCAGGGAACAGAGTACTTTATAAAACGAGTGCTCAAGTCAGGAATTTGGTGCAAGTGGGAATTTGGTGCAGAGAGGCAAGGAGGTGCTGCTTTTTATTCTTTATGTTTCACCTCCAGGAGTTGGTCATTGTTTTTCTTTTGTCTCCAGCCTAGGAGACTGTAACTTGCTATTATTTTACTTTACTATATTAGTAACTAGTTAACTAATCACATAAATAAATAAAGTTAGACAGACATGGCTGGGCAGGTGGGGTGCCATAACTGCAACATGTGAGAGTTTGTGGAAAGTATTGCAATCCGAGACAACCATATCTGAGTTAAGTGTCTGCAGTTTGAGCAACTTCATCTCAGAGTTGCTGAGCTGGAGTTTGAGCTACAGACATTGCAGGGAATCAGGGAGAACAAAGAACAAAGAACAAAGATAATTACAGCACAGGAACAGGCCCTTCGGCCCTCCAAGCCTGCGCCGATCCAGATCCTCTCTCTAAACATGTCGCCTATTTTCTAAGGTTCTGTATCTCTTTTCTTCCTGCCCATTCATGTATCTGTCTAGATACATCTTAAAAGAATCCATCGTGCCCGCATCTACCACCTCCGCTGGCAATGCGTTCCAGGTGCCCACCACCCTCTGCGTAAAGAACTTTCCACGCATATCCCCCCTAAACTTTTCCCCTTTCAGGAGGGGGAGAGTTACCTAGACACTTTGTTCCAGAAGGCAGTTATACCCTTTAGGTTAAATAGAACTTTAAAGTTGTTCAATGGTCAGAGACAGGAGGGTGTGACTGCGAGTCAGGCAGCTCTGGGGATCCAGCATGTAGTGATGGAAGAACCTCAGCCCCTGACTTTGACCAACAGGTACTTGCTACCTGTGTGAATGAGAATAAGGACTGCAAGATGGATGGGCAAATTGACCATGGCACTATGATGCAGGATGCCATCCAAATGGGACGACTGAAAAGAAATGTGGTAGTGTAGGGACAGTACAGTCAGGGGGATAGATACTGTTCTCTGCAGTTGTGACTGGGAGTTCTGAAGGTTGTGTTGCTTGCCAGGTGCCAGTTAGGCACTTTTACTGTCTGAGGGAGAGTTTAACGTTAAGCAGAGAAAACTGCTGTGTGAAGCTTTACTGTTCAAGATGGGTTTTCAGACCAGTGTTGAAGTACAGCTGGAACACATCTCATGTTCTTGGCATAAGGCAAAGTCCTGGCATAAGTTCTAACAACTCTTGTTTGGCTACTTTGGGCCTGGCATTGTAGAGGGCAAAAACGTAATAACTTGGAGTCTGCACTGGTCTACCTTCTTGTTCAGGATGCGGCATATAGTTCAACTAACATTAAGCTGACTGGTAATGTTTTGAATTGTCTGCAAAAGCAGGTCAGAAGAGTGGTATTCTATGGTAGTAACTCATCTCCTGACTCCCCAAAGCCTTTCTACTATCTAAAGGCACAAGTCAGGAGTGTGGTAGAATACTTCCCACTTCCCTGGATGAGTGTAGTTCCAAAAACACTCAAGAAGCTCAACACCATCCAGGACAAAACAGCTCGCCTGATTGGAACCCCATCCACTACAGTAAACATTCACTCCCTCCACCACCAGCGCATGATGGCTACAGCATGTACCATCTACAAGATGCACTGCAGCAACTCACCAAGGCTTCGCTGTCAGCGGCTTCCAAACTTGCAACCTCTACCGCCCAGAAAAGCAAGGACCGCAGGCGCATGGGAACATGACCACCTGCAAATTACCCTGCAAGTCACACACCATTTTGACTTGGAAATATATCACCATTCCTTCAACATGACTAGGTCAAAGTCGCTACCTAACAGGACTGTGGGTGTACTTACACCAAATGGACTGCAGTGGTTTTAGAAGGCAACTCACCACCACCTTCCCAAGGGCAATTAGGGATGGGCAATAAATGCTGGCCTTGCCAGTGACACTTACATCCTTCAGTGAATAATTATAATAATAAAAAATTCCTGGTCACTGCATGTTCTTTCACACACAGTGATTTTAGGTCTTGCATTGATCGTGACTAACACTCTCCATCTGTTTGGTAGGATCATTTTAATCAATTCTTTCAAGGAGTGCTCTAAGGGCAGGTGATTGACAAAAAGTTCACACAATCCAGCTGTCTTAACAAATGATTCACAGTGTAGCATGACATTGGAGGAGTATATGGTAGATAAGTAAAGGATATACAAAGCAGAAATGGAGAAAAGGGATATAAAGCACAGAAGAAAAGATAATTAAATGAGAAAATTCATATGGATAAGTAACACAGTAACCACAATTTGAAAGCACCTATATTAATTTTAACATCAATTGTAGGGCAATTCTTTAAAATAATATAAAGGGATCCACTAAAGGATCTAGTTGGTAAAGCATTATTTGTTAAATTGCAGTCAGCATGTGTTTTTGAAAACTAAATGGCTGGGAGCAAGGAACCAAAAATGGGAGCATATGTTAAAGGAAAATTCATAAAGCATGCAGAGAGTGAATCATCCTCTACCATACTCAGACACCTCTGCCTCACAACCCAATTCAATGAAGGCAAAGTCTGATCTTTTTCAATACTAGATTTTGGATGAAGTATTGAACATGGTTAAATAGAACAATGTTATATGTTTTTTTTCATTTGTTCTTGGGATGTGAGCATCGCTGGCAAGGTCAGCATTTATTGCCCATCCCTAATTGCCCTTGAGAAGGTGCTGGTGAGCTGCCTTCTTGAAGCACTGCAGTCCATACGGTGTAAGTACACCCACAGTGATGTTAGAATTCCAGGATTTTAACCCAACGACAGTAAAGGACTGGTGATAGAGTTCCAAGACAGGATGGTGAGTGACTTGGAGGGGAACTTGCTGAAGGTGGTGTTCCCATGCATCTGCTGTCCTTGTTCTTCTCGGTGGTAGAGGTTGCAGGTTTGGAAGGTGCTGTTGAAGGAGCCTTGTTGAGTTGCTGCAGT
Organism: Heterodontus francisci; assembly: GCF_036365525.1. Classification (NCBI taxonomy): domain Eukaryota; kingdom Metazoa; phylum Chordata; class Chondrichthyes; order Heterodontiformes; family Heterodontidae; genus Heterodontus; species Heterodontus francisci. Next base: position 180,054,581 of record NC_090372.1, on the reverse strand, counting down.
GCATCTTGTAGTTGGTACACACTGCTGTCATCGTGCGCTGGTGGTGGAGGGAGTGAGCATTTAAGGTGGTGGATGGGGTGCCGATTAAATAGGCTGCTTTGTCTTGGATGTTGTCAAGTTTCTTGAATGTTGTTGGAGCTGCACTTATCCAGGCAAGTGGAGAGTATTCCATCATGCCCTTGACTTGTGCTTTCAGATGGTGGACAGGCTTTGGGGAGTCAGGAGGTGAGTTACTCGCCGCAGAATTCCCAGCCTCTGACCTGCTCTTTTAGCCACAGTATTTATATGGTTGGTCCAGTTAAGTTTCTGGCTAATGGTGACCCCCAAGATGCTGATGGTAGGGGATTCAGCGATGGCAACACCATTGAATGTCTCGGGGAGGGTTAGACTTTCTCATGTTGGAGCTAATCATTGCCTGGCACTTGTGTGGCACAAATATGACACCACTTATCAGCCCAAGTCTGAGTGTTGTCCGGGTCTAGGTGCATTCAGGCATGGACTGCTTCAATATCTGAGGAGTTTTGAATGGTACTGAACACTGTACAATCATCAGCGAACACCTTCTTTTCTGACCTTATGATGGAAGGCAAGTCATTGATGGAGCAGCTGAAAGTGGTTAGGCCTCGGGCACTGCCCAGAGGAGCTCTTGCAGCAATGTCCTGGGGCTGAGATGTTTGGCCTTCAACAGGTACAACCATCTTCCAGTGTGCTAGGTATGACTCCAACCAGTGGAGAGTTTCCCCCAATTCCCATTGACTTCAATTTTACTAGGGCTCCTTGATGCCACACTTGGTCAAATGCTGCCTCGATGTCAAAGGCAATCACTCTCCCCTCATCTCTGGAATTCCATGTTTAAACCAAGGTGGGAATGAGGTCTGGAGCCAAATGGCCCTGGCAGAACCCAAACTGAGCATCAGTGAGCAGGTTATTGGTGAGTAATTAAATATTGGGAAGACTGAAGCCATTGTTTTCGGTCCCCACTCCAAACTCCATTCCCTAGTTAACAACTCATCACTCTCCCTGGTAACTGAGACGAAACCAAACTATTCGCAACCTCTGTGTCATATTTGGCCCCGTGTGATCTTTCAACTACATATTTGCTTCACCAGTAAGACCGCCTATTTCCAACTCTGTAACATCACCAACTTTGCCCATGCCTCAGCTTATCTGCTGCTGAAACCCTCATTCATGCCTTTGTTACCTCTAGACTTGATATTCCAATGCAGTCCTGCCTGGTCTCTCACATTCTACCCTTCATAAACTTGAGGTCAACCAAAACCTTGCTGCCTGTGTCCTAATTCGCACCAAGTCCCGTTCATCTATTACTCCTGTGTTTTCAAACCAATATTGCTTCCCAGTCAAGCAACTTCTTGATTTTGAAATTCTCATCCTTGCTTACAAATCCCTCCATGGCCTTTCCCTTCCCTATCTCTGTAAGTTCCTCCAGCCCCACAACCCTCCAGGATACCTGTGTTCATCTATTTCTGGTCTCTTGAGCATCCCTGATTTTAATTGTTCCACCATTGGTGGCCATACCTTCAGTTGTTAAGCTCTGAAATTCCCTCCCTACACTTCTCGACCTCTCTACCTCACTTTCCTCCTATAAGACACTCCTTAAAACCTACCTCCTTGACCAAGCTTTTGGTCATCTGACCTAATATCTCTTTATGTGGCTTGGTGTCATATTTTGTTTTATAATGCTCCTGTGAAACACCTTGAAACATTTTATTATGTTAAAGACACTGTATAAATATAGGTTGTCGTTGTATTTGCTGCTTGATAGCACTGTCGATGATGCCTTCCATTACTTTGCTGATGATTGAGAGTAGACTGATGGGGCGGTAACTAGCTGATTTGGATCTGTCCTGCTTTTTTGTAGGCAGGACGTATCAGAGCAATTTTCCTCTTTGTCAGTGTAGCTTTATGGGAACAGTGTGACTAGCGATGACCAGGACTGGAAACTCAATATTCAAGGATATTCAACGTTCCGGAAGAATAGGCAGAAAGGAAAAGGAGGTGGGGTAGATTTGTTAATAAAGGAAGGGATCAGTGCAGTTGTGAGTAATGATATAGGTGTAATAGATCGTGATGTAGAATCAGTTTGGGTGGAAATAAGGAATAGCAAGGGAAAGAAATCATGGGTGGGAGTTGTCTATAGGCTCCCAAGAAGTTGCCTCTCTATAGGACAAAGTATTCGTCAGGAAATAACTGAGGCGTGTAAGAAGGGCGCTACAATTATCATGGGTGATTTTAATCTGCATATAGATTGGACAAATCAAATTGGCAAGAGTAACATGGAAGACGAATTTGTAGAGTGCATCAGGGATTGTTTCTTAGAACAATACTTTGCAGAACCTACCCGGGAACAGGCTATTTTAGATTTGGTAATGTGTAATGAGGTAGGATTAACAAGAGATCTCATAGTTAAGGATCCTCTAGGGGGAAGCGATCATAACATGGTAGAATTTCAAACTTAGTTTGAGGGTGAGCAACTCAGGTCTCAAACCAGTGTCTTCAACTTAAATAAGGGCAATTATGGAGGTATACAGAAAGAGTTGTCTAAAGTGGGCTGGGAAAGTAGACTGAAGGGAAAGTCAGTACATGAGCAGTGGCAGACTTTTAAGCAGATATTTCATAACACTCAGCAAACATTTATTCCGGTCAGAAGGAAGGACTCGATGAGAATGGTGAACCACTCGTGGATAACAAAGGAAGTTAAGGAGAGTATCAAATCAAAAACAAAGGCGTACAGTGCAGCGAAAGCTAGTAGTAAGCCAGAGGATTGGGAATTTTTTAGAAACCAGCAGCGGATGACTAAAAAACTACTAAAGAGGGAGAAAATTGATTCTGAGAGTAAATTGGCAAGAAATATAAAAACAAACAGTAAGAGCTTCTATGGGTATATAAAAAGGAAGAGAGTAGCTAAAGTAAGCGTGGGACCCTTAAAGGATGAGACTGGGGAATTAATAACAGGGAACAGGGAAATGGCAGATAATTTAAACCAATATTTTGCATTGGTCTTCATGGTGGAGGACACTATAAACATCCCAACAATAATAGATGAGCAAGGTGTAAATGGGAGGGAGGAACTTGTAACAATCTCTATCACAAGGGAAAAAGTGCTGGACAAACTGATGGGACTAAAGGCAGACAAGTCACCAGGACCTGATGGCCTGCATCCAAGATTTTTAAAAGAAATGGCTGCAGAGATAGTGGAGGCATTGGTCGTAATATACCAAAACACACTGGATTCCGGTAGGGTACCGGTGGATTGGGAAACCGCTAATCTGATACCCCTATTCAAGAAAGGAGGGAGACAGAAAGCAGGAAACTATAAATCAATTAGCTTAACATCTGTCATTTGGAAAATGCTAAAGGCCATTATTAAGGAAGAGATTGCAGGATATTCAGAAAAACATAATGTAATCAAACAGAGTCAACATGGTTTTATGAAAAGGAAATCATGTTTGACAAATTTGTTAGAGTTCTTTGAGGATATAACAAGCAGAGTGGATAAAGGGGAACCGGTAGATGTAGTGTATTTGGATTTTCAGAAGGCGTTTGATAAGGCGCCGCATAAAAAGTTATTGCACAAAATAAGAACTCAGGGTATTGGGGGTAATGTGTTGACATGGATTGAGGATTAGCTAACCCACAGAAGGCAGAGAGTCGGGATTAATGGTCTTTTTCAGACCGTAACTAATGGGGTGCCACAGGAATCGGACCTAGGGCCTCAATTATTTACTATCTATATTAATGACTTGGAGGAAGGGACAGAGTGTAGTGTATCCAAATTTGCTGACGATACAAAAATAGGTGGAAAGGCATGTTGTGATGACTACACAAAACATCTGCAAAGAGATATAGATAGGTTAAGTGAGTGGGCAAATACTTGGCAGATGGAGTTCAATGTGGGGAAGTGTGAGGTCATCCACTTTAGCAGGATGGATAAAAAGGCAGATTATTATTTAGATGGAGAAAGACTACAAAATACTGCAATACAGAGGGATCTGGGTATTCTTGTACATGAAACACAAAAAGTTAGCATGCAGATGCAGCAAATAATTAGGAAGGCAAATGGAATTTTGGCCTTTATTGCAAGGGGTTAGAGTTTAAAAATAGGGAAGTCCTTTTACAATTGTACAGGGTGTTGGTGAGGCCACAGCTGGAGTACTGCGTACCGTTTTGGTCCCCATATTTAAGGAAGGATATACTAGCATTGGAGGCAGTTCAGAAAGGTTCACTGGGCTGATTCCTGGGATGAAGGGGTTGTCTTATCAAGAACAGCTGAACAGGTTAGGCCTTTATTCATTGGAGTTTAGAAGAATGAGAGGTGATCTTATTGAAATGTATAAGAGTCTAAGGTGGGCTTGATAGGGTAGATGTTGAGAATATGTTTCCACTGGTGGGGGAATCTCGAACTAGGGGACATAGTTACAGAATAAGGGGTCACACATTTAAAACTGAGATGCAAAGGAATTTCTTCTCTCAGAGAGTGGTGAATCTCTGGAATTCTCTACCTCAGAGAGTTGTGGAGGCTAGATCACTAAATGTATTTAAGGAGGAGGTAGATAGATTTTTGAAATCTCAGGGAGTCAAGGGTTATGCGGAGCAGGCCCGAAAGAGGAGTTGAGGCCTGGGACACATCATCCATGATCTTATTGAATGGCGGGGCAGGCTTGAGGGACTGAGTGGCCTACTCCTGCTCCTATTTCTTATGTTCTTATGTGGCTAGTTCTGGAGCACAAATTCTGGAGCACAAGTCTTCAGCATTACAGCTGGAAAGTTGTTGTCAGAGTCCATAGCCTTTGCTGTATCCAGTGCACTCAGCCATTTCTTAATACCACGTGAAGTGAATTGAATTGGCTGAAGACTGGCATCTATGATAGTGGGGATCCCAGGAGGAGGCCAAGATGGATCATCCACTTGGCACTTTTGGCTGAAGATCATCATCATCGGCAATCCATCGTGTCGAGGATGATTCTTCTTTGCGGATGGCTGAGTGGAAATGTGATGTCAGCGTTAGCTGTGGGTCCACAGATGGCTGCTGAGCCCTGTCTTAGACTTGAAGGCTCTTCCAAAGTGAGGACATCGGTTGTCGGCCGGTAGAGGTGGTGGCAGATTGTTGACTCGAGCAGCTGTCCTCTCTTTCTGTCTCTCTTGCTGTTCTCTCTCATCAGCTTTTCTTTTCAGTTGGAAGGTCTTGACATCATTTTTGATGATGCATCACCATTTTGGTCGTGATTAGGCATCTGCTGCCCATGTGTTGATGTAATGGAGCAGATCTTTCTGGAGACTTTGAGATTGTCTTTGAAACGTTTCCTTTGGTTCCTGTGTGAACGGGCTCCCGGGTGTAGCTCTGAGTAGAGCACCTGTTTGGGCAGTCTTAAGTCAGGCATTATGACAACATGTGCTGTTCGTCTCAGCTAATGTGAGATTGTCATGGCCTCTATACCTGGCATATCTGTATCTTGGAGAATGCTTAGATTTGTTCTTTTGTTATCTCACTTGCTGCACAAGATCCTTCTTAGACAGCATTGATGAAGCTGTTCTGGGGCCTTGATGTGGTGTCTTTAAGTTGTCCAAGCTCCTGTAGAGAACAATGGGGAGAACCACTGTCTGATAGACTTTGAGTTTAGTGCCTCAAAAACTGGAGTTCGTAATTTACCATACTCTGAGCCAGCGCATTGGATTCGGTGGTGTACCTCTCCATCAATGTTAGCTTTTTGGAATAGATATCGTCCAAGATATGGGAAGCGAGGGAAATCTTCCAACACTTCACCATGAATCTCAATTGCAGGCGTTGAATTTGATACATTTGGTGTGGGTTGGTAGAGGACATTGGTCTTTCTGGTGTTCAGGGCAAGTCCCTCTTGTAGGCTTTGGTGAATACGTCAACTATCTGTTGTAGTTCTTCTTCAGAGTGAGCACAAACTTGTACGTCGTCAGCATACTGTAGGTCTATTACAGACGTGATTGTTGTCTTGGTTTTGGCCAGTTGAGATTGAAGAGTTTACCATCGGTGCGATGTTATTACTACACCTGCGGGGAGCCTGTCAGTAGTAAGTTGCAGCAATGCTGCAAGAAAGATTGAGAATAGTGTTGGTGCAATGACACACCCCTGTTTGGCATGTGTCTTGACAGGGAAAGGGTCTTTGGTGGAGCCATTGCATAGTACTGATATTTGCATATTGTCATGTAAGAAAAGGATAATGTTATAGCTTCTAGTCACAACCTGACACCAAGGCAGCAGTTACCAATTAACTGCTCCACTCTCAATCAAGACAGAAAGGTAGTTCGGTGCTTGTAGCTGTGTCTGAACAGCCCTCTTCAGATTAGCTCTGTCCATCCTACTAAGGGAAGGGGCTAGAAATAGTGCCCTAAAAATAGCTTGATTCACTCCAAATTCGGCTGGAAAACTGCATTCAGCCGAATCCCCCATCAGCAGTCGAAACTCACTAAAGCAAACAAATCAAGATAGGATCTTGGAATATCAGGTCGCTAATGGATAACTCAGATTGACTTGAGAGACGAACAGCGATAAGTAAACCACGAGTTCTGATGCCTAGACATTGACATATTAGTCCTTAGCGAAACCGCAGATAAGGGACAAATCAAAGAACATGCTGGTGGCTATACATTCTTCTGGAAAGGAAAATCGGAAGAAGAGTGCAGACTTCATGGAGTTGGCTTTGAAGAGACTGCACAAATCTCCTGTTGGGATCAATGAGCATCTTATGACATAGTCTTAAGCTCAAAAGCAAGCAATCTTCCACCCTCATCAGTGTTTATGCACCTATTTTGGACTCTGAGGATGAAGTGAAAGAAACCTTCTATTCCAACCTAGATGCACACTGGCAGCTGTACCATCACAGTCAGGGATCATACTTCTCGGTGATTTCAATGCCAGGGTGGGGAACAATCATGGCTGAACCCTTTGGCCAAACACCACTCGAAAGCATAGCGTTGGCAAGTCCAATCCCAATGGTGTATGCCTCCTTATCCTTTGCGCTGAACATGATCTTATGGTCACTAACATCCTTTTTTGCCAAAAGAAAATTCAAGACATCTTGGCAACATCTAAGATCGAAGCACAGGCGCTTAATAGACTATGTGATAGTCAGGACCAGGGATCGAAAAGATGTGCGCATTACATGTCTATGGTTCCCTCTTTGGCCTCCTTGTCTCGGGAGACAATGGGTAAGCGCCTGGAGGTGGTCAGTGGTTTGTGAAGCTGCGCCTGGAGTGGCTATAAAGGCCAATTCTAGAGTGACAGGCTCTTCCACAGGTGCTGCAGATAAAATTGGTTGTCGGGGCTGTTACACAGTTGGCTCTCTCCTTGCGCTTCTGTCTTTTTTCCTGCCAACTGCTAAGTCTCTTCGACTCGCCACGCTTTAGCCCCGCCTTTATGGTCTATGGTTATGACCAATAAATGCTTGACAGCCCACGGACTCAATTGCTCAGTATTGGTACTTGAGGTGGCCCCCAAAAAGAACTGATAGCCACCACAGGTACGGAGAAAGTTCGAGATCTCTGGCCTGCCGAACAACACCAAGCTCAAAGAATTTCAAGAACAAATCAATCAGAAACTACAGGAATGGATGGTCACGCCATCAAGCAATGTCCAAGATGACTGGCAATCATTGAAATCCATCATTACTGAGAAGTCCTTGGAGAAACCACTAAAAGACACCAAGACTGGTTTGATGAGAGCAATACTGAAATATACAAACTCATCAATTGTAAACAGACAGCAATCCAAAACTGGCAACAGGATCCAAACTCCACACAAAAGAAGCTCGCCCACCAGACAGCCAAAGCTGAAATTCAAAGAAGAACCCACGATTTGAAGAACAAATGGTGGACAGAGAAGGCTGAGTAAATTCAACTCCTTGCTGATATGCATGACGTGTGTGCCTTTTTCAAGGCATTCAACGAGATCTATGGACCCTCAACACATGGACCAACACTGGTAATATCCAAACATGGCAAGATTCTCCTCAAAGGCATGAACAGTATCAACATCCGCTGGAAAGAGCACTTTGTAGGTCTACGCAATCACAACTCCATGGTGGACATGCACCTTCTGGAGAACCTCCCACAATATGCAATCAGAAATGAGCTAGACAATAATCTAATGCTGGACGAAGTGATAACTGCTGTCAACCAGATGAAAAACAACAAAGCTTCTGGTCTTGACGATATCCCTTTGGAAGTACTGAAACACGGAGGAGACATACTGATCTCTCGGATACCTGCCCTATTTGTGAAGCTCTGGCAGAATGAAGAAATTCCAAGTGACTTTAGAGATGACATGATGATCACAATCTTCAAGAAAGGAAACAAGTTGAACTGTAGCAATTACCAGGCTTGGCATTGCTCTCAACTGTTGGCAAACTCCTCACTAGGTTACCTCTTAATTGTCTCTCGCCAATTGCAGTGGAGGTCATTCCAGAGTCCCAGTGCGGCTTTCAATCTGCACAGGAACAACCGACATGATCTTCACACACCCCAGTTCAGGAAAAGTGCAGAGAGCAGAAGATTCCTTTGTTCATGGTTTTCTTTGACCTCACAAAAGCCTTTAACTCAGTAAATCAAACTGCTGTTTGGAAGGTGCTACTGCGATATGGATGGCTGAAGATGGTTGCAAACACTTCAGTCTTGTCTTTTCTGCTCACATGCTAGGCTCCACCATCATTGATTAATGGGATATTCATAGAGGCTCCTCCTAGAATCTTAGAATCATAGAAAGTTTATGGCTCAGAAAGAGGCCACTTGGCCCATCGTATCTGCGCCAGCCAAAAAAAAGTCACCCGGCCTAATCTCACTTTCCAGCATTTTGTCCATAGCCCTGCAGATTACAGCACTTCAGGTGCACATCCAGGCACCTTTTAAATGAGATGAGATTTTCTACCTCTACCACCTTGTCAGGCAGTGAGCTCCAGACTCCCACCACCCTCTGGGTGAAAAAGCTTTTCCTCATCTCCCCTCTAATCCTTCTACCAATCACTTTAAATCTATGCCCCCTAGTCACTGACCTCTCTGCTACAGTAAATAGGCCCCTCTCATCCACTCTATCCAGGCCCCTCACAATTTTGTACATCTCAATCAAATCTCCCCTCAGCTTCCTCTGTTCCAAGGAGAACAACCCCAACCTATCCAATCTTTCCTCATAGCTGCAATTTTCTAGTCCTGGCAACATCCTTGTAAATCTTCTCTGTACCTTCTCTAGTGCAATTACATCCTTTCTGTAATGAGGTGACCAGAACTGCACACAGTACTCAAGTTGTGGCCTAACTAATGATTTATACAGTTCTAACATAACCTCCCAGCTCTTATATTCTACACCTTGGCTAATAAAGGAAAGGATTCCATATGCCTTCTTAGCCACCTTAACGATCTGTTCTGCTAGCTTCAGGGATCTTTGGACATACACTTCAAGATCCCTCACTTCCTCTACACCTCTCAATATCCTCCCATTTATTGTGTATTCCTTTGTCTTGTTTGACCTCCCCACATACATCACCTCACACTTCTCTGGGTTGAATTCCATTTGCCACTTTTCTGCCCACTTGACCAGTCCATCGATATCTTCCTGCAGCCTACAGCTATCCTCCTCGCTATCAACCACAAGGCAAATTTTTGTGTCGTCTGCAAACTTCTTGATCGTTCCCCATACATTTACGTCCAAATCGTTAATATATACCACAAAAAGCAGGGGACCCAATACTGAGCCCTGTGGAACCCCACTGGAAACAGCTATTCAGTCACAAAAACACCCGCCAACAATTACCCTTTGTTTCCTAACACTGAGCCAATTTTGTACCCAGCTTGCTACATTCCCCTGGATCCCATGGACTTTTTTTTAACCAGTCTGCCATGTGGGATCTTGTCAAAATCCTTGCTAAAATCCATGTAGACAACATCAACTGCACTATCCTCATCAATCCTCCTTGTTCCTTCCTCAAAAAACTCAGTCAAGTTAGTCAGACAAGGCCTTCCTTTAACAAATCCATGCTGACTATCCTTGATTAATTTGTGCCTTTCTAAGTGAAGTTTATCCTGTCTCTCAGGATTGATTCCAATAATTTGCCCACTACCGAGGTTAGACTGACTGGCCTGTAAATATTCGGTCTATGCCTCACACCCTTTTTAAACAAAGATACAGGCTAGCAGTCCTCCGGCACCACACCTGTCTCCAGTGAGAACTGGAAAATGATGATCAGACCTTCCAATATTTCCTCTCTTGCTTCTTTTAACAGCCTAGTATACATTTCATCTGGCCTTGGTGATTTATCAACTTTCAAGGATGCAAATCCCCTTAATACTTCCTCTCTCCTTATGTTTGTTGCATCCAATACTTCACACTCCTTCTCCTTAACTACAATATCTGCATTGTCCCCCTCTTTTGTGAAGACAGATGCAAAGTATTCATTAAGAACCATACCCACATCTTTCGTTTCCAAACATAAGTTTCCTTTTTGGTCTTTTATGGGTCCTACTCTTTCCTTAGTTATCCTTTTACTGTTAATGTATTGATAAAACATATTTAGGTTCTCCTTGATTTTACTTGCCAATATTCTTTCATGCCCTCTCTTTGCTTTCCTAATTTCCTTTTTTATTTCACCCCTGCACTCTCTACACTCCTCTCAGCTTTCTGTAGTATTGAGTTCTCAGTGTCTGACGTAATATTTCCTTTTCTTCCTTATCATACCGTGTAAGCTCCATGACATCCAAGGGGCTCTAGATTTGGCTGTCCCATGCTTTGTCTTTGTGGGAACATGTTTACTGTGAACCCAGTGAATCTCCCTTTAGAATGCCTCCCACTGCTCTGACACTGATTTACCTTCAAGTAGCTGTTTCCAGTCCACTTTTGCCAAATCACTTCTCAGTTTAGTAAAATAGGCCTTGCCCCAATTTAGAACTTTAACTCCTGTTCTATCTCTGTCCTTTTCCATTGTTATGTAAAAACGAACTGAATTATGATCACGACCACCAAAATGCTCTCCCACTGCCATTCCTTCCACCTGCCCAGCTTCATTACCTAAAACCAGGTCCAGAATTATTCCGTCTCTTGTTGGACTTGCTACATACTGGCCAAAAAATTTCTCCTGAATGCACATTAAGAATTCTGTTCCCTCCATTCCTTTCACTTTAAAACTATCCCAGTTAATATTGGGGTAGTTAAATCCAACTGTGTAACAGCCCCGACAAACAATTTCTTCTGCAGCACCTGTGGAAGAGTCTGTCACTCTAGAATTGGCCTTTATAGCCACTCCAGGCGCTGCTCCACAAACCACTGACCACCTCCAGGCTCTTACCCATTGTCTCTCAAGACAAGGAGGCCAAAGAAGAAGAAGAGTTAAATCCATTACTAATCCTGCCCTTGTTTATGCACTTCTCAGAGATTTGTCTACACATTTGCTTTTCTATCTACCCCTGACTGTTCGGGGTCTATAGTACACTCCAAGTAGTGTGATTGTCCCTTTTTTGTTCCTAAGCTCAATCCAAATGGCCTCAATTGATGATCCTTCTAATATATCATCTCTTCTCACAGCTGTTGCCATGCAACTTGCTTTGTTGAATGATAATTTTCTGTAATCCACTGACTGCAGATCTGAATTTATATATTTTTTAAAGCAATTTAAAAAGAACAACTAAAAGGATGACTTTGCTGGCAGCTTAGGATGGCCATCTAATTTGCAACACTATATCCTACATTGCAAAGCTTGTGAGGAGCGAGACAAAATGTCTGCTCATTCCCTAACAAGAACCAAGATCCAGGAGGTTTAAGGGAACTGCTTTCAGCCAGACGAAATATTGCTGACTGCTATGTTTGAATCACTGAGTGACTGTCATGTGACAAGCCCCTCCCCATCTGTGGTTTTAAGCTTGTGTTTGTCTGCAGCCGAAAGGAGAAGCTTCTGGACTCTTGACATGTGCAGACCCTAAGTGGGGGTCCCTCTCTCTCTCTCTCTCTCTCTCTCCATTTCAGCTTACAAACTTCGAACTCTGCCTTTTGACTGACCATCTTTGCATACTCTGGCTACAATCAGAAACCTCATTGGAGGAAATCATCTGCATCACTGTCTCCAAAAGACCTATCGAACCAATCATCTACCTCTTCAAACTAAAAACCTCAGGACCACTGAATTCAGCTAGAAGCCAGCCAAATCACTAAACACCGCAGACTGTATACCCCTTTTTACTATGGACTCTAACTCAACCAATCTACCTTTCCCCACTCTGTAGCATATTTGTGCATGTTTAAACCTCTAGTGTGTGTGTGAGTGAAAGTTGGTGTGTAGTTTATTATTTTTATTAGTTCGGGTTTAGGAAAAATAAAGTTAACCTTTTTCTTTGTTAGCTCAAGAGAACCTGTCTGATTGGTTATGATCTTGTTATGATCATAGCAAGTAAGTAATCAAAGACCTACTGAATTGGCCGATACATCCACTTTAAGAAAGAATTAAACTTCCCTCCTGCACCATCTCTCCAGCCACGCACTCATCAGCTCTAACCTTTTTCTGTGCTCATTCGCACGTGGCACTGGTAGTAATATGGAGATTACTACCTCTGAGGTCCTGCTTTTTAACCTCTTACCTTGCTCCCTAAAATCTGCTTCCAGGACCTCATCTCTCTTTCTACCTATGTCGTTGGTACCAATGTGAACCACAACCTCTGGCGGTTCACCCTCCCACTTAAGAATGTCCTGCAGCCGCCCTGTGACATCCTTGACCCTGGCACCAGAGAGACAACATACCACCCTGGAGTCACATCTATGACCGCAGAAACACCTGTCTGTTCCCCTATCGAATAACCTACCAGTATTTCTCTTCCAATTTTCTTCCTTCTCGCCCTTGCAGCTGAGCCACCCATGGTGCCACGAACTTGGCTATTGCTACACACCTCTGAGGAACCATCACCCTCACTATCGTCCAAAATGGAAAACCAATTCGTGAGTGAGATAGACTCAGGACTCTTGCACTACCTGCCTGCTCTTCCTAGACTTTCAGGTGGTCACCCATTCCCTCTTTGCCTGCTCCTAACCTGCGGTGTGACCACCTCCCTAAAAGTGCTATCCACATATTCCTCAGCCACGTGGATGCACCACAGTAACTCCAGCTGCCGCTCAAATTCCGAAACCTGGAGCTCAAGTTTCTGCAACTGGTGGTACTTCCTGCAGACATGTTCGTCAAGACCACTTGAAGTGTCCACAACTTCCCACCTACCACAGGAGACACATTCCACTCAGCTGAGCTGCCTTGTCATACCTTAACCTTACTTTTAAGCTAGTTGTTAGTAGAATGTAGAATTACAGACCCTCACTAACCAATCAGCTCCTTCTCCTGTTCTGTAGGTAATTAAGGGTTATTTAAAACTTTTACATTTTTCTATTATGCAGCTATTTGCTCACAGTCCCTGGCAGTGGATAGTCAGTGACCAATCAGCTTACAAGTTAAGTTGCACTCTCCAAGCTTGGAGATAAAGGAAGAAAACTCAGCAAATACTGGAAGCTGTTGGTTGTTTAATTGTCCACCACCATTCATGACTGGATATGGCAGGACTGCAGAGCTTTGATCTGATTTGTCGGTTGTGGGATTACGTAACTCTGGCTATAGCATGCTGCTTCCTCTGTTTAGCATTCGTGTCGTTCTGTTCTAGCTTCACCAGGTAGGCACCTCATTTTACAGATGCCTGATGCTGTTCCTGGCATGCTGTCCTACACTCCTCATTGAACCAATGTTGATCACCTGGCTTAATGGTAATCGTAGAATGAGAGATCTGCTGGGCCATGAGGTGGCAGATTGTCATTGAATATAATTCTGCTGCTGCTGATGGTCCACTGTGCCCAGTTTTAAGCTGCTGGATCTGTTCTGAATCGATCTTATTTAGCATGATGGTAGTACCGCACAAGATGGAGGGTGTGCTCAGTGTGAAGATGGTATTTTGTCACCACAAGGACTGTATGGTGGTCACTCCTACAAATATTGCTATGTATAGATGTGTCTGCGAAAGGTAGGATGGTGAGGATGATGCCAAATCGGTTTTTCCCTTTTACTGATTCTCTCACCATTTGCCGCAGGCCCAGTCTGGCAGCTATGTCCTTTAGAACTTGGCCAGCTCAGTCAGCAGTGGTGCTATCGAGCCACTCTTGGTGATGGATGTTGAAATTCTCCATCCAGAGTACATTCAGTGCTTCTTTCAAGTGGTGTCAACATGGAGGAGGACTGATTCATGAGCTGAGGTGAGTGGTGGGAGATGCCTATGACATTGACTGAAATCTATGATTCTATGAATATGACGATGTCAGGCTATTGCTTGACTAGTCTGTTGGGCAGCTCTCCCAAATTTGGCGCAGGTCACTAGATGCTAGTGAGGAGGATTTTACAGGGTCAATAGGGCTTGGTGTGCTGTTGTGATGTTTGCTGCCAGAGTTGATGCCGAGTAGTCCGTCCGGTTTTATTCTGATTAAATTTTTTCATAGCAGTCTGATATAACTGATTGTCTTGCTAGGCCATTTCAGAAGGCAGTTAAGAGCCAATTACATTATTGGCTATTTGACCTGGGTGCGGCCTTCTGGTTTCAGAAATGCTTCCGGTATGAACTGAAGATCCGAATTAACCCTCAAAGGTTCAGTATCCTTCCTATTGACTTGGTAGAGGGTGAGAGACTATGTTAATTAGTTCATCTAAGAGCTAAGGAGCCAGCCTATGAAACTTAACCAGAATGATCTGGGACAGTGTATACGAACATATGAATTCGGAGTGGGAGTAGGCCATTCTGCCCTTTGAGCCTTCTCTGTCATTCAATAAATTCATGGATGAACTGATTACTCCACATTTCCACCTACCCCCGATAACCTTCCACCCCCTTGCTTATCAAGAATATATCTACCTCTGCCTTAAAAATATTCAAAGACTCTGCTTTTGAGGAAGAGAATTCCAAAGACTCACAACCTGCTGAGAGAAAAAATTTCTCCTCATCTCTGTCTTAAATGGGTGACCCCTTATTTTTAAACAGTGACCCCTAGTTCTAGATTCTCCCACAAGGGGAAACATCCTTTCCACATCCACTGTGTCAAGACCCCTCAGGATCTTATATGTTTAAAACAAGTCGCCTCTTACTCTTCAAAATTCCAGTGGATACAAGCCAAGCCTGCCCAATCTTTCCTCATAAGACAGCCCGCCCATTCCAGGTATTAGTCTAGTAAACCTTCTCTGTACTGCCTCCAATGCATTTACATCCTTCCTTAAATAAGGAGACCAGTACTGTACACAGTACTCCAGATATGAATTAGAATTAGAATTAGAATATTACAGCGCAGTACAGGCCCTTCGGCCCTCGATGTTGCGCCGATCATCTGACCTACACTATTCCATTTACATCCATATGTCTATCCAATGACCACTTAAATGCCCTTAAAGTTGGCGAGTCTACTACTGTTGCAGGCAGGGCGTTCCACGCCCCTACTACTCTCTGCGTAAAGAAACTACCTCTGACATCTGTCCTATATCTTTCACCCCTCAACTTAAAGCTATGTCCCCTCGTGTTTGCCATCCTCATCCGAGGAAAAAGACTCTCACTATCCACCCTATCTAACCCTCTAATTATCTTGTATGTCTCTATTAAGTCACCTCTCCTCCTCCTTCTCTCTAACGAAAACAACCCCAAGTCCCTCAGCCTTTCCTCGTAAGACCTTCCTTCCATACCAGGCAACATCCTAGTAAATCTCCTCTGCACCCTTTCCAAAGCTTCGACATCCTTCCTATAATGCGGTGACCAGAACTGCACGCAATACTCCAGGTGCGGCCTCACCAGAGTTTTGTACAGCTGCATCATGACCCCGTGGCTCTGAAACTCGATCCCCCTACTAATAAAGGCTAACACACCATATGCCTTCTTAACAGCCCTATTAACCTGGGTAGCAACTTTCAGGGATTTATGTACCTGGATACCAAGATCTCTCTGCTCATCTACACTACCAAGAATCTTCCCATTAGCCCAGTACTCTGCATTGCTGTTACTCCTTCCAAAGTGAATCACCTCACACTTCTCCGCATTAAACTCCATTTGCCATCTCTCAGCCTAGCTCTGCAGCCTATCTATGTCCCTCTGTACCCTACAACACCTATGGTCTTACCAATGCCCTGTATAGCTGAAGCATAACCTCCCTACTTTTGTATTCAATTCCCCTCACGATAAATGATAACATTCTATTAGCTTTCCTAATTACGTGCTGTACCTGCATACCAACCTTTTGTGATTCATGCACTAGGACACCCAGATCCCTCTGCATCTCAGAGCTCTGCAATCTCACACCATTTAGATAATATGCTTTTTTATTCTTCCTGCCAAAGCTGACAATTTCCCACTTTCCCACATTATACTCTATTTGCCAGGTCTTTGCCCACTCACTTAACCTATCTATATCCCTTATGTCCTCTTCACAAGTTACTTTCCTACCTATCTTGTGTCATCAGCAAATTTAGCAACCATACCTTCAGTCCCTTCATCTAAGTCATTTCTATAAATTGTAAAAAGTTGAGGCCCCAGCACAGATCCCTATGGCATACCACTTGTTACAGCTAGCCAACCAGAAAATGGCCCATTTATGCCTACTCTCTGTTTCCTGTTAGAACAAAGAACAAAGAACAGTACAGCACAGGAACAGGCCATTCAGCCCTCCAAGCCTGCGCCAATCTTGATGCCTAACCAATCTTCTATCCATGTCATTATGTTACCCCCTACACCGTGAGCTTTTATTTTTTGCAATAGCCTTTGATGTGGCATCTTATCAAATACCTTCTGGAAATCTAAGTACAATACATCCAACAGTTCCCCTTTATCCACAGCATTTGTAACTCCCTCAAAGAACTCCAATAAATTGATTAAACATGATTTCCCTTTCACAAAACCATGTTGACTCTGCCTGATTACCTTGAATTTTTCTAAATGCCCTGCTATAATGTCTTTAATAATAGCTTGTAACATTTTCCCTAAGACAGATGTTAAGCTAACTGGCCTGTAGTTTCCTGCTTTCTGTCACCACCCCCCCCCCCCCCACCCCCCACCTTTTGAATAAAGGAGCTACATTTGCTATTTTCCTATCTAACGAAACCTTCTCCAAATCTAGGGAATTTTGGAAAATTAAAACTAACGCATCAACTATCTCACTAGCCACCTTTCTTAACACCCTAGGATGAAGTTCTTCAGGACCCGGGGACTTGTCAGCCCACAGCTCCAACAATTTGTTCAGTATCACTTCTCTGGTGATTGTAATTTTCTTGACTTCCTCCCTCCCTTCTATTTCCTGACTTACAGCTAATACTGGGATGTTACTTGTATCCTCAATAGTGAAGACCGATGCAAAATACCTGTTCAATTAATCTGCCATCTCCTTACTATCCATTATTAATTCCCTGACTCACTTTCTATCGGACCAACGCTCACTTTAGCTCTTTTTTTTGGAAATTTATATAGAAACTTTTACTATCTGTCTTTATATTTCTAGCTAGCTTTCTCTCGTACTCTAATTTTACTTTCCTTATCAATCTTTTAGTCATTCTTTGCTGTTTTTTATATTCTGTCCAATCTTCTGACCTGCCTCCCATCTTTGCGCAACTATAGGCTTTTTGTTTAAGTTTCATACTATCTTTAACTGTTTTAGTTAACCACGGATGGCGGGTCCCACCCTTGGAATTTTTTTTCTCGTTGAAATTTATCTATTCTGTGTATTCTGAAATATCTCCTTAAATGTCTGCCACTGCAGTAAGATGTTTGTTAGAAAAATGCTGGAAATACTCAGCAGGTCAGGCAGCATCTGTGGAGAGAGAAAGTAAGTTAATGTTTCAGGTCGATGTCCGTTGGTCAGAACTAATGTCTCTTACCTTGTTTTTAATGCTTCCAGTCAGCATTCACACATGAGAAGTTGGGTGATACAGTGTTCTTGTGAATACAGCATGGGAATGTCAGGCAGAAACTGCTCTTCAAAAGGGAAGTAGGCAGTTTAATCAGCAGTTCTACTGGCCAAACTCCAAACAAGGTGGTTAAAATGCCAGACTTTCTGTTCAACTCCCAAGGCTTAATTATTTGGCTAGCTGGAACAGGGTGTGTGGCTTATTATTTTTATTGATAAGTACATTCTGAATTTAACTTGAAGTAATGTGAGAGTTGCTATAACTAATGGTGTGTATGTTCGTTTGCTGTTTAGTAAAATAATTATGCTTTACAATTCACTCTGGTTTGTTTCACTAAAGCCTACCTTTTGGAAGAAAGGTTAAGTGAATGTGAGGACATGTTCAGAGCATTACAGCATTTGGTCCATGTATGTTATAACCACCATCCCTCCAGGATCATGCTTTTGTACATCTAAATATTGAATAGTGAAGCTTACTCCTGTTTATGAAGGGCACAGGTGACACTAACACTAGAAAATATTAAAGACGTACCTGAAATTTACAAAGGAAGCCCTTAACTTTCACTGTGACGGCCCATTGGTACCAAAATATTCTTACCTTATTGATCTCATCCTCTCTATTTTAGTTTGAAATATTAATCTGGCTGTGGGGAAAGTAACTAAAAATTATTTCTATTAAGTTTAGCTCCTCCTTGCAATCTTTCTTTCCTTTTAAACTTCATATAAATGTTGCCATTTATCCTCAGTATGTTACCTTTATATTTCTTTCATAGTTAAGTTCTTAGTTTGCACCATTACTCTGGTTCAGAAGGTTATGGGTTTGAGCTGATGTTTCCTGGAGTTCTGACTGCCATTCTTCCCCTAGGCAGTGAGACCAAAACCCGATTAACTGATCATTTGTTGCTCCAGTGCTTCATTTTACATTTCTCACGTTCCTGAGAATCAGGTACACTTCAGGATGGGCAGGGACTCCATTAATCTGCTTCCGAAGTTTCATATAAACATAGCAGTACAACATTGATCCCAACAGTGTAGTGCAACATTGTTTTGCAGAATAGACTCGATGACTTAGCAAGTTGGATTTTACAATAAAGCTCTTTACTGAAATTGCAGCTATGAGAAATTTGTCTTTCCCATGTTGCTATCTGATTCAGAAAAAACAGATATGATACTGTCATAAGAGGTTTTTTTTTGAAAAACAAGAAGTCTGTGTGCCTTTAAGACTGAAAAAAAGACTCTGTGAACAATGACAGCAGAGGCTTAGTGTTTGCAGAGTGTACACTGTAAGAACGGTTTCCAAGCAACCAGAATAATTTACAGCAGTTTTGTGATTTGGATTGTTGGGGGCTTTCAGTTTCATTCTGGCAGTGTGAAAAGAGACCTGGGGAGCTGTAAGCAGTTAAAAGAGTTACTGCTGAAGACCGGCCAGGAATATGGCCCAGAGAAAACGCTTTATTTTGAAAATAATTCCTGTATCAAGTAAAATTCTAATCTCTTCATGAAGTCAAAAGAACTTTGAAGGAGTTGCAAATCTAATTTGGGGCGGCACAGTGGTGCACTGGTTAGTACCGCAGCCTCACAGCTCCAGCAACCCAGGTTTAGTTCTGGGTACTGGCTGTGTGGAGTTTGCAAGTTCTCCCTGTGACCGCATGGGTTTCCGCCGGGTGCTCCAGTTTCCTCCCACAGCCAAAGACTTGCAGGTTGATAGGTAAATTGGCCATTGTAAATTGCCCCTAGTGTAGGTAGGTGGTATGAGAATTGAGGGAAGGTGGGGATGTGGTAGGAAATATGGGATTAATGTCGGATTAGTATAAATGGGTGATTGATGGTCAGCACAGACTCGGTGGGCCGAAGGGCCTGTTTCAGTGCTGTATCTCTCTATGACTCTATGTTGCATCTGTAAATCTGAGTACAATTCACAATTATGATGTTCTATGAATCTATATATTTTGTAGCATCCTTTGCAAAATATCTCAAATCACTGAAGTTGTCTTTTTGATACTTGGCTACAGACTTGATACCTATCAAAAATGCTGATAGCCTCATAAGAATTGAATGCTGCCTCTGTAATAAAGTATCTTGTTTCACTATAATTGGTGTTGTCATAGAAATTATGGCTAGTGAATCTGGAAATAAAAAATCACTCATTGAATCTGCCTGTTTGCTCATTGTTCCTGACATTAATACAGGTCTATTGATCAATAATGCATGGATAAAAATTGAGGTGTGTATTAAATTAAATAATTGTCACAAATTTAGAAATATATAAATCATGAAGTTGCCCCCACCATTACTAACTACAAATTAAATATGACTTTAAGGGTTAAGTCCTGACATTAGAACTGCTTGTAATAATTAAACAAAAGATGACTAACTTTAGTATCTTATTTTGTCTACCTTTTGAATACCATTATTTAAACAGTGAGTCTGATGCTATCATTAGGACAAATTATTGAGCAGTCTACCAGGACGAGGGAACTGAATTAACATAAGCAGACATTGTTAAATGAGTGAGGTTCAGTAGTCTGATAATTTTAATAGCATATTGTTAAAATATAAACTAAGTGGACCTCAATTTTTTTTATAATATTAAGTCCTCTTTTTTGTGAAATCAGAAAACTTTGTCCCTCCCCCTATTCCATTAATCAATCCATAACTAAATTAACTAAAGAAAATTCTCCTTCAGGTCCCCCTCTTTCCCTTGCCGGGGCATGATTTTAATCCAGGAGTTAATTTATTAAAATAGATAATAAAAACAGAAAGTGCTGGAATTACTCAGCAGGTCAGGCAACATCTGTGGATCTGTGGAGAGAGAAGCAGAGTTAACGTTTGAGGTCTGTGACTTTTCATCAGAACTGGCAAAGGTTAGAAAAGAATTAGTTTTTAAGCAAGTGAAGGGATGGGGGTTGGTGGGGAAGAGAACAAAAGGGAAGGTGTAGGATAGGGCAGAGGGCAGGAGGGATTAAATAACAAAGCTGACATGGGACAAAGGCAAAGTGTGTGTTAATGTTTGTGGTGAAAGACAAAACATTAGTCCAGAGAGAGTGTTAATGGCAGAATAATGAGCAGCTCTGTCCATAGGAGAAACAGGCACATGGTTAAAAAAAATAAAATAAAAAATAGAAAAATATTCAAAAGGCCAGTCATACTCTGAAATTGTTGAACTCAAGGTTGAGTCTGCAAGGCTGTAGAGTGCCTAATTGAAAGATCAGGTGCTGCTCCTTGAGCTTGCATTGATATTCACTGGAACACTGCAGCAAGCCAAGGACAGAAATGTGGGCATGAGAGCAAGGGAGTGTGTTGAAGTGGCAAGCAACCAGAAGCTCGGGGTCATGCTTTCGGACTGAGCAGAGCTGTCCCGCAAAGCTGTCTCCCCAATATAGAGGTGACCGCATTGTGAGCAGCGAATACGGTAGACTAAATTGAAGGAAGTACAAGTAAATCACTGCTTCACCTGGAAGGAGTGTTTAGGGCCTTGGAGGATGAGAAGAGAGGAGATAAAAGGGCAGTTATTACACCTCCTGCGATTGCATGGGAAGGTGCCATAAATGCATAATGCATAATTGGGTAAATCCTCAAAAATGATTCAATGCAGCAAGGCAAAGGAAAACCATACGTGAATTTCCTTGACAGGAAAAGCAGGCTCACTAGCTCCATTGAATTTAAGAGAGAGAAACTTCATTTATGGTAAAATCCCTCAGTAAAGCATTATGATGCCAAGCTTTTAACACTGGGATCGTAATATGCTACTGCTCCAAAATATGTTTACGAATGGGTTTGAATAATTTAACAATCATAACTACAGTTGTTTCTTGTTGAAATACATAAATAGCTAGCAATTTTCCTGATGGAGGCAGATCCTATTACTTAGTTCTCACTTTTGCTTTATCTCTCTCCTTCATTGAAGAAGGATTCTGTTTTATTCTGAATTGGCCTGCTTTGAGGGTTGATTGCAGTACTGTCAGAGTTGGGAGATGGGGGTGGGTGGTTGCCTTGGCAACTAGCCAAATTTCCCTTGGAATGGGGAATGTGTGCCAAAGATGGGCCCTATGTGGTGTTTGGACCCATTTTCCCAATGTAAATGAGGTGCCCACTCACTTACTACACAAAATGCTGATGGTGGTGAGTGTCAGAGGGCACGATTGGGCCTTATCCTGGTGCAGAGCCCATGGAACTTCAAGACCAATATGATTTTATTTTGTTCCTTTTCTTTGCATTAATTCCATTGTTTCCCACATTGAGGTTTCTCATCTGTTACTCGTCATCTCCATTGATATGTATCCATTATGAGTTCCACATATAGAATTTCAAAACATGATCCACTTATCATTCATACTTTTCATCTCAACTGTGCTGTCCAAGTTATTTTTTTGAGGTCAACCCTCTTCTTCTCGTAGCTTACCTTCCTAAAGTTGCATGTTTCTATTGTTCTCTCTTTCTCATCATAAGCCTAACCTTAAGCATCATTCCACCACAATGTGCCCACGTTTTCTGAAGTATTCTTTAACTCTGGTCTGCTCTACCATCTTCTGTTTGTTACTGACAATCAGGTCCATTGTGGGTCCTTGACCAATTGTTCTATGTAACAATACAACGGTGTGTCCAGGATCGTATCTTCACTCCTATTGTACCCTATATAAATTTTCCAATAAATCCCTTGTAAATGTATGCCATTAAGAGAAACTGCCTCTATCCCTCTACCCTTATTTGTTCTCCAAATTTTAAGTTCAATCCCTGAGTTCAATAGGTGTTATCACTTTTTGCTCTGCTTTAATAATTTGCCAGGTACAACAGGGCTTGTGAGACCCATAAGCAGTTCCCGCAATTCATATTCAGGCCATACTACCCAATAACTAAACATATGACAGCATAACTTTGGGGCATCAACATAGCATCCCTTGTGATCTGAAATTCCTTTTGCTCGTGCTCTCCAATCTGCATTAATGACTTAGATGAAGAGACAAAGCATAATGTATCTAGGTTTATTGGTGATACAAAGGAAAGGTAAGCTGTGGGGAGGACACAGACAGGGTGCAAAGAGACATAGAGAAATTAAGTGACTGTGTAACAAGATGATAGATGGAGTATCAAGTGTGAAGTTATTCACTTTGGTCGTAAGAATAAAAAAGCAGAAATTTTTTGGAAGGTATAAAACTTTTAAATCTTGATGTTCAGAATGTACTCGTACAAGGAACGCAGAAAGTTAGCATGCAGGTACAGCAAGCAATTAGGAAGACAAATGGCATATTGGTATTTATTGCAAGGGGATTGGAGTACAAGAGTAATGAAGTCTTGCTATAATTGTATAGAGCTTTGGTGAGATCAAATCGGGACTACTGTGCGCAGTTTTGGTCTCCATATTTAAGGAGGGATACTTGCCTTGGAGGTGGTACAGTGAAGGTTCACTTGATTGGTCCCTGGGATGAGAGGGTTGGCCTATAATGAGAGGCTGAATAAATTGGGCCTATACTCTCTGGAGTATAGAAGAATGAGACGTGATCTCATTGAAATATAGAAGTTTCTGAAAGGGCTGCCTCAAGACTGAGATGAGGAGAAATTATTTCACTCAAAGGGTTGTGAATCTTTGGAATTCTCTACCCCAGAGGTTGCGGATGCTCTATCGTTAAATACATTTAAGGCTGATATAGAGAGATTTTTGGTGTCTCAGGGAATCAATGGATATGGGGAGTGGGCGGGAAAATAGAGTTGAAGCCCAAGATCAGCCATGATTGTATTGAATCGTATTAAAGGAATTAAACCAGATGGACCACCTGGTATCGACCTAGGCACCGGAAACGACAACGGCAAACCCAGCCCTGTCGACCCTGCAAAGTCTTCCGTACTAACATCTGGGAGCTTGTGCTAAAGTTGGGAGAGCTGTCCCACAGACTAGTCAAGCAACAGCCTGACATAGTCATACTCACGGAATCATACCTTACAGACAATGTCCGAGACACTGCAATCACTATCCCTGGGTATGTCCTGTCCCGACAGCACGTTCCAAACCCGCGACCTCTATCAACTAGAAGGACAAGAGCAGCAGACCAATGGGAACATCACCACCTGCAAGTTCCCGTCCAAGTCACACACCATTCCTGACTTGGAACTATATCGCCGTTCCTTCACTGTTGCTGGGTCAAAATCCTGGAACTCCCTTCCAAACAGCACTGTGGGTGTACCTACCTCACATGGACTGCAGCGGTTCAAGAAGGCAGCTCACAACCACCTTCTCAAGGACAATTAGGGATGGGCGATAAATGCTGGCCTAGCCATCGACGCCCCATCCCATGAATGAATTAAAAAAATGAATGGTAGAGCAGGCTCGACGGGCCATATGCTCTACTCCCGTTCCTATTTCTTGTTTTCTTATGTACTTATTCAATCTTTCACTCAATGGACTGGTAACACTTTAGCAAGATGAGTCTGATACAAATTGTTAAACTGGTTTATTTTACAGACAACAAGTGAATGTACAAGGAATCAATTATTATCCAAACTCACATGCTTCATTTAACTTCAAACCCTCCTTGTGTGTAAGGGAAGTAATAAACAATGCAGTCTTGCCTTTGTAAATGGGCTAAATGCAATTGTTTTTCATTCATCTCAGTATTGAAACTATTTAAGACTTATATGGGGACACATCTCATTGCCTAAAAATCTCCAAATTGACCTTGAACTCAGATTGTTTTTCTCCCTGCTGTTGCTTCTGACCACAGGATGTGCGGGGTGGGCTGGCCTTCTGATTTCTTCCCTGTTCAGTGATTTGTCTGTTCACCTGTCAATAAAATTGAATACTGCCTCTCCATCAAGAGTGGATTCTCAGCAGACGGCCTCATTCTGGACTCAATTGATAGGGTCAGCCCAATTATAAAAAGTGCAGATACTTGTCAAAAGTGAAACAAGATAACTAATTAATTATGGTCCCCATGCATTGTGGGAACACATGTGGTTCATTAACATATAAACTGCTCTTCATCTCAACAATTACTACAAATGCATTTTGGCTGGGACTGTACTACAGGCTGTCAAACAGTCTGGGAGAGATAGAGGAGCAGATATGTAGGCCAATCTCAGAGAGGTGTAATAATAATAGGGGATTTCAATGTCCCCAATATTAGAGGGGAGAGCATTGGTGCAAAAGGCTTAAAGGGTGTGGAATTCTTAAAGTGCAATCAGGAGAGCTTTTTTGATCCAGCACATAGAAGGAGGGGTGGTACTGGACCTAATCCTAGGGAATGAAGCCGGACAAGTGGAAGAAGTGGCAGTGGGGGTACATTTTGGGGATAGTGACCATAACTCTGTAACATTTAAGGTAGTTATGAAAAAGGACAAAGAAGGACTGGAAATAAAACTACTGAATTGGGAGAAGGCCAATTTCAATATGATAAAACAGGATCTGGCCAAAGTGGACTGGGAGCAGCTTTTTGTAGGAAAGTCTACATTAGACCAGTGGGAGTCATTCAGAAAGGAAATAGTGACAGTTCGGGTCCAACGTGTTCCCGTAAAGGTGAAGAATAGGACCAACAAGTCCAGGGAACCCTGGATGTCAAGGGATATAGAGGATTGGATAAGGAGGGAAAAAAGGAGGCTTGTGTCAGATTCAGAGTGCTGAAAACAGTGGAGGCTCTAGAGGAGTATAGAAAGTGTAGGGGAGTACTTAAAGTAATTAGGAGAGCGAAGAGAGGGCATGAAAAAACACTGGCAGACAAGATAAAGGAAAATCCCAAGGCATTTTATAAGTATATTAAGGGCAAGAGGATGACCAGGGAAAGGGTAGGGCCCATGAAGGATGAAAGTGTCAATCTGTGTGTGGAGCTGGAGGACATAGGTGAGGTTTTAAATGATTACTTTTCATCTGTGTTCACTATGGAGAAGGACGGTGTAGGCGTAGCGATCAGGGAGGGGGATTGTGATATACTTGAACAACTTAGCATTGAAAGAGAGGAAGTATTAGCTGTTTTAGTGGGCTTAAAGGTGGATAAATCCCCAGGCCCAGATGAGCTGTATCCCAGGCTGCTATGTGAGGCAAGGGAGGAGATATCAGGGCTCTGACACAAATTTTCAAATCCTCTCTGGCCACAGGAGAGGTACCAGAGGACTGGAGGACATCGAATGTGGTACCATTATTCAAGATGGGTAGCAGGGATAAACCAAGTAATTATAGGCCAGTGAGTCTAATGTCAGTGGTAGGGAAACTATAGAAAAAAATTCTGAGAGGCAGGGATAGTCAGCATAGCTTTGTCAGGGGGAGGTCGTGTCTAACAAGCTTGATTGGATTTTTCGAGGAGGTGACTAGATGTGTAGATGAGGGTAAAGCAGTTGATATAGTCTACATGGACTTCAGTAAGGCTTTTGATAAGGTCCCGCATGTGAGATTGGTTAAGAAGTTAAGTGCCCATGGGATCCAGGGCAATTTGGCAAATTGGATTCAAAATTGGCTTAGTGGCAGGAGGCAGAGGGTGATGGTTGAGGGTTGTTTTAGCGAATGGAGGCCTGTGACCAGTGGTGCTGGGGCCCTTACTGTTTGTAGTGTACATTAATGATTTAGAGGTGAATATAGGAGGTATGATCAGTAAGTTTGCAGATGACATGAAAATTGGTGGTGTCATAAATAGTGAGGAGGAAAGCCTTCGATTACAGGACGATATAGTTGGGCTGGTAAGATGGGCAGAGCAGTGGCAGATGGAATGTAATCCTGAGAAGTGTGAGGTAATGCATTTTGGGAGGACTAACAAGGCAAGGGAATATACAATTGATGGTAGGATCCTAGGAAGTACAGAGGGTCAGAGGGACCTTGGTGTACTTGTCCATAGATCACTGAAGGTAGCAGTAGATAGGTGGTTAGGAAGGCATATGGAATGCCTGCCTTTATTAGCCGAGGCATAGTATATATTAGCAGGGAGGTTATGATAGAGCTGTAGAAAATGCAAATTAGGCCACAGCTGGAGTACTGTGTACTGTTCTGGTCACCACATTATAGGAAGGATGTGATTGCACTGGAGAGGGTGCAGAGGAGATTCACCAGAATGTTGCCTGGGCTGGAGCATTTCAGCTATGAAGAGAGACTGCATAGTCTAGGGTTGTTTTCCTTAGAGCAGAGAAGGCTGAGGGGTGACCTGACTGAGGTATACAAAATTATGAGGGGCGTTGATAGGTTAGATAGGAAGAAACTTTTTCCTTTAATGGAGTCCATAACCAGGGGGCATAGATTTAAGGTAAGGAGCAGGAGGATTAGAGGGGATTTGAGGAGAAGAATTTTCACCCAGAGGGTGGTTGGAATCTGGAACACACTGCCTGAAAGGGTGGTAGAGGCAGGAACCCTCACAACTTTTAAGTCTTTAGATGAGCACTTGAATCACCATAGCATACAAGGCTATGGGCCAAGTGCAGGAAAATGGGATTTGAGTGGATGGGTGCTTGATGGTCGGCTCCGATGCGTTGGGCTGAAGGGCCTGTTTCTGTGCTGAATAACTCTGACTCTAAAGAATTTTAAACTATTATGAATCTACTTTAATTAAAATTACACAACTTAAATGCAAATTATTTCCAAATTATTTTTGTGGAAAATAGATAAGTATTCTGTTATTTGGCTTTTCAGATGCCTATAGTTTCTTTTTTCTCACATCACACATCCCTGACCATAGGGTTTCCCTGTTTTCTCTATCTAGACCAGATAGATAGATCTATCGCTGTTTTAATTAAAGTCTCCTTATGTAACAGGCTACTATCTGGCAGTGGTGTGATTCAGGTGAAGCCTGTTCCATATATAGAGGTTCGTCTCACCCACCCTCATTCATCATCTTGGAACTTAACTTAATTGCCTAGAAATCTGAATCTGCAACCATCCCTTCAACGCCATCTTTTTAACTACACATTGACATATCCCATTTTCTGCTTCTTAAATTGTCTAGCGTGTGGCATCAGCCCTAATCCTGAGATGAGTATCATTGAGGTCTTGCACTTTAATCCTCAAATTCTCTCTACAAGACCTCTAGTCTACTGTTTCTTGCATGAAATATGGTTTCCTTCCCTTTACAGAAGCTTTTCCAGTAAGACCCTTACCCTGGCAACACCATTCGAGACTCTTAGCCATAGCCTAAAAAAAGCAAGCTCAACGCCACCTTCTCAAGGGCAATTAGGGATGGGCAATATATGCTGGCCTAGCCAGCGATGCCCATATCCCGTGAAAGAATTTTAAAAGGCCTCCTAATTATAGAATCTCTTCAATACTCATGAGTATCTCCTTGCTCCATTCTGCTGTGGTGATGCTCTTAGTTACACTTTTCTGTGCCTCCATCTTTGTCCTCAACATAGGTGTCAAGAAATGTATGCCAGATCCAGGATATTCCACATCATATATCCCACGCGCATCAACTAGCTGAGCATCTGATCTTATCATTGTTATAGGACTACCTCCTGTTGAGGCTAAACCAATTTTCTTACCTTCTCTGAGCAAAAACTTCCTTGTGAGCATCTCAATCAATTGGTCTTTCCCATTTCCTACACTGAGTTGAGGAGATCTCATCCACAATGCAGTTCAGAGTTACTTTCCGAGCTTCAGATTGAGAATTATTGCATTCAGTAAATATAAAGTCACTTTTATATTTAGTGATGCCGTATTTCAGATTACGGAAGACTGTGCCACTGCTCGGAAAGTGCTTCTATTTTTTAAAATATTTTTTCTTTGAAAACCCTTACTTTAGAATTGTGGACATTATTCAGTTTTCCCAAATAAATCAGACTGCATGAATTTTTTTTACAAGGGTCACTGAGAGGTCTTGTTTGAAAACAAACCTTTACTGGCTGTCATATGCCTTAAGCTGAATAAACAACAGAAGCGTTGGTGACTTGAGGGAGATGTTTATAGAGAAGTGACATGTCATGATTTATGATGGGCAGGAGGTCACTTTTGGGATATTGTTTTGACTTTCTGGTTGGGGTGTGAACTGTGTTGGAAAGCCACATTTCTCCTGAGGAGCTCCTGGAAAGCTTGCCCAATTAATTCTCGATGCCATCTGAAAAGAACTGCTCCAGAAAAGATCCCAGTGATCTGTCTACGTGTACTCAGATGCCAGACTCTATGCCATTTTGGGACACAACATAACTCATCTGTTTTCTTCAAGAATTAACAAGTATTTGGCCAAAGTATTCTTTTTTTGTTTTTTTTTTAAGAGTTCTGTAGAGAAAATCTGTGTGTGTATGAGGGGCTAAGGTAAAAATGGAACTTTCATATTTCAATCTGTGTGTTAATGCTTTGCTTCATTACTGGATAAGTCTTGTTTTATAATAATGTTATGACCAGGTGAGGAAGGGGTCTAGGGCTCCCCTCTCAACCTTTTCCTGGTTTGGCCGTAACAGGGTTTAACTTTTTTTAAAACAGTGTTTTTAAGCTTCCCCTCAGTGAGTCCTTGCTCACTGTTCTCTAATTGTACTTGCAAAGGAATCAACTACAGGTTTTCTTGGGTTTAAACAAGAAAGGTGTAAGTGTATTGACCTTAAAACTCTACCTCAGTTAAAACTACTAAAAATACACAAAGCAACCATGCTAGCATGCATACGCAATAAACACACACAAGTAGAGACAAAGGAGGAGAAAGAATTAAAGGGGGAAGGTTTGAAGTAGTAGATGGAATTCAGTTACTGGTTTTGGGTTGGTTGTAAAGTCTTTGATTGAAGTTAAGTCTTGCAATTCTTGTTGGGACCCAGTGCACACTTTTAAACTTGTCTTGCTGGTACTAGAAGGCTGAAGGGACTTCTGTCTTGAGGCTTAAGTTACTTCCGTGAATCCCTGGAACTTTGCATGAGAGAGAGAGAGACCTTGCTTCTCTTTGGTCTTCAAAATGCAGTCTGCCTCAAAACTTTTCTGTGAGCACAGTTCAATCAATTCCCAGGTTGGCCAGCAGGGTAGTCATGTGACTAGCTCTTTGTTTGAGACAGCATCGCCTGTGAGGTTTGATGATTCTTCAAAGCTTACCAGACACTTTCTGTGGGGTGGGATGGGGTGGTGGCAGAATGCTGGCTGTTACACAGTGTCTTTTGATCATCACTATTGGCAAAACCCATCTGGCTAATAGAATCAGGGAGTACTTCCATTGTCTCTCTAGGCAACTGTCTCTCAGAATGCAAATATGCAGCCATGTTTTCAGCCAATGCTCTGTGGTCTTTTTAAACAAGTTATTTTCAATGTCCAGTAAGCATTCAAATATGACGAAATTAATATGTTTCCATTTGGCAGGTGTGGTTTTCTGTCACAATAAACCGATAATTTTGTTAAATATATGTTGTGATCTGTGGAGAAGTGGAAGTAGAAAACACAGTGCCCTCCTCCTGCCTCAGTTGTAACACCACTTCTTGTGTGTCTATGATTCTCATGTCTTGATAAGGGAATCAGTTCTCGTCATGTTGATGCTGGGAGCTGCTGCATGGATTTTGATTTCAAACAATTGTTAATTGGAGAAGCATCTCAGCAAAAGGCTGAAGATGGTCCAATATGATGAATTGGAGCCAGATGGCTCCAGAAAGCAAAGAAATATCTAAAGATATTTCCAGAACCTAATGCATTTCTGGCAAACATGTTCCAGCAAATCTTAACTAATTCTTTATTTAAACTTTCACACACAAGTGCCATGTTTCCAGGTAATAACAATGACTGGGGTAAGTGTTCCAGAGGCAGAAGTGAATGACTGAATCTTACCCACTGGTATTCCTTGCAGATGTTTTGGATTGATGGTGTTTTGAGATGCAGCTGCAGCTGCAGCTGCTCTTATTCCTGTCATAAACAGGATCCATCTTGCAGCCTGGGATGCTGACTCTGCCAAAGAAGTACCCACTGTGATGTCACTGTTTATAAATATTTTAAAATCAACTTAAGTCGATGTTAATCGTTATTCTTCTAAATCACTGGGATTTTAAAAGGGATGCTGATGGGGAGGTGCCATCTTAAACACTTAGCTCATTAATTTAACCAAAATAGTCCCATCTTAAATGTATATGCTCTCAAAATACAATATGGATTTGAAAAATAGCATCAGAAAATGTCTTTACTTGCCATCTGTTGTAAATAAAGTTATGTTTGGGTACTGTTTCCAATTTTAACAGATAATAAAATGTTAATCACTATGGTGGATTCATATTCTATTTATATTGTGGATGAAAATATTAAACATCAGATTGCTTGTGTTTAACTGCAGTCAGCAAATACTTGCCCACATACAAAGGCAATATTTGGATATGGAAATAATTTAGAAATTTATATCCCTGTCAGAACTATATAATTAAATATCAGGATGAAGTACATTTTATCTGTGAGGAATGAAAAGGCAGATGACATTTTCAGTTAATTAACAGAGCTTTATAATGTCATGGTGTCAGTCTAGATTTTTGTTTATTCTTTGCAGCTTAGCCATCAACTGTCCAAATAACGAACAATTTCTGTTCTGGATGACCAAATAATTTGTTCCTGAAATCCAATAAACGTTACTCGGAAGTTTGTCAAAATGAGAAGCTTTATCAATTGTATTTCCTGAGTATTTCCACAATAAATACATTTTAGAAATCAATACATTATTCTTGGCCAGTCTGGCCTTGCATTGTGCAAGAAAACATGGTCAGAGATAAAAACAGAGAATGCTGGATGTGATCTGTGCCTGAAAAGAGAAAGAGATGGATTGAGGCTTTGTGTGTTGACTCTTCTTAGCAGATGCTATGTAGATTGCAGAAGCCTATGCTTTGAAACTATTGCAGGTTTTATATTGCATATGAATACAATTGTTCCTTTGGCCAAATAAACATGACAGTCTTTTGAAAGAAACTACTTGGGTGTGGTAACTTCATTCATAATAGGGATTTAGGAACCTAAACTGCTTCAAAAACTTTATAGCTTCTTCCTGTTGGTTTGGAACCAAGATGCACTAGAAACTCCTAAAAATGTTAAATCAGTAAAGTGATATTGCAACAAGGATTGAAATAATGCATTAATAGCACAATAGTAACATGCTTTGTGATGGAAAAGTATATTTGTTAACATGTACAAAGTTAATTTGCTGTGAGTTTATGTCAGGCAAACCCCCACCTGCCAAGACTGAGGCACACAGTATTTTGTCACATGAACAAAAACTTGAAAATTGCAAGTCCTGACTGGAAGGACATTTGCATCGTACCAGACAATGTTGAAACAATGGGGACCAAGCAGTTGCTTCCCCAATACACAGAAGTGGTCAGACCAGTTTTAGTCACATGGCTAACTGGCTGTTGCACAGAATTTGAACTTCCAACAAAGGATGTTGAAGAGACTCTTCCATATAAGGAGCTAGTCATATGACTAACCTGCTGGGCAACATGGGAGGTTTTGTTTTGAATTTGAACTCCCAACAAAGGGATTTGAAGAGGAGAGCGCCATGTGCTCAAAGACTGAGAACGTATCCTCCCCTGCCTGCTCATCTCTCAGGAAACTGAAACCATTGAAGATACAGAAACCCAGAGAAAAGGTTTCCTACATGAACAAGATTTTATGAAGACTACTGGGCCCCAACGAAACGCAAGACCATATCTTCAATCAAGGACTACAGCGAGCTCAAAAACAGTAACAAGATATTGCCTCAAACTGTTCTACTTATCTTTTCCTCTGCTCTTTTCTGTCCCTACCTGCATGTTTATATTGCGTGTGCATGCTAGTGTGGGCGCGTCGTATATCCGTAAGCATAAACCATGTTAAAGTTTAAGGTTCAATAAATTTAATCTTTCTTCTTTAAACCAAAGAAAGCCTGTTTCTGGTCACTTTGCCTTTTTTTTTAGAGATACAGCACTGTAACAGGCCCTTCGGCCCACCGAGTCTGTGCCGACCATCAACCACCCGTTTACACTAATCCTACACTAATCCCATATTCCTATCACATCCCCACCTATCCCTATATATTTCCCTACCACCTACCTATACTAGGGGCAATTTCTAATGGCCAATTTACCTATCAACCTGCAAGTCTTTTGGCATGTGGGAGGAAACCGGAGCACCCGGAGGAAACCCACGCAGACACAGGGAGAACTTGCAAACTCCACACAGGCAGTACCCAGAATTGAACCCGGGTCGCTGGAGCTGTGAGGCTACGGTGCTAACCACTACGCCACTGTGCCGCCCATGAAAAGTTGTGAACAAGGATTCACAAAAGTGGAGCTCAAAACACAATGTGTTTAAAAATAAACCCTGTTACAATAAGATTAGGTAAAGACAGTCAAAGACCCCTACTGGTAGGAGTGACCACTGTACAGTCCTTGTGGAGACGAAGTCCCGCCTTCACATTGAGGATACCGTCCATCGTGTTGTGTGGTACTATCACCATGCTAAATGGGATAGATTTCGAACAGATCTAGCAATGCAAAACTGAGCATCCATGAGGCGTTGTGGGCCATCAGCAGCAGCAGAATTGTACTCAACTACAATCTGTAACCTCATGGCCCAGCATATCCCCCACTCTACTATTACCATCAAGCCAGGAGACCAACCCTGGTTAAATGAAGAGTGCAGGAGGGCATGCCAGGAGCAACACCAGGCATACCTCAAAATGAGATGTCAACCTGGTGAAGCTACAACACAGGACTATCTGCGTGCCAAACTGCGTAAGCAGCATGCGATAGACAGCGCTAAGCAATCCCATAACCAACGGATCATATCTAAGCTCTGCAGTCCTGCCACATCCAGTCGTGAATGGTGGCGGACAATTAAACAACTAACTGGAGGAGGTGGCTCCACAAATATCCCCATCCTCAATGATGGGGGAGCCCAGCACATCAGTGCGAAAGATAAGGCTGAAGCATTTGCAACAATCTTCAGCCAGAAGTGCTGAGTTGATGATCCATCTCGGCCTCCTCCTGAAGTCCCCAGCATCACAGATGCCAGACTTCAGCCAATTCGATTCACGCCGCGTGATATCAAGAAACGACTGACGGCACTGGATACTACAAAAGCTATGGGTCCTGACAATACTCCGGCAATAGTACTGAAGACCTGTGCTCCAGAACTTGCTGTGTCCCTAGCCAAGCTGTTTCAGTACAGCTACAACACTGGCATCTAACCTGCAATGTGGGAAATTGCCCAGGTATGTCCTGTACACAAAAAGCAGGACAAGTCCAACCCGGCCAATTACCGCCCCATCAGCCTACTCTCAATCATCAGTAAAGTGATGGAAGGTGTCATCAACAGTGCCATCAAGCGGCACTTACTTAGCAATAACCTGCGTAGTGACGCTCAGTTTGGGTTCCGCCCGGGCCACGCAGCTCCTGACCTCATTACAGCCTTGGTTCAAACATGGACAAAAAAGCTGAACTCAAGAGGTGAAGTGAGAGTGACTGCCCTTGACATCAAGGCAGCATTTGACCGAGTATGGCATCAAGGAGCCCTAGCAAAACTGAGGTCAATGGGAATCAGGGGGAAAACACTCCGCTGGCTGGAGTCATACCTAGCGCAAAGGAAGATGGTTGTGGTTGTTGGAGGTCAATCATCTGAGCTTCAGGACATCTCTGCAGGAGTTCCTCAGGGTAGTGTCCTGGGCCCAACCATCTTCAGCTGCTTCATCAATGACCTTCCTTCAATCATAAGGTCAGAAGTGGGGATGTTCGCTGATGATTGCACAATGTTCAGCACCATTCGTGACTCCTCAGATACTGAAGCAGTCTGTGTAGAAATGCAGCAAGACCTGGACAATATCCAGGCTTGGGCTGATAAGTGGCAAGTAACATTCTCACCACGCAAGTGCCAGGCAATGACCATCTCCAACAAGAGAGAATTTAACCATCTCCCCTTGACATTCAACAGCATTACCATCGCTGAATCCCCCACTATCAACATCCTCGGGGCTACCATTGACCAGAAACTGAACTGGAGTAGCCATATAAATACCATGGGTACAAGAACAGGTCAGAGGCTAGGAATTCTGAGGCGAGTAACTCACCTCCTGACTCCCCAAAGCCTCTCCGCCATCTACAAGGCACAAGTCAGGAGTGTGATGGAATACTCTCCACTTTCCTGGATGGGTGCAGCTCCAACAATACTCAAGAAGCTCGACACCATCCAGAACAAAGCAGCCCGCTTGATTGGCACCCCATCAACAAACATTCACTCCCTCCACCACCGATGCACAGTGGCAGCAATGTGTACCATCTACAAGATGCACTGCAGCAATGCACCAAGGCTCCTTAGACAGCACCTTCCAAACCTGCGACCTCTACCACCTAGAAGGACAAGGGCAGCAAATACATGGGAACACCACAACCTGTAAGTTCCCCTCCAAGTCACACACCATCCTGAATTGGAATTATGTCGCCGTTCCTTCACTGTCGCTGGGTCAAAATTCTGGAACTCCCTTCCTAACAGCACTGTGGGTATACCTACCCCAAATGGACTGCAGCGGTTCAAGAAGGCAGCTCACCACCACCTTCTCAAGGGCAATTAGGGATGGGCAATAAATGCTGGCCTGGCCAGCGTCGCCCACATCCCATGAATGAATAATAAAAAAAAAGACACCTTTCGCACCTGGTCGTAACAGTTTGTCAGACATGCAAATGCAAGTATCAATACATTTGAGAAAATAAGCTGCTTAGTCTGTGATGAGCAGCTGAGGCATGTCTGATATAAACTACTGGCAACATACAAATATCATGGCCAGGAAAGCAACTGATTAAAGGATGTGAGATAAGATGGATATTCTAGAGGTTTGCTTGGTTTACTTTTGAGGTGGGATACACAGAGGGAAACTTTGTAGGCTAGTTCCTCATAAGTTGGGTAGAGTCCATAATGATATGAATTCTTCATGTTCTGTGGAAGGATTGAACTTCATGGTACAAATGGACTTTTCTCATTTTGTGCTTTCTCTTTCACTTGTGTTTTTCTCTGGAGTTTACAGTGGTCACAGTACGATGGCAGCAGAATTTCATTGTTGAGCACAGTCTGAGACTGCAATTGGAGTGAAGTTCTTAAAAATGTCCGACTGCATTTCCTTGATTATCCAGGCATCTTGTAAAGGAAGCAAGCCCTAGTAAGTGAATAAATAAGTACTCTGTTTGAACATATAGATAGATTCCCTTTTTTTATATCTCCCCAGTGCTTTCTAGATAATTGAAATAGATTGAACAGCCTGGGCAGTGAGCATTACAGCCTTCCCAAGTTCTCTTGCTATACCCTCCAACCTTCCTGGTGCATTTTGGTTAGCAATAGGTTCGGAGAATCATATGCGAGGCAATGGGAGGTCTGAAGAGCCAGTAAGCCGTTCATATAATATAGGGAATCAGAGTAGTTGCCTGCTGTGCTCTTTGGAAACAGAACTGAGTTTCCGTGAGCATATATTCTAAGTTGATATGTCAATGCAGTCCTGAGGAATTGTTGAAGGTTTAACGGAGGCCATACCTATCCTTGGCATTGTCTAATGACTGCATTTCAAAGTAATTTACTATGAAGTGCTTTAAGCTATTTTGATGTGACAGGTATGGCAAAAAACCCTATATGCCAAACGAGAAATATTAATTCATTGGTTGGAAACTTATGTTAGATTTTTAATGGAGAAAATTTTACTGTTAACTTTAAAAAAAACTGGCAACTAAGATGGCCACTGCAATTTGCATCTGAAACACCTTAGTATATTACAAGGCCCCAACCAGAGTTGAAAGTCTAACAAGAAGCCCAGCCAGAACAATGCTAACTGAGTAGATTATCCAGATCATCCTCGTTAGTGGGACATTCAAAGCCATCTCAAGGAATTCATAAGTGGAGATGTCCCTCCAGGGCATAAACACTGACACCACCACCTGAGAGAGCTTTTAGGTTATAGACTTTGGACTTTGTTACAAACAAAGGGGATTGAGAGAACCCTGTGACCGTCTGTCCATCTCTGAAAAAACTGGGAGTTTTGTTACACTCAGAAGAGACAAGCAGTAACTGAGTTTGCAGCAGCAGATAAAGCTATGTGCCTCCCTTTCTTTCTCTCCCTCTCTCTCTCTCTCCAGAAAACATCAAGTTTGAAAACCGTCTGCAACTGTGGACCCTCCAAACCTACAGACTGCTACAGTCAGAGACCAGGGGAAGAGAACCACCTACTACTCTGCCTTCAAGAAAATACTGAGCAAAGCAGGCCAGCCACAAAGTACACTTTAACCATCTGGCGACTTCAAGAGAACTACTCCAGCCAGACAACTACCAAAAAAAAGGATGGTAGCAAAATGTATATGAAATTGGCTGAGTGACAGAAAACAAAGAGTATTGGTTAATGGATGTTTTTCGGGCTGGAGTTCCCCAGGGATCAGTGTTGGGACCTTTGCTTTTCCTGATATATATTAATGACCTAGACCTTGGTGTACAGGGCACAATTTCAAAGTTTGCAGATGACACGAAACTTAGAAACATTGTGAACTATGAGGAGGATAGTGTAGAACTTCAAAAGAACATAGACAAGTTGCTGGAATGGGCAGATGTAGTTCAATGCAGGGAAATGTGAGGTGGTTCATTTTGGTAGGAAGAACATGGAGAGGCAATATAGAATAAAGAACACAATTCTAAATGGGGTGCAGGAGCAGTGGGACCTAGACATATACATACATAAGTCATTAAAGGTGGCAGGACAGGTTGAGAGAGCGGTTAATAAAGCATACAGTATCCTGGGCTTTATTAATAGGAGCATAGAGTACAAGAGCAAGGAAGTTATGTTGAACTTGTATAAGACTCCTCAGATACTGAAGCAGTCCATGTAGAAATGCAGCAAGACTTGGACAATATCCAGGCTTGGGCTGATAAGTGGCAAGTAACATTCGTGCCACACAAGTGCCAGGCAATGACCATCTCCAACAAGAGAGAATGTAACCATCTCCCCTTGACATTCCATGGCATTACCATTGCTGAATCCCCTACTATCAACATCCTAGGGGCTACCATTGACCAGAAACTGAACTGGGCTACAAGAGCAGGTCAGAGGCTAGGAATCCTGCAGCGAGTAACTTACCTCCTGACTCCACAAAGCCTGTCCACCATCTACAAGGCACAAGTCAGGAGTGTGATGGAATACACTCCACTTGCCTGGATGGGTGCAGCTCTAACAACACTCAAGAAGCTCGACACTATCCAGGACAAAGCAGCCTGCTTGATTGGCACCGCATCCATAAACATTCACTCCATCCACCACTGACGCACAGTGGCAGCAGTGTGTACCATCTACAAGATGCACTGTAACAACGCACCAAGTCTCCTTAGACAGCACCTTCCAAACCCGCGACCTCTACCAACAAGAAGGATAAGGGCAACAAATGCATGGGAACACCACCACCTGCAAGTTCCCCTCCAAGTCACGCATCATCCTGACTGGGAATTATATCGCCGTTCCTTCACTGTCGTTGGGTCAAAACCCTTCCTAACAGCACTGTGGGTGTACCTACCCCACATGGACTGCAGCGGTTCAAGAAGGCAGCTCATCACCACCTTCTCAAGGGCAATTAGGGATGGGCAAAAAATGCTGGCCTGGCCAGTGATGACCACATCCCATGAATGAATAAAAAAAGACACTAGTTTGACCTCAACTGGAGTATTGCGTCCAATTCTGAGCAACGCACATGGGGAAAGACGTGAGGGCATTGGAGAGAGTGCAGAAGAGATTCACGAGAATGGTTCCAGAGATGAGGAATTTCAGTTATGAAGATAGATTGGAGAAGTTAGGACTGTTTTCCTCAGAGAAGAGAAGGCTGAGAGGTGATTTGATAGAGGTATTCAAAATCATGAGGGGTCTGGACAGAGTAGATAGAAACTGTTCCCACTCATGAAAGCATCGAGAACGAGAGGGCATAGATTTCAAGTATTTGGTAAGAGAAGCAAAAGTGACATGAAGAAAAACTTTTTCACGCAGCGAGTGGTTAAGATCTGGAATGAGCTGCCTGAGAACGTGGTGGAGGCAGATTCAATTGAAGCATTCAAAAGGGAATTAGACAATTATATGAAAAGGAAGAATATGCAGGGTTATGGGGAGAAGGCAGGGGAATGGAACTGAGGGAATTTCTCTTTCAGAGAGCCAGTGTGGACACGATGGGCCAAATGGCCTCCTTCTGCACTGTAACAATTCTGTGATTCTGAATCATCAATCCTCAAACCGTGTATTTAGCTTTTATTTATTCTGGACTTTAATACAACCAAAAACCTACTTTCCACTTTGTAATCTATTTGTATGTGTGTGATGCTCATGTGAATGTATGCATGAATGTGTCGCGTATTGTTTTATTATTTTTAAATCAGGGTTAGATTGATAAATATAATAAATTTACCTCTTTCTTGTTTAAACTCAAGAAAACCTGTCCGATTAGTTCTTTCAAGATCTCAGTAAAGGAAAAAGGTAAAACACTCACAGAGGTGGTAAGTACAACCACTGTTTAAAAGGAATAAATCCTGTTGCGGTCAAACAAAATAAGAGGAAGGACAAGCGAGGAGCCTGAGACCCCTCTCACCTGGCCGTCACAGAATTACATAGATGTAGGTACAGTGCAGCTTTTATTATTAACAATGTTGACCTTCTGCCAGGATGATTATAAGACTAAACCTTGCCAGAGACATTGCCAGATTGCATATCTTCTTTTATTATGTATACTTCATAATATCTCCTGTTGTTTGTATTGCTTGTATCATTCACAAGGCCAGAATGTTGCTGTCCCTTACATGTAACCTCAATTTATGAACTTTCAATTATCTGCCAGTTTTCATTATCCATCAACATGCCCTCTTTTATGGAGAGAGCATGGAAG
This sequence comes from Heterodontus francisci, assembly GCF_036365525.1. NCBI lineage: Eukaryota > Metazoa > Chordata > Chondrichthyes > Heterodontiformes > Heterodontidae > Heterodontus > Heterodontus francisci. Next base: position 180,014,902 of record NC_090372.1, on the reverse strand, counting down.
TGTAACAATATTATAAGAAGCAATGCGGAAAACCACTTCAAGGAATAGCTTCGATAATAATCTCTGTTGGCCAATGGGAGAAATAATCATAAGGAATAAGTATAAATGTAACCTTTTATGAAATATGGCAGAATTTATTGCTTCACCGAAACTTGCCATTTTATGTCTTAGTGCCACTTCAGCCTGTCTTGTGACACATTACTAGGAGGGGCCAATATGCTGAGCTGGCTGAAGAAAACGGTGCCACCCAAGGATGCGTCTGATGCAAGTATCACTGCGGGATGGAAGAGAGAGTGAGACCTAAGGTCCTGGATCATCGTGAAGTCAAAATGTTTAACAGTATTTTAGAGCAGGTGACACTTCTTTATTCCATTTTTACAGACAGAGATGATGTGATGTATTTTCAGCACTTAGGACTTTCCTTCCCCATTAGCTTTTGAAGATCAAGTGACTGGCAGTTTATATTTGTTTGTACATGTAAAAGAGGAGCTATTTGACTGCAAGTTCGAATTCTCTGTTACCAGATTAAACTGTTAACAGCAACAATGATGCATACAGGTGAGATGTACTGAGGAGTTGCCTTATCTCAATCAGGAGAGCTGCAGTGGGCACTACAGCTGGTCAGAGGGGCTGTAGGAAAATGAAACCACAGCTGGAGGTGTTAGTGGGTGCACACTGGATGAGCACAGAATAAAATATGGCTGTAATGATCTCCAAAGTCAGTGCCTACTGCCACGAACAGCCAAGGTTCATACATGAATAATGGCTACATGGCCGAAGTAGAGGACAAATGTTGCCTTTAGACTCAGGACAGGAGTAAGGACCTTCAAAAGTGGGCTGGCAAGAAGTAAATTGGACAGAAGACAGAAAGTACTAAATGGTGAGAGAAATGAAGTATATAGTAGATTGAAAAATAAAGTAGTGGTAGTAATCGTGATGGTGGCAGGGGAGGGGGTAATGCAAAACTCAATTTTCCCCTCCCTCTGTTCTGCTCCTATCAACATTAGCTGTTCTTTCCCTGCACTTGAAGCTATGCATCTTCCACAGTCAGTGCCCTTGAACACTGCTGTTTGAAATACTTTTCTTTTTATTATGACCATAAATCCGGCTTGAATGAGTCTTTCAATTCCTGTGTTGATATGCTTTATTGTGGAGGATTTTGTTTCTCATTTAGAACTTCTGCTGAGGCTGGGAAAGGGGAGTAGCTGTAAAAAATATCCTCAGATTTGCTTTTTACCAGAGATTCTTTCACGTGAGGTTTGCTGACATTAGTACCTTGGAGAGTAGGTTAATCCTTTTAATGATTCTTGCTTCTTCATATATGCAACAACATATATGGATGGATGGAATCTGATTAAGAATGAAAAGCTGGGAATAGAGATAGGGCAACAATGAAATCAATGTACAAAAGATACAAAGAAAAAGCATTGGGAATAGGTAGAGGTAGAGAGACACAGAAGAAAGGAAATTAATTTGAAACAATTGTGGGCTAAGTGATCCCATAACCAATGGATCAGATCTAAGCACTGCAGTCCTGCCACATCCAGTCGTGAATGGTGATGGACAATTAAACAACTGACAGGAGGAGGAGGCTCCACAAATATCCCCATCCTCAATGATGGATGAACCCAGCACATCAGAACAAAAGACAAGGCTGAAGCATTTGTATCCGTCATCAGCCAGAAGTGCTGAGTGGATGATCCATCTCGGCCTCCTCCCGAGGTCCCCAGCATCACAGATGCCAGTCTTCAGCCAATCCGATTCACTTCACATGCCATCAAGAAACGACTGAAGGCACTGGATACTGCAATGGCTATGGGTCCTGACAACATTCCGGCAGTAGTACTGAAGACTTGTGCTCCAGAACTAGCTGCGCCCTTAGCCAAGCTGTTCCAATAAAGCAACAACACTGGCATATACCAGGCAATGTGGAAAATTGTCCTGGTATGTCCTGTACACAAAAGCAGGACAAATCCAACCCGGCCAATTACTGCCCTTTCAGTCTAATCCCGGTCATCAGCAAAGTAATGGAAGGGGTCATCGACAGTGCTATCAAGCGGCACTTGCTCAGAAATAACCTGCTCACTGACGCTCAGTTTGGATTCCACCAGGGCCACTCAGCTCCTGACCTCATTACAGCTTTGATCCAAACATGGACAGAAGAGCTGAACTCTAGAGGTGAGATGAGAGTGACTGTCGTTGACATCAAGGCAGCGTTTAATTGAGTATGGCATCAAGGAGCCCTAGCAAAACAAGTCAGTGGGAATCGGGGGAAAACTCTCCGCTGGTTGGAGTCATAGCTAGCACAAAGGAAGATGGTTGTGGTTGTTGGAGGTCAATCATCTGAGCTCCAAGACATCACTGCAGGAGTTCTTCAGAGTAGTATCCTAGGCCCAACCATCTTCAGCAGCTTCATCAATGATCTTCCCTCCATCATAAGGTAAGAATTGGGGATGTTCGTTGAGGATTGCACAATGTTCAGTACCATTCGCGACTCAACAGATACTAAAACAGCCCATGCCCATATGCAGCAAGACCTGGACAATATCCAGTCTTGGGCTGATAAGTGGCAAGTAACATTCATGCCACACAAGTGCCAGGCAATGACTATCTCAAGCAAGAGAGAATTTAACTATCTCCCCTTGATGTTCAATGGCATTACCATCACTGAATCCCCTACTATCAACATCCTGGGGGTTACCATTGACCAGAAACTGAACTGGACCAGCCACATAAATACTGTGGCTGCAAGGGTAGGTCAGAGGCTAGGAATTCTGTAGCAAGTAACTCACCTCCTGTCTCCCCAAAGCCTGTTCACCATCTACAAAGCACAAGTCAGGAGTGTGATGGAATACTCTTCACTTTCCTGGATGGGTGCAGCTCCAACAACACTCAAGAACTCAACACCATCCAGGACAACGCAACCCGCTTGATTGGCACCCCATCCGCCACCTTCAATATTCACTTCCTCCATCACCGATGCACAGTGACAGCAGTATGTACCATCCATAAGATGCACTGCAGCAACACACCAAGGCTCCTTCAACAGCACCGTCCAAACCCGCGACCTCTACCACCTAGAAGGAGAGTAGATACATGGGGGGGGGGGGGGAACACCACCACCTGCAAGCTCCCCTCCAAGCCACACGCCATCCTGACTAGGAACTATATCACTGTTCCTTCACTGTTGCTGCGTCAAAATCCTGCAACTCCCTTCCTAACAGCTCTGTGGGTGTACCTATCCCACATGAATCGCAGCGGTTTAAGAAGGCAGCTCACCACCACCTTCTCAAGGGCAATTAGGGATGGGCAATAAATGCTGGCCTAGCCAGCGATGCCCGCATCCCGTGAATGAATAAAAAAAAATCTATATTCCAGAGGACAGTATGGAGTGACAGATCAGGAGGATTAGACAGTGATCAAGGCATCATTTATTGCACAAGTTTGTATTAATTTACAAATTCAGATGCACATACTATACATACTGCTTCTGGTGTGTTAGAAATAAAGGTTCTGAATTACACAATGGGATAATAATAACAACAGAGTATTTAATAAGTTTGTCTGAAATTCCTCTTTCTTCTACACTACTGGAGATGTTACCTTTCTTCTTCAAAACAGAGTTTTAACTTTCGGACTGTGTACCGAAGCAGTATGAGAGGTAAAAATGTGACACTGTGCATCATGTATGAAAGGACAGTATTTAGATCATGGGCGGCGATTGGGTTTGGAATATTGAAAGCTTCGACTGAATAAAAGCTACCCACCTGTGATGCTTGTGGGCGGCACAGTGGCACAGTGGTTAGCACCGCAGCCTCACAGCTCCAGCGACCCGGGTTCAATTCTGGGTACTGCCTGTGTGGAGTTTGCAAGTTCTCCCTGTGTCTGCGTGGGTTTCCTCTGGGTGCTCTGGTTTCCTCCCACAGCCAAAAGACTTGCAGGTTGATAGGTGAATTGGCCACTATAAATTGCCCCTAGTATAGGTAGGTGGTAGGGAAATATAGGGACAGGTGAGGATGTGGTAGAAATGTGGGATTAGTGTAGCATTAGTATAAATGGGTGGTTAATGGTCGGCACAGACTCGGTGGGCCGAAGGGCCTGTTTCAGTGCTGTATCTCTAAATCTAAAATCTAAATCTTGTTGTTTGGTTTACAGACAGCCTCTCCATCTCACTTGTCATTGTTGGACTACCTCAACAATGACATCTGATTTGCTCGTGGTTAAGATCATTGGAAGTTTAATTAGTTTGCTTTAATTCCATCATCAACTTTAAAAAATTTGTTTCAGCAATGTAGGCATTGCTGGCAAGGGTTCTATTTATTGCCATCCCTAGTTGCCCTGTAAAGATGGTGGTGGGCCTTCTCCGTGAACTGTGGGTAGCGATTTGATACAATTAACTGGCTTGCTGGGCTAGCTCAGAGGGCAGTTAAGAGTCAATCACGTTGGTGTTGGATTGGAGTCACATACAGGCCAGACTGGATAAGGATAGCAGATTTCCTTCCTTAAAAGATATTTATTAGTCAGTTGTCTTTTTACAGTAATCTGACTGCTTCATGGTTAATTTTACTGAGACTATTTTTTATTTCTAGTTTAAAAACTGCCATTGTGAGATTTTGAACTCAAATTCTCTGGGCTATTAGTCCAGTAGCATAACCACTACCCTATCTTTCCATAACTTATTCCAGGAATGGTCATAAAACTGTTCATTTTCACTGTTCAGTGTTGCACAAACATCAAGAATTAAGGTCCATACAAAACAAGACCTGAAGAATGCATGAAACCCGAAGAAAACCTTTACACCATTTAGTACATTTCTTCCAACAGGCTGAAGCAAGATTTCAAGTTTCACTATATTACAACAGTGATTACTCTTGTAAAATAACTTAATTGCCTGTAAAGCACTTTGGGATGCCCTGAGGTCATGACTGCCACTGTATAAATACAAATTCTTTCCTTTTCTTCCTTTAAGATGGTGAGTTTAAGAAAGAGGGAGAAGACCATTAAACCTAAAGGCAGAATTTGCCCTCCCCAATGCCAGAGATCTTTTGCAGCCTATATAGTTCCCAGATGATTCAATTACTGGGTTAGTTTTGAAATGCTTGACATTTTCTATTTTCATGCAATTTAGTAATTTACCACTGCAGAAATTGTGTCGTAGTGAATGTTTGTCAGGCTTACTTCCTTTGCTGTTTTTTTGAAAAAGTCTGGGGTGGAACATCTGCTGTGCCTGCACTGTTGTCTTTATAGGGTACATCATGAGCAAATTCTGAGTCACTTGGAATGCTCTTTCTGGATGTCACTCTGGAGGCCTGGCAAGAACCATAAAGCCAAAGTCATAAGTGAGGAGTAAAGCCAGACTAATGCACTATAAATTTTCATGGTTGATAAATCAGAATTTCAGACGAGATTCTAGGGAATATGCTATAAAAACAGAGTTGAGAATCTCCAACAAATATTAGATTAGAAACATGCCTTTTAATACTTCACCTAAGTGGTTATGTGTGTGCCGTGAGAGAGAGTTTTGGGGAGCATCATAGTTAAGTCTAATCTTTCCTCACTTGATATCCATATGAGCATACTTTATAGCAAGGGGCACTGGATAGCGCTGACAAATAGGAACCTTTGCCAAATTTCCTCTCCTTCTCCTAGGGACACTGAGGCCAATTGTAGGTGCCCTACTACCATCATCTTAAAATCACAATAATCCCTCCTCTCCCTTCCCCAAGAAAGGTTCTACATGGGAGCTTTATGGGTGGAAATCAAAAAAGGAACATCTACAATTGTGGAAGGGGGAATAAAGTTATAAAATGATGAAACTAAGAGACCTGTGAATCTCCTGCATTAGCAGTAAGTCACTCACATTGATTTAAACATGCAGCTTACTTTGGATGCCCCGATGGTTAAACACCATTCCATGTGTGGAGAAGAGCTGCAATCTGCCTTACTCCTTGATGATAAACCTGGCAGAGACTATTTCCCCATGTATTCTCTGCCAGGGGCATGGCCCAATCATCTGCAGATCAAAGAGCCGGATACTGGGCATGGCATCCTCCTATCCTGAATTTAGGCGTAGCGCCAAACCCAAACCATTTCGCTCAAGCCCAGTTGAGGCCCACCTCACGTGCCTTTGCTGCTCCTTTGAGGGCTGCTGTCTGGCTCCAGTGCCACTAACATGCTACAGGCCACGAAAGCAAACAGACATCAGTGGCACTTCTGCCATTGCAATTTACCAGTACACATGTGCGACCAGGCTGAGAAGACGGTGGCCAAAAGAAGGCAAAAAAGAAACAGGTGAATCGTGTTATGATCGAGGAGGGAGGAGTGCACTGTTAATTCTAGTTCCACCTTTCCACGGGTCACAACATATATATAAATTTGTTCCCACTTACCGATACAGTCAATCATAGACTATTTTTATCCCAGAATAAAACACACCAACCAGGTTTCTTTAATAAACAACCATATTATCAGTTTATTATAAAACATGTCCTAACTAGTAATGAAGTAAATTATAAACACACAGATTGAAATATTAAAGTTCCCTTTTTAACCTTAACCCCTCACACTCACACACAGACACATACACCAGTTAACCGAAAAAAAAGAGATTTTGGTTTTAGAGCTCTATTACCAAAAAAAAGACAAAAAATACTCTTAGGCTGAATACTTGCACGTTCTTGAAGAAAAAAGAGAAGATATGGAAAGATGTCCTTTGTTTTGGTTTGGCGCCCTAAATGTGAATAGATGGCTGTCACTGGGATCTTTCTAGAATAGTTCTTTCCAGGTGATGTTGAAGATCAGTTTCGGTAGGCTTTTCCAGAAATGCAGCATGAGAGATTTAAGATAGGCCTTACAGCAGAAATGTGGCAATAGGGGTTTCAGTTCCCACACATTCAATACGCAGGGTTTCTTCAAATACTGGAGGAAAGAGGAGACTGACACGCTAAATCTCGAAGGTTTCTTTCCAAGAGAGAGATAAAGATGAGTTGGGTTTTCTTGGCAGGCAAAAAACAACTGTTTTTTTTTAACAATTCAAAGTGAAACCTAAAACATTCCAGAAGTCAAGCCTCCTGACCTCTATAAATCTTGACCTGTCACTTCTTTGTAAATACCTCCCCAAGTCAAAACAACAAGCTCCCTGCTGGTAATTTATTTAAAAACAGGTGCCTTCCAGTAAGGACTTGTTTACAAGCCACACTCAGGAATCCTCTGGTGACTACTTTAAAAAAAAATACAAAGTTCAGCATCTCTTCAAGCTTACAGATGAATCAATGTCCATAATTCAACTATAAGTCCTTAAAAACATATTTTACAAAAAATAGAAGCACTCTCGTAACAAGTTAGATTTTATCAGTAACAGCGCTGGAAGTGAAGGACAAATTGCTATTTGTATGGTGAAAGTGGCAGAGTGCAGGTACGGTACAGTGTATTTTTGGTTATTTTTGGAACCTTCTCATGGTCCCCTAGGGAGCTGTGGACCCTTGTTTGAGAACTCCTGTTCTACAGTAACAACAATTTGCATTTATTTAGTGCCTTTAAAGTAGTAAATGGCAAGTTGCTGTTGCTTGAAATATGGTAGAGTGAACATAGAACATAGAACATAGAACAGTGCAGCACAGTACAGGCCCTTCGGCCCACGATGTTGTGCCGAACCTTTAACCTACTCTAGGATCGAACTATCTACATACCCTTCATACTACTATCATCCATGTACCTATCCAAGAGTCGCTTAAATGTCCCTAATGTATCTGCTTCTACTACCACCGCTGGCAGTGCATTCCATGCACCCACCACTCTCTGTGTAAAGAACCTACCTCTGACATCGCCCCGAAACCTTCCTCCAATCACCTTAAAATTATGCCCCCTGGTGATAGCCCTTTCCACCCTGGGAAAAAGTCTCTGGCTATCCACTCTATCTCTGCCTCTCATCATCTTGTACCCCTCTATCAAGTCACCTCTCATCCTTCTTCGCTCCAATGAGAAAAGCCCTAGCTCCCTCAACCTTTCTTCGTAGGACATGCCCTCCAGTCCAGGCAGCATCCTGGTAAGTCTCCTCTGCACCCTCTCTAAAGCTTCCACATCCTTCCGATAATGAGGCGACCAGAACTGAACACAATATTCCAAGTGTGGTCTAACCAGGGCTTTATAGAGCTGCAGCATAACCTCGCGGCTCTTAAACTCAATCCCCCTGTTAATGAAAGCCAACACACCATACGCTTTCTTAACAACCCTATCAACTTGGGTGGCAACTTTGAGCGATCTATGGACATGGACTCCAAGATCCCACTGTTCCTCCACACTACCAAGAATCCTGTCTTTAAGCCTGTATTCTGCATTCAAATTCGACCTTCCAAAATGAATCACTTCACACTTTTCCAGGTTGAACTCCATCTGCCACTTCTCAGCCCAGCTCTGCATCCTGTCAATGTCCCGTTGCAACCTACAACAGCCTTCCACACTATCCACAACTCCAGCAACCTTCGTGTCATCGGCAAACTTGCTAACCCAGCCTTCCACTTCCTCATCCAAGTCATTTATAAAAATCACAAAGAGCAGAGGTCCCAGAACAGATCCCTGCGGAACACCACTGGTCACCGAGCTCCAGGCTGAATACTTTCCATCTACTACCACCCTCTGCCTTCTATGGGCCAGCCAATTCTGTATCCAGACAGCCAACTTTCCCTGTATCCCATGCCTCCTTACTTTCTGAATGAGCCTACCATGGGGAACCTTATCAAACGCCTTGCTAAAATCCATATACACCACATCCACTGCTCTTCCTTCATCAACGTGTTTTGTCACATCTTCAAAGAATTCAATAAGGCTTGTGAGGCATGACCTGCCCCTCACAAAGCCATGCTGACTGTCTCTAATCAAACTATGCTTTTCCAAATAATCATAAATCCTGTCTCTCAGAATCCTCTCCAATAATTTGCCCACTACCGACATAAGACTGACTGGTCTATAATTCCCAGGGTTATCCCTATTCCCTTTCTTGAACAAGGGAATAACATTTGCCACCCTCCAATCATCTGGTACTACTCCAGTGGACAGTGAGGACGCAAAGATCATCGCCAAAGGCGCGGCAATCTCTTCCCTCACTTCCCGTAATATCCTTGGGTATATCCCGTCCAGCCCCGGGGACTTATCTGTCCTCATGTCTTTCAAAATTTCCAGCACATCCACCCTCTTAACATCAACCTGTTCGAGCATATCAGTCTGTTCCACACTGTCCTCACAAACGACCAGGTCCCTCTCACTAGTGAATACTGAAGCAAAGTATTCATTTAGGACCTCCCCTACCTCCTCTGACTCCAGGCACATGTTCCCTCCACTATCCCTGATCGGCCCTACCCTCACTCTGGCCATCCTCTTGTTCCTCACATAAGTGTAGAACGCCTTGGGATTTTCCTTAATCCTACCCGCCAAGAGTTTTTCATGTCCCCTTCTAGCTCTCCTAAGTCCATTCTTCAGTTCCTTCCTGGCTACCTTGTAACCCTCTCGAGCCCTGTCTGATCCTTGCTTCCTCAACCTTAAGTAAGCTCCCTTCTTCCTCTTGATTGGCTGTTCCACATCTCTTGTCATCCAAGGTTCCTTCACCCTACCATCCCTTCCCTGCCTCATCGGGACAAACCTATCCAGCAGTCGCAGCAAGTGCTCCCTAAAGAACCTCCACATTTCTGTCGTGCATTTCCCTGAGAACATCTGTTCCCAATTTATGCTCCCCAGTTCCTGCCTAATAGCAGTGTTGCTGGAACTTTGCATAGCATGACAACATTACACGACAATAACAATACGCAAACACAAACGTGAACAAAGCACAGCTGGGACCAGTTGTCGGTATACGATTTTGCAGATTATTACCATAGGCAACTTAACATTGTGTGAACTTGACTAAGTATTATTTAGTTAGCTGTGAGGTTTTGTATTTTTCTAAAGGTTTCCTTTTAATCAACAACAATTTGCATTCATATAGCACCTTTAACATAGAAAAACATCCCAAGATATTCAGGGGTATAATCAAAAAAAAATCTTGACCTGATGCTTTTTTTAATTCTCTCCTCTACCCTTTGTTTTTTATGGTTTCATAACAGGGTAGAACCCCTTCTGTGTTGTTGCTCCCCCTCAATTCAAATTGTGAGGAATTAATCAAACTTAACACATGCAAAACACATTCAGTTCTTCCTGCAAGTTAAGAAATGTACTTTCAAACATACCCTTAAGCCTATTTTCGAGGTATTTTACAATCTCAGCTAATATCCTCTCGTGCAGGCATTTGTCCTAAATGACACACAACCAACACTTCCCCACCTCCTGCAAACCTAAGTTAATTCATTCACAAGCCTTTATTCGGTAATGTTGTAGCAAGGGAAAGAGATCATGTGTTGGGTATTAAACGAAGAAGAATTTTTCATTTGGATCACTTACAGGATTGTCTTGAAGCTAGAGCTTTCTGATCTGGTGAAATATGAGCTTTCACTCTTGTTTCACCAAGCAACATCAAGATATCTGACCTCTCCAAGAGGCCCCTTCACTACCAGAACTTTTATTGATTTTGGATCTCAAAAAGAGGGATTGTCTGACACTGCAATAGCAACAGGATACCTCTTTTATGAGAGTGATGACAAGATCAATATGCTTTGGATGGAATTGTCTTGCACCTCACAGGAATAGTATATCAGGCATAAAATCACATAGGGTAACCAAAAAAAATCAAAGTAATCTTGCAACATCATTCACATGTGATGTATTATAAGTAGTGTGACTGTAACACTACTAATCTGCTAAATTATGATAAATCTGTATTTACTTGTATCTGACTGCTATTGGCTGCATTGTCTTCAAAGTACAGTAAAGCTCTGAAAAGCCCACAATATTATAACAGGATGTTATTTGAAATGCATTCAATTTTTACTGTTCCATTGAAGTGAGAAGGATACTGGGGAATGGAACATTCTCCATTTCTTGCAACAAGTGGCAGCAGCAAGCACCCAAGTGAGACTTTGCTTGGGTTAGACACAGCACAAACTTTTCCACAGCGATGTGCCTTAATCCCAGCCTTACAAGAGAACCCTGTATTGCACAGATGTGGCCTTTTTGAGGTTACCGATTCAGGTTCAAGGTTACATTATACACACCTGGCACTGTGCTTTGTGTAACAGGGCCACATATCAGGAACTTGGATATGAGGTGCCTTTCCTTTGGTGTTTCCCTTGACACCTGTGCAACAGTTGAGATGGAGAACTCACTGTATGGTAAGTCATGGAGAAACCTTCTGCCCTTCCACTCTGCACAAATGGGACTGCACCAAAAAGTAGTTTCACCTTGAGAGGTACAAAGAACAAATTTTAAACTTTTAAGTGTGAGGTAATGCATTTGGGGAGGGCTAACAAAGCAAGGGAATACACAATAAACAGGAGGATATTGAGAGGGGTTGAGGAAGTGAGAGATCTTTGAGAGCATGTCCACAGGTGGCAGGACAAGTAGATAATAAAGTGGTGAAGAAGGCATATGGAATTCTTTCCTTTATTGACCGATGTATAGAATACTGTAATGCTGGAACTGTATTAAATGCTGGTTAGGCCACAGTTGGAGTGTTGCGTACAGTCCTGGTCACCACATTACAAAAAGGATATAATTGCACTGGAGAGAGTACAGAGGAGAATTACAAGAATGTTTCCAGGGCTTGAGAGTTGCTGCTATGAGGAAAGATAGGCTAGGATTGGTTTCCTTAGAACAGAGGAGTGACTTAATTGAGGAGTACAAAATTATGAGGGGCCTAGATAAAGTAGACGGGAAGGACCTGTTTCCCCTGGCGGGGAGGTCAATTACCAGGGGGCACAGATTTAAGGTAATTGGCAGAAGGATTAGAGGGGACATGAGGAAAAACGTTTTCACCCAGAGGGTAGTGGGTGTCTGGAATTCACTGCCTGGATTGGTGGCGGAGGCAGAAACCCACAACTCATTTAAAAGGTACCTGGACATGCACCTGAAGTGTTGCAACCTGCAAGGCTACGGACCAGGTGCTGGAAGGTGGGATTAGAATGGGAGACTAATTTTTTCAGCTGGCGCAGACATGATGGGCTGAATGGCCTCTTTCTGTGCTGTAACCTTTCTATGGTTCTACACGACATTATACTAAAACAAAATGACACAATCTATAGTAAATCACAGTGACTGAATGTATAAATGTGAGAGAAGCTTTGGTAAGCTCATTGAGACTTTTGCATTCAATTTGTTTACATTCTGCACTCCATGTGCCTCTCACAGCTGGTATGGTCAATGGCTATTACATATTTTAAGTTAAAGAACAGATTGATATACAACAGCTCAAAAATACTCCAGTTCACTCAGCTTTACCTCATGCCAAAACAATCACTAATGTGAAATCCTCGCTATTTGTATGAAACACACCTCTGTTATTACATATATTTTGTGCCAAGGGTTTGGGGCTAATTAAGTTTCTCGGTGGCTAATAAAGCAGCTCATTTAGCCAAGAGTTTGTGCCAATCACTGCAGAGCACCTGATTAACTAATCATATATGGAATCCCAGTGATCAAGGTTAAGCAAGGTTAAAATATTGTTGCATAATGTTACAAAACTGCAATATCCATTTCCTCGGGAATTTAAATATTTATTTCTGTATCAATTCAAATGTCTGATATGCAGTAATTTGAGACAGCAATTTTCTTATTAGTTGAGTTTACATATTATTGTGATAATGTCTAATGACTACTGGAGATAAATTTCTTTTTCTTCTTTTGGGCCTCCTTATCTCGAGAGACAATGGATACGCGCCTGAGGTGGTCAGTGGTTTGTGAAGCAGCGCCTGGAGTGGCTATAAAGGCCAATTCTGGAGTGACAGGCTCTTCCACAGGTGCTGCAGAGAAATTTGTTTGTCGGGGCTGTTACACAGTTGGCTCTCCCCTTGCGCCTCTGTCTTTTTTCCTGCCAACTACTAAGTCTCTTCGACTCGCCACAATTTAGCCCTGTCTTTATGGCTGCCCGCCAGCTCTGGCGAATGCTGGCAACTGACTCCCACGACTTGTGATCAATGTCACACGATTTCATGTCGCGTTTGCAGACGTCTTTATAGCGGAGACATGGACGGCCGGTGGGTCTGATACCAGTGGCGAGCTCGCTGTACAATGTGTCTTTGGGGATCCTGCCATCTTCCATGCGGCTCACATGGCCAAGCCATCTCAAGCGCCGCTGACTCAGTAGTGTGTATAAGCTGGGGGTGTTGGCCGCTTCAAGGACTTCTGTGTTGGAGATATAGTCCTGTCACCTGATGCCAAGTATTCTCCGAAGGCAGCGAAGATGGAATGAATTGAGACGTCGCTCTTGGCTGGCATACGTTGTCCAGGCCTCGCTGCCGTAGAGCAAGGTACTGAGATAAATATATCCTCATAAATATTAGTTAAGTTGTAATTAAGCATTTTGATTGAAACAAATTTTAATTCCACCTCCCCGCCCACATTCAGCCATAAGAGAGGCCAAGCATATGGTCCTAGCTCAGACACTTGTGCCTCTAAGTACAAAGGTCATGCCTTTAAGTCTCACTCCAGAGACTTAAACACAGAATCTAGGCTGACACTTCAGTGCAATAGCAACAGAGAGGCACACTGTCTGAGGTGCTTTTAAACTGAGGCCCTACTTGTCATCTCAGGTGTGTTACCACCTAATGAGGAAGGGGTGTAGGGCTTGCCTTTCCTGGTTTGGCCATAACAGGGTTTAACTTTTAAAACACACTGTTTTTTAGCTTCCCCTCAGTGAGTCCTTCTTCACTGCTCTCTAATTGTAATCGTAAAGGAATCAACCAGACAGGTTTTCTCAGATTTAAACAAGAAAGGTGTAAGTTTATTAACCTTTAAAACTGTAACTCAGTTAAAACTACTAAAAATATATGACTCAACCACACTAGCATGCATACGCGATAAACACACAAATAGAGACAGAGGAGGAGAAATGATTAAAGGGGTGGGGGGGAAGGTTTGAAGAAGTAGATAGAATTCAGTTACTGTTTTTGGGTTTGCTGTGAAGTCTTGATTGACGGTAATTCTTGCACTTTTCGTTGGGGCCCAGTACACACTTTCAAACTTGTTTTGCTGGTACCAGAAGGCTGCAGGGATTTTCTGTCTTGAGGCTTGTTACTTCTGTGGATCCTTGAAACCTTGTGTGTGAGAGAGAGAGAGAGGTGCTTTCTTCTTGAAGTTCAATTGCAGTTTGTCACAAAATTTTTCTGTAAGCACAGTTCAATTAATCCCCAGGTTGGCCAGCAGGTTATTCATGTGACTAACTCCTTGTTTGAAACAGCCTCGCCTGCAAGGTTTGTGGATTCCTCCAAGCTTACCAGACACTCTCAGTGGGCGGGGTGGGGGTGAGTAGAATCTTACACAGTCAGTGACTCTCAATGTCTTTTGATCATCACTATTGACAAAACCCATCTGGCTAATTGGATCAGGGAGTGCTCCCATTGTCTCTCCATGCAACTGTCTTTCAGAATGCAAATGTGCAGCCATGTTTTCAGCCACTGTTGTGGTCTTTTTAAAACAAGTTATGTTCAATGTCCAGTAGGCATTCAAATAATGTTCCATATGATGAAATTAATAATTTCCATTTGGCAGGTGTGGTTTTCCATCACAGGTGATTGTAATAAATCCTATGACATTGTTCAAGGAAGAGCCGGAGAGTTCTCCATGGTGTACTAGCCAATATTTATTCTTCAATCAATATCACTAAAACACATTGGCCAGAAATAAATGGTGATGCGGTGACCCCACCCACCAACTGGAAAGCCGGAGGCAAGCCCACCTCCACTGGGCCGGAAATCCACAGTGCTATTTTGTGTGGGTCAGTTCCTTAATTGGCTACATTTGGGGCTTCTGCCCCTCTGAGGCAGGAAGTCCCGTCTCCAAGAGCTGTCTGCCAATCAGAGGGCTGGCAGCACCTCAGTCCCAGCAGTGCTCAGAACTCAGCCAGAAGAGGAATGTGGAACCAGCCTCCAAAAAGGTACCTGGGGGTCAGGCCTCACCAGGGACAATCGGCTAGGCCCCAGTGAGTGGGAGGGAGGGTCGGAGTGTAGGGTGGGGTGGGGTGTGTTTTAGTGGGGGCAGCCCATGATGCTGGGGTGGCCCTCCGAGGGGCACTGTGTGTCCGATCGGGGGGCATCCCCCTCGCCCTCAGGGAGGCTGCTGTATATTACTAGGTTGCCTTCTCAGGTGCCGAAGTGCCCGTCTGCCACTGGTAAAATACCAGCGACTGTGGGAAGATGTTCTTAAGTGGCAATTAATTGGCCACTTAAGGGCCTCAATTGGCCTAAGGGCCGGTAGGCCATTTGCCACCATCCCTGCCAGTAGTCAAATAACAGTGGAGGCGGGTAGGTGATGGGCACAGCACCCCCCACCTCCCACCCTATTTTACACCCCGCCCCACACCCACCTCCGAGCTCGCCTCCCCCCCCCCCCCCCCCCGCCCAGTAGGGTGGGGAAGGTGTTAAATTCCTGCCATTATCTCATTTCTATTTGTGGGGCCATGCAGTGTGCAAATTGGCTGCTGTATTATTCTACAGTATGTCAATGAGTACACATCAAAATACTTACTTGTCTGTGGAACACTTTGGAGTATCCTGAGTGCATGAAAGATGCTATCTAAATGCAAAATCTTTCTTTTGTTACCTTCCTGAGATTGTTACCAGAGATGCCAGAGGAAATGAATTGATCTTCATTTTTTTCTCTTGGCTCTTTTCTCCTAATATCTCATCTGATGAGTTCTTAATTTCGCAAGCTGTTGGTACCACTCACTGTAAGGTACTCTAATACAGCAATGCATTGCATAACTAGCCCACTAATTTAAGATTGGTGTGGTTGCCTAATATGTTGGAGCACCAAAGCTAGACACATTTGGTTTTCCTAGGGTGTACTAATGTCACCTTAGTAGCTGTGTTACCTTAACAGAGGCCAAATGCTTCCGTATAGAGGATGAGGAGGGAGAGTCAATTGTAGGTCTCCTTTAGACTGGATTATGGCT
The DNA here is from genome assembly GCF_036365525.1 of Heterodontus francisci. Classification (NCBI taxonomy): domain Eukaryota; kingdom Metazoa; phylum Chordata; class Chondrichthyes; order Heterodontiformes; family Heterodontidae; genus Heterodontus; species Heterodontus francisci. The sequence goes on along the minus strand of NC_090372.1, from coordinate 179,998,872 downwards.
TTATTTGTGGAGAAAAATAAGTAATGCACCATTCAATTGTTATTTTAATTCTGAAGTCTAATAACATATTTGTGAGTAAATATTCTCCAGTCCCACTTAGACGTAACTGGCGTCAGATATTTTTTACTACCTATATCTCTGCTGTCCTTTCTGATTCTTCCCTGGAAGTAATTAATTTTTATTAACTTTTGTTATAGAATTTTAGAGTTCTTCATGTGATGATTAAAGGAATAAATGCTTTCATATTTCATTTTATGATGGACTGAAATTAATTTTTATCAGCATGAAAAAGTAGTAATTCTTAAGGTACCGACAGAGATTAAGTTGGATGTTCATGTAAAAATCATGGATACTTTCATCAAAGCATTCATGCTGTGTTAGTGAAAAGGTTACTAATATGTCAATGTCAACTGGTCATTTTATGTTTCGAGATGTTTTATACAGTACTGCATTCCTCCAGACAGCTATCATAAAAGTATTGGGAATTAATTATTCCATATATTTAAAACTCCTGAAGGGGAATGACTTCATGAAATGGAAATTACCTGTCTAAGTTAATGCAATAAACAGAGACGACTAGGTTCATTGCTTCAATAAAATGAGCATAAAGTGGGCACTGAGTGGGATCAAAGGAATTAAAATGGGGAGCAAAAATACCAAAGAGATATGTTTATAATAGGCTTTTGAAGGAATTCGAGGCAAGTGGCGAGATGGATTAATTTAGAACAAAGATTTCAGAGGGGAGTAATGCAGCTACTGAAAGATCAGTCACCAGTAGTAAAATGTAGGAACAAAAAGCGAGCTAGAGTTAGAGGAGTGGATGATGCATGCTGAGATATATGATCACGTGGGTAAGAAGGGGTAAGGCTGTGGTGGCATTGGTAAACATGCACAAAAATTTGTCAATTGCTCATTGAGATGTTTCTGTTAATTATTTTTGGATTTACTCCAAAATAGAAAATACAATGAGGAAGATTTGAATATGAAATTTCATATAACATGCATGACTGCCTTATGATAAGGGGAATAAACTGGATATTACACTGTGGGTCAATTCTCATTCTATTTAGATTTAACTCTGTTCAATGTGAAAGAAAAGTTGTGCTTTAAAAACTTTTTATTGCAGATCACTGCAAGCATAGAAGGAACTTCAATTTGGTATATTCCATCTTATGTGAGCCACTTTTATCCTTCTTCCCTGAGCACAACACTCTGCCATCTTTAAAAACCTTTTAGTGGGGGAGTTAGAAAGTTCGAAATTCAAGGATTAGCTTTTTTTGGCTCATGGAGGAAATAAATGACTGCCTCATAACACAAAATATGAAACAGGGATAGGACAGATGCTGTATTAGATTTAGTATTTAATTAACCATCAAACTTCATGGAAGTCCAAAAGCAGCTGGCTCCCAGTGATCACTGTACAGCTAGATCCAATATTGTAATAAAAGCTACAGCTAAATATGACAATATGGAGATGTAGGATTTTAGCAGAGAAAACCTTAGGGACAAAAGAGCAGATTTAAATGGGAATTGAAACTAGAAAAAACACAATAGGAGAAAAATGGTCTGTTTTTGTTTCAAAGTATTAAGAAAGGAATGCAAGGCTAATCATGCAATGAATGGAGTACAGGGGACCAGTATTATTGGGCACTGAGGCCTGAAACATGCTGTGTGCTCACAATATATTAAAGTACCAGGCATGGGCTAGGCTTGTTCATGCTGGAGAAAATGTCAATAAACTTACTGTCCCATCATGTGGTCTCAGAACCAGACAGGTCTCTCACTGCCCACATAAAACTGTTGCTAGGTCACTACCCCTGAAGTCAACCATGTCAGGTCCTCTTTCTTAAAGGAAAATCCTGTAATATGCACCTGTATTAGTATCTAGTGATTTCACTGTTTTGCTGTATTTTGTTTGCTTTCAACAACAACAACTTGCATTTATAAAGTGCCTTTAACATAGTAAAATGTCCCAAAGCATTCCTCAGGAGCATTCCTCAGTGTCAAAGAAAATTTGACACTGAGCCACAAAGGAGATATTAGGACAGATGACCAAAAGCTTGGATGTTTTCAGGAGTGTCTTAAAGGAGGAGAGAGATAGGGAGGGAATGCCAGAGCTCAGGGCCTAGGCAGCTGAAGGCATGGCCACCCATATCGGAGTGATTAAAATCCAGGATGCACAAGAGGCCAGAATTGGAAAAACGCAGAGATCTTGGAGGGTAATACGGTTGAAGGTTATATGCACTTCCTTAAATATGCACCCTACCTCCGAACTGCAATTGTACTGAACCTATATTTCATCTATGGAGATCCTACCAGGCATGCCTCTCTAGCTGCAGATGCTGGTGGTAGAAGAGGAGGATCGGTGGAGGAACACAAGGGGAATACTTTTGCACCTTAGCCTTTCAAGAAGGCACTGCCCATTTGATACTTGTGTATACAGATACTTACACCTGTACATGTAAAGCAGAGAATATGATTAACCAGGGAAGCCATGACAGAATTGTGTGATTTTGCTGCAGTCAGACCTTAAAATCACTTCAAGAAAAGGGATGGATCTGTCTGCAGCTGTCAAGATGATCACTAGCATGAATATTCCTGCTGCTCGATAAATCCAAGTAGCAACAGCAGATATTTCCAAATTTGGAATTGCATGTTGCATGACTAGCCTGGGACAGTTTCTATTCACTGAAGTGCTAGTTCATGACAAGTTTGTCTAAACCTGAACAGAGACACAATGAGATAAACACAGTTACCAGGGTCTTTGTACATAGGCTATTGGGTGCTGAAACCAAGGTTCAGATTACTCTCAGCTTTACTTCAAGATCCATGATTATCCCTGCATTTGTCGCAACTACTGTGCCTTATTCCAAACGATTGCTTCCTCCGAGTATTCACTGAGGATGATATGAATAATATGTCCTCCCCAAAAAGAGAGTAGCAAGACAAAATTCAGGACTTTGTTATAAATGAGATGGAAGTGCTAGACAGGCTGAAAGGGCTTAAAACAAATAAATCCACTGAGACAGAATGCATTTATGCCAGAGTGGTGAGAGAGACTGTCATGATTTATGCAGCATTGACAGACTCAGTAGAGGGTGGAGAGGTAACAGTGGATTGAAAACAGGCTAATTTGATGCCCCTATTCAAAAGGGGTGACAAAACAGACAGGGAACTACAAATCTTTTCGTTTTACTTCAATTCTGCATTAAATAGTGGAATCAATTATCAGGATTAAACTTCAGAATGTTCTGCACAACAAGAACCTAGTAAACACCAGCCAACACGGGAAATGTCCTGCCTGACCAACTTCCTTGATTTCTTTAAAGAACTGAGAACCCAAATTGACTGTGGCAAACCATGTGTTGCTGTGTTCCTAGACTTCCAAAATGTATTCGGTAAAGTGCTTTAGGAAAGGTTACGCATTAATCTAACTAATCTTTTTGGGGGGGATTCAGGGCAAGATTTGGGAATAAATAAGAGATTGGCCGAAATATAAGAAACAATGGGTACTGGTTAAAGTGGTAATGTCAGGGTGAGGGAACAATTGAGTGGGGTCCCCAGGACATTGCAGTTTCTGAGTTAGATCATTAACTTGGATTCAGAAACGTAATCAAATTGGTCAGATTTGCAGATGATACCAAACTCAGACAGTGAACTCAAAGAGGCAAGCAGGAAATGATAGAAGGAGCTAAATAAAATATTTGAGTGGTCTGAACAATGGCAGATGACAAGCGTGAAGAATTGCACATATGAAGGAAAAACGGGCAGGACATGTACTCCATGAATGGTGTTGAAATAGTGAAAGATGAAGTTCAGAGAGGCCTAGAATTACACAGGATCTACTGCACAGTAACAGGCCATTTGGCCCAACTGGTCTGTGCCTGTATGCCCCTGTATCTCTGGAGGTCCTGTATGCTCCTCTTCCTACCTGAAGCTCGTGTAGTCTACATGCTCAACATGCCCGAAGCATAGAGTCATAGAGTTATACAGCACAGAAACAGGCCCTTTGGCCCATCATGTCAATGCCCGCCATCAAGCACCTAACTATTCTAATCCCATTTTCCAGCACTTGGCCCATAGCCTTGTATGCTATGGCATTTCAAGTGCTCATCTAAATACTTCTTAAATGTTATGAGGGTTCCTGCCTCTACCACCTTTTCAGGCAGTGCGTTCCAGATTCCAACCACCCTCTGGGTGAAAACATTTTTTCTCAAATCCCCTCTAAACCTCCTGCCCCTTACTTTAAATCTATGCCCCTTGGTTATTGACCCCTCCGCTAAGGGAAAAAGTTTCTTCCTATCTAACCTATCAATGCCCCTCAATCATGTCCCACCTTAGCCTTCTCTGCTCTAAGGAAAACAACCCCAGCCTTTTCAGTCTCTCTTTATAACTGAAATGCTCCAGCCCAGGCAAAATCCCGGTGAATCTCCTCTGCACCCTCTCCAGTGCAATCACATTTTTCCCATAGTGTGGTGCCCAGAACTGTACACAATACTCCAGCTGTGGCCTAACTAGCGTTTTATATAGCTCCATCATAACCTCCCTGCTCTTATATTCTATGCCTCGGCTGATAAAGGCAAGTATCCCATATACCTTCCTAACCACCTTATCTACCTGTGCTGCTGCCTTCAGTTAGTTATGGACAAGTACAGCAAGGTCCCTCTGACCTTCTGTACTTCCTAGGATATTACCATCCATTGTATATTCCTTTGCCTTGTTAGTCCTCCCAAAATGCATCACCTCACACTTCTCAGGATTAAATTCCATTTGCCACTGCTCCGTCCATCTATATTGTCCTGTAATCTAAAGCTTTCCTCCTCATTATTTACGACACCACCAATTTTCGTGTCATCTGCAAACTTACTTATCATGCCTCCTATATTCACATCTAAATCATTAATGTACACTACAAACAGCAAGGGTCCCAACATCGATCCCTGTGTTACACCACTGGTCACAGGCTTCCACTCGCAAAAACAACCCTCGACCATCACCCTCTGCCTCCTGCCACTAAGCCAATTTTGGATCCACTTTGCCAAATTGCCCTGGATCCCATGGGCTCTTATCTTCTTAACCAGTCTCCCATGCGGTACCTTATCAAAAGCCTTACTGAAGTCCATGTAGACTACATCAACTGCTTTACCCTCATCTACACATCTAGTCACCTCCTCGAAAAATTCAATCAAGTTAGTTAGACATGATCTCCCTTGACAAAGCCATGCTGACTTTCCATGATTATTCCCTGCCTCTCCAAGTGGAGATTAATCCTGTCCCTCAGAACTTTTTCCAATATTTTCCCAACCACTGATGTTAGACTCACTGGACTGTAATTACCTGGTTTATCCCTGCTTCCCTTCTTGAATAATGGTATCACATTCGCAGTGCTCCAATCCTCTGGTACCTCTCCCGTGGCCAGAGAGGATTTGAAAAAATGTGTCAGAACCCCTGCTATCTCCTCCCTTGCCTCATATAACAGCCTGGCATACATCTCATCTGGGCCTGGGGATTTATCCACTTTAAAGCCTGCTAAAATAGCTAATACTTCCTCGCTTTCAATGCTGATATGTTCAAGTATATCACAATCCCCCTCCCTGATCTCTATACCTACATTGTCCTTCTCCATAGTGAATACAGATGCAAAGTAATTATTTAAAAACCTCACCTATGTCCTCCAGCTTCACACACAGATTGCCACTTTGGTCCCTAATGGGCCCCACTCTTACCCTGGTTATCCTCTTGCCCTTAATATACTTATAAAACGCCTTAGGATTTTCCTTTATCTTGCCCGCCTGTGTTTTTTCATGACCCCTCTTCACTCTCCTAATTACATTTTTAAGTATCCCCCTACACTTTCTATACTCCTCTAGTGCCTCTGCTATTTTCAGCACTCCGAATCTGCCATAAGCCTCCTATTTTTTCCTGATCCAATCCTTTATATCCCTTGACATCCAGGGTTCCCTGGACTTGTTGGTCCTACCCTTCACCTTAACGGGTACATGTTGGCTCTGAATCCTCACTATTTCCTCTTTGAATGACTCCCACTGGTCTGATGTAGACTTTCCTACAGGTAGCTGCTCCCAGTCCACTTTGGCCAGATCCTGTTTTATCATATTGAAATCGGCCTTCCCCCAATTCAGTATCTTTATTTCTGACCCATCTTTGTCCTTTTACATAACTACCTTAAATCTTATAGAGTTATGGTCACTACCCCCGAAATGTTCCCCCACTGACTCTTCTACCACTTGTCCAGCTTTATTCCCTAGGATTAGGTCCAATACTGCCCCTTCTCTTGTAGGACTTTCTACATACTGGCTCAAAAAGCTCCTGTATGCACTTTAAGAATTCCGCCCCCTTTAAGCCTTTTGCACTAAGACTATCCCAGTTAACATTAGGTAAATTGAAATCTCCTACTATTATTACCCTATTATTTTTACACCTCTCTGAGATTTGCCTACATATCTGCTCCTCTATCTCTCCCTGACTATTTGGCGGCCTGTAGTACACTCCCAGCCAAGTGATTGCCCCATTTTTGTTTTTAAGTTCTGCCCAAATGGCCTCATTTGAAGAACCTTCTAAGATATCATCCCTCTTTACTGCAGTAATTGACTCCATGAAGAGCCATAATCAAAAAAGCCAATAGAATGTTGAACGACAGAAGCAAAACAGTAGAGTACAGTCAGAATAGGTGTCACCAAACTGTACAGTGCTTTAGTCAGACTTCACTAATCATACAATGTCCAGTTCTGGTTTCTGAGAAGCAAAGGAGATGTTCAGGTGCTGAAGGCAGTGCAGAGAAGTGATTCCTAATCGCAGGGCTTATGGAAAAACTGGAGAGACATTGGCCTCGATATTAACCAGGAGGTTGGAAGACCCGGAAGAATGGGTTTCCCCCAAGCCCTGATTACCATTTTTGGAATGTATTTCCTGGCTGCAACCAGTCAGATTGAGAGGTTGGCTGGCCGTTGGGTGGATAGGCCTATGGCATCAGGTCACATTGGGGAACAGAGAGAAGTGAAGGAGAGATTGTTGTTTGGGGGACATCGATGGGGGATCCTGGCAAAATTGGGGGGTTGAGGGAAACATTAATTGGGGGAGGCTGGGGTGAGATTGGTGGAGGAGGGTAGAAGATCATGGGGGCCCCATGGACGACATGGAGGTCGGAGAGGAGGTAATGGGCCATTGGGGAGACATCAAGAGGGCAAGAATTGTTTGGGGGGGGGGGGGTGCAACCCCCAATCACTGTGGTGGTTAGCAGGTTTCCTTGGTGGGCCGGGTGAAGCACCCCTGCTCCTCCTGGCCCACAAACTGTGTTGGGGAACCACTTAAATCTTCTATGAAGTTGTCTCCGCCTCCCTTTTGCTGCTTCCTTTTCCCGAGGCCTGGAAAACCCGGATGGCCAGTGTTGAAGCTGGAATGAGGAAAGAATCTGAAGCACAGTCTCATTATAACATTTAAATGAGCAACTGACCTCCTGGGAGTGGGTTGGTTGCCGTCTCCCATCCCACTTCCATTTGAACCAGAAGTTGGCAGGTTTGAGGTTTTCAGGATTGAGTTTTTTTGTGTTTTTACTTAGGGGTTAAAACTGCACCCTTTGTTCTGAGAGATGATCTTACAGTGGTGTGTATGATTCGAAATTACATGGAAAAGGTTGTCACTTTGGTCAGTACCATTTTGATGCTGTAGCAGGAGTGGAAACCTAATTGGAAGGATTCAAAAATGGAGTTCCGAGAAAGATGGGCATGGCTTTGGGAAGTGACAGTGTGTTCATGACCTTTGGAGAGGAAAAGGAGGTTGGAAGGACAGAGGAATCAAGGGTTTTCTATAGACCTCCGAATAGTTCCAGAGATGTAGAGGAAAGGATAGCGAAGATGATTCTCGACAGGAGCGAGAGTAACAGGGTAGTTGTTATGGGGGACTTTAACTTTCCAAATATTGACTGGAAATACTATAGTTCGAGTACTTTAGATGGGTCAGTTTTTGCCCAGTGTGTGCAGGAGGGTTTTCTGACACAGTATGTAGACAGGCCAACCAGGGGCGATGCCACATTGGATTTGGTACTGGGTAATGAACCCGGCCAGGTGTTAGATTTAGATGTAGGTGAGCACTTTGGTGATAGTGATCACAATTCGGTTAGGTTTACCTTAGCGATGGGCAGGGACAGGTATATACTGCAGGGCAAGAATTATAGCTGGGGGAAAGGAAATTATGATGCGATTAGGCAAGATTTAGGATGCGTAGGATGGGGAAGGAAACTGCAGGGGATGGGCACAATAGAAATGTGGAGCTTATTCAAGGAGCAGCTACTGCGTGTCCTTGATAAGTATGTACCTGTCAGGCAGGGAGGAAGTTGTCGAGCGAGGGAGCCGTGGTTTACTAAAGAAGTTGAAGCGCTTGTCAAGAAGAAGAAGAAGGCTTATGTTAGGATGAGACGTGAAGGCTCAGTTAGGGCGCTTAAGAGTTCCAAGCTAGCCAGGAAGGATCTAAAGGGAGAGCTAAGAAGAGCATGGAGAGGACACGAGAAGTCATTGGCGGATAGGATCAAGGAAAACCCTAAGGCTTTCTATAGGTATATCAGGAATAAAAGAATGACTAGAGTTAGATTAGGGCCAATCAAGGATAGTAGTGGGAAGTTGTGTGTGGAATCAGAGGAGATAGGGGAAGCGTTAAATGAATATTTTTCATCAGTATTTACAGTAGAGAAAGAAAATGTTGTCGAGGAGAATACTGAGATTCAGACTACTAGGCTAGATGGGATTGAGGTTCACAAGGAGGAGGTGTTAGCAATTTTGGAAAGTGTGAAAATAGATAAGTCCCCTGGGCCAGATGGGATTTATCCTAGGATTCTCTGGGAAGCCAGGGAGGAGATTGCAGAGCCTTTGTCCTTGATCTTTATGTTGTCATTGTCGACAGGAATAGTGCCGGAAGACTGGAGGATAGCAAATGTTGTCCCCTTGTTCAAGAAGGGGAGTAGAGACAGCCCTGGTAATTATAGACCTGTGAGCCTTACTTCGGTTGTGGGTAAAATGTTGGAAAAGGTTATAAGAGATAGGATTTATAATCATCTTGAAAAGAATAAGTTCATTAGCGATAGTCAGCACGGTTTTGTGAAGGGTAGGTCGTGCCTCACAAACCTTATTGAGTTTTTCGAGAAGGTGACCAAACAGGTGGATGAGGGTAAAGCAGTGGATGTGGTGTATATGGATTTCAGTAAGGCATTTGATAAGGTTCCCCACGGTAGGCTATTGCAGGAAATACGGAAGTATGGGGTTGAAGGTGATTTAGAGCTTTGGATCAGAAATTGGCTAGCTGAAAGAAGACAGAGGGTGGTGGTTGATGGCAAATGTTCATCCTGGAGTTTAGTTTCTAGTGGTGTACCGCAAGGATCTGTTTTGGGGCCACTGCTGTTTGTCATTTTTATAAATGACCTGGATGAGGGTGTAGAAGGGTGGGTTAGTAAATTTGCGGATGACACGAAGGTCGGTGGAGTTGTGGATAGTGCCGAAGGATGTTGTAGGGTACAGAGGGACATAGATAGGCTGCAGAGCTGGGCTGAGAGATGGCAAATGGAGTTTAATGCGGAAAAGTGTGAGGTGATTCACTTTGGAAGGAGTAACAGGAATGCAGAGTACTGGGCTAATGGGAAGATTCTTGGTAGTGTAGATGAGCAGAGAGATCTTGGTGTCCAGGTACATAAATCCCTGAAAGTTGCTACCCTGGTTAATAGGGCTGTTAAGCAGGCATATGGTGTGTTAGCTTTTATTAGTAGGGGGATCGAGTTTTGGAGCCACGAGGTCATGCTGCAGCTGTACAAAACTCTGGTGAGGCCGCACCTGGAGTATTGCGTGCAGTTCTGGTCACCGCATTATAGGAAGGATGTGGAAGCTTTGGAAAAGGTGCAGAGGAGATTTACTAGGATGTTGCCTGGTATGGAGGGAAGTTCTTACGAGGAAAGGCTGAGGGACTTGAGGTTGTTTTTGTTGGAGAGAAGGAGGAGGAGAGGTCACTTAATAGAGAAATATAAGATAATCAGAGGGTTAGATAGGGTGGATAGTGAGAGTCTTTTTCCTCGGATGGTGATGGCAAACACGAGGGGACATAGCTTTAAGTTGAAGGGTGATAGATATAGGACAGATGTTAGAGGTAGTTTCTTTACTCAGAGAGTAGTAGGGGCGTGGAACGCCCTGCCTGCAACAGTAGTAGACTCGCCAACTTTAAGGGCATTTAAGTGGTCATTGGATAGACATATGGATGAAAATGGAATAGTGTAGGTCAGATGGTTTCACAGGTCGGCGCAACATCGAGGGCCGAAGGGCCTGTACTGCGCTGTAATGTTCTAAAAAAAAGGGTGGGTTTTTTGAGGGAATGAGTGATGAAGGAGAGGGAACAGTACTCGAGGAGAGAGAACCATTAACATTTTCAGATAACATGACGCCAGAAGGGAAGCTGGGTGGTTAGGTTTTCAGTGGAGATAGTGTCAAGGGAGCAGGAGGTGGGTCTTGTGGTCAAGATGAACTCGGAGAAGGCTGAGGGGAGATGGGACAGAAATTAGAGAAAGATGTGAGTTTAGGGTTAGGGCAGGGGGAGCCTTAGAGAAAATTTGTTTGGACCAATATTTTGGAATGGACTTCTGGGCAGGGTAGTCGCATTAAAAACTTTGAGTCTATTAAGAAACAATTAGATGCAAAAATCAGAGTGAGGTTGGGAGGGGAGTGTTGAACTGATCTAGATGGATGAGTTACATAGAAATTATGACACCAAAACAGACATTTTGGGACAATCAGTCTGTGTCAGCATTTACCCTACACACTCGTGAATAGTGCTAATCACATTTACCCATCATATTCTGTTATCCCTCAACCTCTTTTTCTTCATCCACCTATCTAGTCTAATCTTGAATGTTGACATAGTTTCTGCTTAAACCACTAACCCTGGAAGTGAATTCCACAGCCTTACAACTCTCTATGTGAAGACATTCATCTCTGTTCTAAATCTTTTACATTTAATCTTGTGTCTATTCCTCATTTTTGAATCTTCAACTATTGACTTCTATCTACCCCGTCCTATCCTGTCATAATTTTAAATGCTCCCATCATATTGTCCTGTAATCTGTATTGTTCTAATGAAAAAGACCCAATGTTTCATGTCTTTTTTTGCATTTATATTTCCTCCTTCTAGCCAGCATCTGAACAAATCTGTGTTGTACCTTTTCTAAAGCTTCAATCTCCTTATATTGTGGACACACAATTCTTTAACTGAGGTCTTACTGAGATCTTATATAAATGCATCATTACCTCTTGGATAAAACATTGAATACCATTAGCTTTTTTGCAGTTTTATTAACCTGAGATGCTGCCTTTAATGTGAACCTGTTCTCCCAAATATTCTTCCGTTCAGAATATAATTACTGCTGTTTCTTTTTATCAAAATGCATCACCTCACATTTACAACACCGAATTCTATATAGCACTTTGTAACCCCTTCCCCATTTTTATCAATATCACTTTGTAGCTTCCATTTGGTATTAACGACACCTCCTAACTTGTTATTATCTGCAAACTTTCACACACCTCCTTCCTGGACCGATTTGCAAATGATTAATTTGTGACACAGAATTCCAGGGGCCAGATTTTCAAAGGGCCGCCGCGTCAGCAGCCAGTGTAGGCGCAGTTTGAAAATTGTGGTCCCGGAGGTCGTCTCTGGGACAGTCTGAAATATTCAATGTGAGGGTGGGGGGAGGGAACAGGGAAGTCATTCGCCTCCAATTAAGGGCCCATTAAGCCCACGAAGGAGCACCTAAGGGGCCGCGGGTGGATCTGCACTGCAAATTTTAAAGACGATTCGGCTAGCCCGACCAGTCTGATGCCCAATAGTGCACAGCGGGCGGAGGAAATTTTTATTTCTGCAATATTTTGGGCCAACGGGGATCTTGCGCTGGGCCGAATGCAGCACTTTTTTTCATTCTGGAAGCGCTGCTTGATTTCTTTATTCCACCGGTCCTCCATGGAGCTGCCTGCTCTTGTCAGTAAGGCAGCAACTGGCCCCATTATGGCTGTCGCCTGCCTTTGCTGCTTGCGCTCTGCAAGCAGCTCATACTTCCTGCAGATGCTTGGCGCCACTAATTGGACACCAAGCTTGCCTTCTGCCCATTAGGGCATGACCATTTGAAGATGGCATCGCTCAGGGGCGGGACCCGGAAATCATCCGGGTGTCAGGTTCCCGATCCCGTTTTAAAAACTCAGCCCCAGATTGCCAGCTAATCAAAATGTGATTCATCCTAATGTTGTGTGGTGCAGGTGTGTTCGGTGTGTTTTCTCTCTGCATCCCCTTTATGTCAGTATGGAAGTATGTCTTCTACTTCTTTACCATGTACTCCTCCTAGTGTTTCCTTAATGGGAGGAGCAAATGGGATGATAGGATCCTTGCTGCCAGTGGCTGCAGCTACCAAAGAAAGTGGTCCAGGACTTCTTTCTCATGGGTCAGTAGTTAATCTTGAGCTACTGATTGGGATTTGAAGGTAAATTCCTTAAATTCTTAATCCCTAATTAACTGAAGAACTGGTCCTTCAGCATGCAGATTGCAGCTCTTCCTGTTCCACTTGCACTGTTTCTCCTTATTCCTACTTGTGCTTTATCAACTTCTCCCTCTCCCAATCACTAACTGATGAGCACACAGGGGATGCGTCTGTGCCGGTGCTTACTACTGTATGAATGGGTAGCACCATGTTGAAAGAGTGCCCAGCAGTCGCAGATTGGCAGAAATTGAGGGCACATGAAGTCTTGCAATATATAAATGTATAATAACTTTCAGAAAAAGGCTTCATAAACCCATCCCTTTTTGGCAGATTAATCCTAGCTACTCACTTTCTCATCATATCCCTTATTCCACTCTTTCGAGAATATGTCAAATTGCAGCTTGAGCCTCTTTAAATTGCCCTCTTTATTAGCAATCACTGATAACTTACTTGGCAACTCTAACTTCCTGTTTCCTTGTCATGCACTAAACTAGGTGGAAGCGAGACTTTACTTTTATCACACAGCCCACTTGCATATTGATAACGCTTCCGACCTAAGAGCAATTTTATGTGTCCAATCCATACCCTAAACTTGAACTATAATAATTCGCCATATGGGACTTCCATTTTTCTACTTCATGAAAACACATCTAACCTAAACTTGATTCACTTTTGTAGTGTAGTGAAATGTTCCTGTTTAGTTTCCGATTATACTTGCAGCAACTTTAGTTTCCATTGTATTATATCGCTTATCTTGTGTGAGTTAACACATTGAGATAAAGGACACAATGGAAATTGGAATATGTGTGCCATATATGAACATTAGAATGAAATATTGCTTCAATTTCAAGTTGTTAAAGCTTTTAAATTATAGTCTACTGGTTTGAAACTGCTAGAGAGTAAAAGAATTTTTTTGCCTACACAGTAGTGATTCTGTAGAACAGAATCATGGCAAAAATAGTTGATACTGTGTTAACTAGTTTCTTCAAAAAGTAGCAGATATGACTGGAAATAGGAATGATTGCTGTAGAGATAGATATGACAAGAGTATCAAACACTTCACTAGACAATGGTTCATATACTTCTGGTTTGGGATAGAGTCTATAACAGAACTGATTGTGTATAGTTCTCCATAAATTCATCCTGTTGAGGCTAACTAACTTTTTCTTATTGCTTTCAAATGATGAGGTGAAAGAGATACCTCAAAGGTTTATTGCAATAATATGACAGTATGAATTCCAGTGGGAATTTAACCTTTCTCAATGGCATGTTGCCATAAAACAATCCACAATATTTTCCTCAGCTGGTTAAAATATTGTACTTCCTGATTTTTCTAGTACATCATATACGGAGACCATATCATCGTGATGTGCTAGTGATAGTCAATCGGAGTGCCCTAGTTTTTAATAGTCGCTAGTCTCAATTGTTCCTCTGAATGGTACGGAACAAGGAGCACAGGGTACCTAAAAAAGCCTGATTAAATTAAAAGGAAATTTGAAAGTTTTTTTTAAAAAGGGTACTTGGCGGTGCAGTAAGTTAGCATTGGCCTTCCATTCCTGGGGTCTTGGTTCATGTCCAACCCAGACTGATGTGTGTGAAAGCTGCTGATGGAAGGGGCCTCTGTAAAACAAGATTTGTAAAGTCTCAAATCCTGTTCCAGTCCACAACACCGCATTAATTCAAAACTGACATTTACAGGCTACAGGACGACTGTTGTGAAAAATGGAAATATTTCACATATTCTTCATCAAAGATTTGGGCTGAGAGAGTTTACTTTATTTGTACCACTGCTAGACCTGACAGAGTACTTTTCAGGGGCTTCAAATGGGGGACGGTAGGAAGGAGGAACAAAAACATGGATAAGGAGGACCTCAGGAAGTTTTGAAAATAGGGAGCGAGGTGGCAACATGGAAATGCTGAGGAGGGAGGTTCCAAAGAGTGAGGCAAGATGGCTGAAGGGGTGGGGGGGGGTGGGCGTGGTGGGAAGAGGGAACACTGAATGAGAAATAACTAATGGTGGAGGACCAAGTGTGCATACAGGGACATCGAGAGGTACACTTGGGTAAGTCTGTTGGGAAGCTTGAAAGTCAGGTTGAGAATTTAAAGTTGATTTCCTGGAGACACAAGACCCCATTGGGCCAATAGAGTTTGGAAAGGAAATGACCTTAGTCTGGATGAAGACATAGCATTCCAAATGATTGGCAATCAATGAATGGTAGAAGCAGGGCAGAAGACAAAAAGGTTGGGAGACACGGGGTCAAAATTCTTTTTAAAGAATTGAGAAAAAAATGTTCCAATACAAAAATTAAAGAGCAACTAAAAATAAATAAATACCAAGCTATAAAAATTCAAACCCAATTGCATGTATAAAGACAAGTAGGCTATGAGGCTGCTTCAGTCCTGGGGCTGTGAAGGTTCTGAAACTGAATCTCATGTCCTTTAGTCATGAGGGACTGACATTCTGTCTAGTGGTAGATGTGGGTAGCTGCAGGTGTGATGGAGGGCATGTGGCAGTTCATAGCTTGTCACCTAATACTGGGATATCCTATTGGGATGCCACCTAGAAGGTATATCAGATATGTTGCTAGTCACATAAAGAGTGCATCACATACATACCAAATTGAATTTATTGTTGTTACGAGTGCTTGCATTTGTTTGTTAAATTATGAGGATTTGTGTGTTAAAACTGAAAAAAAGAGTTCATAGATGCTGGAACTTTGTGTTTTTTTAAAAAGAGGTCATCAGAATGTCTTTTGGACGGAGCTTGTAAAGAACAGTTACTGGAAGAATCAAGGTGTGCTAAAAACAAGCCTTTACTGGAAGGCACCTGGCTTCAGATAATTACCCAGCAGGGGTTTTTTGCCTTGGAGAAAGATGTTTACAAAGAAGTGACAGGTCAAGATTTATTTGAGTCATGAGGCTTGACTCCTGAGATGTTTTTGGTATCGCTTTGGACAAGCAGTTGAGATGTGGATAGTGTTAAAAAGATAGTTGAAGCAAACTTTTCAAGGGAGCAAACCCCAACTCAGTCTGTTCCAGCTTTTTGAAAAGCCTGTCAGTTTTCCATCTCTTTGAGAAACAAGTGTAAGAAACAGGCTGAAACTGTTGCTGCATTTTTCTTGGAGAGTCTGCCCAAACTGATCTTCAATGTCGCCAGACAAGAACTGTTCTAGGAAGATCCCAGTGACAATGTCAATGCGTACTTGGGATGCCAAACCAAAACAAAGGACATCTGACATCTTTCCATATCTTCTCTTTTTTCTTCAAGAATTAGCAAGTATTTTGCCAAAGTATTCTTTTTGTCTGGTTTTTTTTTGTAATAGCGCTCTAAAGAGTAAATCTCTTTTTTTCGGTTAACCGGTGTATGTGTGTGTGTGTGAGGGGCTAAGGTAAAAAGGGAACTTTTGTATTTCAATCTGTTTGTTTATGCTTTGCTTCATTACTGGTTAAGACTTGTTTTATAATAAACTGATAATTTTGTTGTTTATTAAAGAAACCTGGTTGGTGTATTTTATTCTGGGATAAAAATAGAGTCTATGATTGACTGTATCGGTAACTGGGAAAAAAATTAAATATATGTTGTGACCTGTGGAGAAATGGAACTAGAAAAACAGTGCACTCATCCTGCCTTGGTCGTAACATTGTATATTTAAAGTATTTTGCAAAGTTCAAATAGTTAAGGCATACAGGAGGAAGCAGCCTCAACAGGTTGACCTCAGAGAGAAATAGTCCATCAGCTATAGTGTACACGAAGTTGTCACCTCAGTTCCACATATTTATAACCATTAGGTGATCCCAATGACTTCTAGCTAATGCATCCATATAATGCTTGGTATAATATTGCACTGAGCAGCAATGAAGTTAGCAGATTAGCTACAGAGCCAAGAGCTGTGCTTGATTTGCAGCAGAATGTACTGCAATCTGAGAATATACCAGTGCAGACTGTTTAATTCGGCCTTCAAAATGACTGCCTCTATTTCATTGTCCTTGAATCCTGGGGGTGTGATCAGTCTCTGGCTAAATTTGACTGTGGCATAGATAGTTAGTAATTCCTATTACTGAATACTGTGGCTACTTTAGCGAACTCATCTGCTAGTTTGTGCCTTTTTACAGGAAGCCCTGGAAAGGTTTCTTTCCCCTTTCCTCCTATTCTCTGTTGGAAGATATTTGTCCAGATATTTCGGTGTTCTCTTCCCACTGTAAATTTTGATTCATAACTTGCATTCACCTTGAGTCCTATTAAGCTGTCAGCCTTGGCTCACTGGTTGTATTCTCAACATCTGACACACTACTGTCACATTTGGGAATGAATCTGGAATATTTTTTATGAGGCATTGGAATAGAAAGAACAAATTTGCATTTATATACTGCCAAATGTGGCAGTAGTACCTCTGAGTTGGAAATTTGTGTGTTCAAGTCCGACTCCAGTGACTTGAGCACATAATCTAGGCTGACAATTCAGTGCAATACTGAGGGAATGCTCACTTTCAGAGGTGCCATCTTTCAGTTGAGACATCAAACTGAGTCTTCCCTCTCTGGTGGATATAAAAGATTCCATGCCACTTTTTGAAGAGGAGCAGGGGAGTTCTCCTTGGTGTCCTGGCCAATATTTATCTCTCAACCAACATTGCAAAACAGATGATCTGGCCATTACCTCATTGCTCTGTAAGACCTTGTGGTGTGTAAATTGGTTGCTATCTTTCCCTACATCACACTCGGGATTTCACTTCAATCGGCTGTAAAGTGCTTCGGGGTGTCCCAAGGTTGTGAAAGGCACTAAATAAATGCAAATTCTTTCTTTCTATTCCTGTGCCTCATAAAAGTCCAGATTCGATCCCAAATGTGGCAGTAGTGTTTCAGATGTGATGAATCATTTGTGAAGTTCTGAATATAATTTTGAATTAAAAATTAACGACTTTGGAACAACAATCATCCAGGGAGCTGTAGGTTCACCAAAAATGGGTTCACAGTTTCAAAAACTTCCTGTTTGATAGAATGGACTGCAAATGTAAGAAGACAGCAAATATTAAACATGTTTTCAGGCACTTTTACTGCAGTGAGCTATTTAGCAGACTCAAGTTGTTTAAAGTTACATGAATCTGAAAGGTGTACAGTCAACGACAAAATATAACGATAGATTGTAAATCTTCTTAGCAGGATCTGAGGAGCCTGTGTTTTGGGTCATCTAAGATTTTAGACAGCTTGGCACCCTTTATGGTAATTACTGACTAATCCTTGGTGTTCCTTGTTTCCAGCTTTATTTTTGCCTTTTTTGTGAACTTTGAAACATTTCTTGTCATCCTCAATATCCCAGGTGACCTCCTCCCACTATTTGATATATTTCCTTGACTGATATTTTTTAAGAGCATAATAAACTATGAATTATGAAGGCACCATTCTAGCTCCTTTTTCCACAGAGCCTGCATGGCCTGTCATGGGTTCTACACACCAAATTAATCTATTGATAAGGTAATCAAGCAAAACTCCAGGATAGTCATTCACCCTGACATCTCTGCTTTTCAATCTTGATCTCTACAGAGATCAATTCCCCGACTTTCCCTCCAGCCCCAGCAGCGAGAAAACGCTGTGATCATGAAAAAGGTCACACTCTATGAATCTGTTTTCTGGTTGGCTTTGCTTTTTGTAACACCTTCCCTTCTTTATTTCCAGTGCTAAGCTAGGCTCATTGACAAAGCTCAAGATGTCCATTTTTAGTTGTTAACATTAGGTTCAACCTAATTGTCTGCTTTGCTCATTTGGTGGTAGTTTCACCTCTGTTTTCTAAGACTGGGTCGAGCTCCACTCCAGTATTTGAGAACAATCTTGGTTGACTCTTTAGCAGAGTATTGCAATGTTAGAATGTACCTTCTTCCACTGAGATGTTAAACTGAGTTTCTGTCTGCCTATTCTCGTGATTCAGCTGAATATTGAAGATCCTTTTTTTTAGTAATTCTTAAGATATGGGCGTCGCTGGCATGGCCTGCATTTAAAGCCCAGGTCTAATTGCCCTGCAAATGTGTTGGGGATCCTTCTTCTTGAGTAGTTTTGATACAACTGACTGGTTTGCTTGGCCATTTCAGTGCACAGTTAAGAGCCAACCACTTTGAATCATAGAATGGTTACAGCACAGAAGGAGGCCATTCAGCCTGCTGTGTCTGTGCTGGCTCTCTGAAGGAGCAATTCACCTCGTGCCACTTGCCCACCTTCTCCCTATAGCCCTGCACATTCTTTCCTTTCAGATAATAATCCAATTTCCTCTTGAATGCCTTGGTTGAACCTGCCTTCACCACACTCTCAGGCAGTGCATTCCAGATCCTAACTACTCGCTTTGTAAAAAATGTTTTTCCTCATATCGCCATTGCTTCTTTTGCCAATTACCTTAAATCTGTGTCCTTTGGTTCTCGTTCCTTCCATCAATGGGAACAGTCTCTCCTTATATATTCGGTCCAGACACCTCATGATTTTGAATACCTTTATCAAATCTCCTCTCAACCTTCTCTTCTCCAGGGAAAACAGTCCCAACTTCTCCAATCAATCTACGTAACTGAAGTTTCTCATTCCTGGAACAATCTCGTGAATGTTTTCTGCGCCCTCTCCAACACCTTCACATCCTTCCTAAAATGTGGTACCTAGAACTGGACACAATACTTCAGTTGAGACTGAACCAATATTTTATACAGGTTTAATGAACTTCCTTGCTTTTGTACTCTATGCCACCGTTGATAAAGCCTAGGATGCTGTATGCTTCATTAACCACTCTCTCAACTTGTCCTGCCACCTTCAGTGATTTATGCACATGTACTTCCGTTCCCTCTGCTCCTGCACCCCCTTTACAATTGTATCCTTTATTTTACATAGTCTCTCTGCATTCTTTCTACCAAAATGGATCACTTCATACTTCTCTGCATTAAATTTCAACTGCCACTTGTCCGCCCATTCAGCCTCTCTATGACCTTTTGAAGTTCTACACTATTTTTTTAAAAATTCTTTTGTGGGATATGGGTGTTGCTGGCTAGGCCAGCATTTATTGCCCATCCCTTATTTTCCCTTGAATTTTCCATTTCAGAGGGCATTTTTAAGAGTTAACCACATTGCTGTGGGTCTGGAGTCACATGTAGGCAAGACAGGTAAGGATGGCAGATTTCCTTCCCTAAAGTATATTAGTGACCAGATGGGTTTTATTATTATTATTTTATTACTGGCTATCCTTTGTAGGTGGGAATAATTGTCTTCCATAAGGCCAAAGATGGCTGATAAGGCCGATTCGGGAGCTATGGCACATAGGGCATTTGTTGTCATGTGGGATGTCTGGTCGTGTATTATTAGTTCGGGCCATGGCTTGTACTTTCTGCTGCTCTCACTTTTCCTCTTCATTTTGTCATCATTGGGTCTCAAAATGCTGGGATCCTTCCCACAGACTCTGCCTCCATCTGGTTCCGTCCAGGTCGATGGTCTCCCAGGAGTTGATGTCAATGTTGCATTTCTTCATTTTGGCTTTCAGCACATCCTTGAAGCTCTTCTTCTGTCCTCTGGTACGTGTGCCCTGACTGAGCTGGGTAAGAAGACCTGCTTTGGGAGCCTGGTATCTGACATCCAAACTATATGACCAACCCAATGAAGTTGATGGTGGATAATCATAGCCTTGATGCTTGTGGTTCCTGCTTATGAGAGGACACTGATATTGGTGCGCCTGTCCTCCCACTTGATATGTAGGATCTTCTGCAGTCAGCATTGATGAAATGACTCCTGTGTTTTGAGGTGCCTCCTATATGTTGTCCATGTTTCAGTCCCATACTTCAAGGTAGGGATCATGACCGCCTGGTGGACCATGAATTTGGTTTCAATTTTGATGTCGCGATCTTCAAACACTTGCTTCATCAGGTGGCCAACGTCTGCACCAGCAGATTTCAAGTGATGCTCGATTTCTTCGTCAATGTCAGCCTTCTGTGAAAGATAACTTCCAAGATAGTGCAAGTGTTCCACATTTTCCAAGCACTCATCATGAATCCTAATCAATGGGGCTGGGTTCAAAAGTCCATCTCCTCATCCTCGCCGTGGAATCTGGGCAATGAATAAGAAAGGGTCGATCAAAACAGGGTGAAGTATGATGGGACACTTTATGTCC
Source organism: Heterodontus francisci (assembly GCF_036365525.1). Taxonomy (NCBI): domain Eukaryota; kingdom Metazoa; phylum Chordata; class Chondrichthyes; order Heterodontiformes; family Heterodontidae; genus Heterodontus; species Heterodontus francisci. The sequence goes on along the minus strand of NC_090372.1, from coordinate 179,978,233 downwards.
TCGGCCGCGTCGTTTACCGTGAAGGCCTGTTAGGAACCCTAGAACTACTCAGCAGACGGGGTTCTGGCAAACAAGTCCTCAACAGTAGAACAGGCAGAGGAAGATATGCCATCTTAAATATCCCAACGGCTTGTTCTTGTGGACGAAGGCTGCAGCAGAACGAAACCCCCCTATTCATTTTAGTTTCCTTGCCATTGGATTAAGGTGTCATTCTGTCAAGATACTATCCTCCTCACAGTTCACAATGCTTCAAAGTTTTGTATTGTCTGCAAATTTTGAAATTGTGCCCTGTACACCAAGGTCTATGTCATTAACATATATCAGGAAGAGCAGGGGCCCTAACACCGATCCATGGGGAACTCCAGTACAAACCCTCCTCCAGTCCGTAAAACACACATTAATCACTACTCTCTGTTTACTGTAACTTAGCCAATTTTGTATCCATGCTGCTACTGCCCCTTTTATTCCATGGCTCTAACTTTGCTGACAAAGCTGTTATGTGGCATTTTTTAAAAGAAGTCCATGTACACCACATCAACAGCATTACCCTCATCAACCCTCCCTGTTATCCCATCAAAAAACTCAAGCAAGTTAAACACAATTTGCCCTTAACAAAACAATGCTAGCTTTCCGTAATTATGCGCATTTGTCCAAGTGACTGTTAATTTTGTCCTGAATTATCGTTTCTGGAAGCTTTCCCACCACTCAGGTTAACTGACTGGCCTGTAATTGCTGGGCTTATCTTTACACCCTTTTTTGAACAAAGGTGTTATATTTGCAATTCTCCATTCCTCTGGCACCACCCCTTAGTCTAAGGAAGATTGGAAAATTATGGCCAGTGCCTCAACAATTTCCACTCTCACTTCCCTGAGTATCCTTGGATGCATCTCATCCAGTCCTGGTGCCTTATGAACTTTTAAGTACAGACAGCCTATCCAATATCTCCCCCTTATGAATTTTAAACCCTTCAAGTGTCTGAACTACTTCCTTCTTCACCATGACCTGTGTAGTATTTTCTTCCTTGGTAAAGACAGATGCAAAGTACTCATTTAATACTTCAGCCATGCCTCCTGCCTCCATGTGTAAATCCCCTTTTTGGTCCCTAATTGGCTCCACTCCTCCTTTTGCCATCTCTTTACTATTTATATGCCTATAGAAGACTTTTGGATTCCCTTTTATGTTAGCTGCCAGTCTCTTCTGATACTCTATCCTTGCTGCTTTTATTTGCTTTTTCAATTGCCCTCTGAACATTCTATATTCAGCCTGGTTCTTGGTTGTATTATCTACCTGACATCTGTCTTAAGCAGACTTTTTCTTCTTCATCTTAATCTCTATCTCTTTTATCATCCAGGGAGCTCTGGATTTGTTTGCCCTACCTTGTCCCTTTGTGGGAATATAACTTGACTGTGCCCGAGCTATCTCTTTAAAGGCAGCCTATTGTTCAGTTACCATTTTGCCTGCCAACGTTGGGTTCCAATTTATCTGGGTCGGATCCATTCTTACCCGCATTGAAGTTGGGCTTTCCCCAAGTTTATTATTCTTGGTCTAGATTGTTCCTTGTCCTTTTCCATAGCCAACCTAAACCTTATGATACAATGATCACTGTCCTCTAAAGGTTCCCCTACTGACACTTGATCCAATTGGCCCACCTCATTCCCAAGAACCAGGTCTAGCATTGCCTCCTTTCTCATTGGACTGGAAACACACTGCTGTAGAAAATTCTCCTGAACACACTCTCGGAACTCTTGCTCCTCTCTGCCTTTTACACAACTACTATTGCAGTCTATATTTGGGTAATTAAAGTCCTGCATTATAACTACTCTAAAATTCTTGCGCCGTTCTGTAATTTCCTTGCAAATTTTTCTGCTACATCTTTCCCACTAGTTGGTGGCCTATATACTACACCGAGCAATGTAATTGCACCTTTTTTGTTCCTTTGTTCAAGCCAAATAGATTCTGTCCTTGAGTCCTCTGGAATATCCTCTCTCTCCAGCACTGTAATGTCTCTTTAATCAATACTGCCAACTCTCCCACTTTTCTTCCTTTCCAGTCTTTCCTGAACACCTTCTGTTCGGGAATATTTAATATCCAGTTCTGCTCTTCTTTGAGCCAGGACTCCATTATAGCTATAACATCATATTTCCATGTGGCTATCTGCACGTGTGACCCACCAATCTATTTACCACACTCCATGCATTCATATACATGCACATTAAACCTAATTTAGACTTTATAACTTCCGCTTCCTCTGAATCCCACCTAATAACTTACTATTTCCTACTGTAATGCTGTCTGTCTCTCGCAGTATTCTGTGTGCCTGGGTATTCCTGTCTAGTATTACCAGCTGGTTCCTACACCCCTGCCAAGTTAGTTTAAACCCTCCCCAATAGCACTAGCAAATTGCCCCAAGAGGAAATTTGTCCTGGCTCTCTTTAGGTGCAACCCATCGGCCTGTATAGGTCCGATCTCCCCCAGAGTTGGTCCCAATGTTCCAGGAATCTAAAGCCCTCCCTCCTGCACCATCTTTCCAGCCATGCATTCATCTGTTTTATCCTCCTATTTCTATACTCACTTGCATGTGGTACCGGGAGTAATCTGGAGATTACTACTTTTGAGGTTCTGCTTGCTAATTTCCTACCTAGCTCCCTAAATTCTGACTGCAGGACCACATCCCTCTTCCTACCTATGTCGTTGGTACCATTGCGGACCACGACTGCTGGCTGTTCACCTTCCCCCTTCAGGGTGGTCTGCAGCCATTCAGTGACATCCTTGACCCTGGCAGCAGGGAGGCAACATACTGTCCTGGATTCACGTCTGTGACCACAGCAACCGTCTGTCTATTCCACTAAATATTGACTCTCCTAACACAATTGCTTTACTGGCTTCTTCATGCCCCCAGTACAGCTGAGACGACCGTAGTGCCATAGACTCTGGCTGCACTCCCCAGATGAACCATCACTCGTTTCAGTGTTCAGAACTGAAGACTAGTTGGAGAGTGAGATGCACTCAGGGGACTCCTGCACCTACCTGTCTATTTTTTCTTGACTGCCTGGCGGTCACCCATTCCCTGTCTCCCTGCGTACACTTAAGCTGCAGAGTGACCACATCCATAAATGGTGGAACTGGAGTCATATAGGCCAGACCAGCTGTGAATGCCACCTTTGCTTCCATAAAGGATATTAATGAGTCTGTTAGATTTTTAAGGTAATTCAATCGCTTCATGGACACTTTTACTGACACCAGGGGCAGGATTTTCCGTTTGGGGTCGGGACCCCGACTTCAGCAACAAATGCACCGACATCGCACCGTGTTGGGAACAATCACCTGACAGTGATTTCTGCAGGATTGGCCAATTAGTGGCCAGAGGGCACATTTGCCATCCAATTAAGGACAGTAGGCAGGCAGGCTCTCAAAGCTAAAGAGCCAATAGGAAGACCGGCAGCACTGAAGGAGCTGCGGCCTGCCATTGCAGCTAAGGGAGAGAGTGGGCACCGTCATCTGGTGCCTTCTCAGCACTTATAAAATATTTGAAAATAAAAATGGCCACAGCTGCTGGACCAACATTGTGGAGGGGAAAGCCCTCCACAGGGCAGCCTGCATCCTCAGCTGTGTCCAGGTAGGTGTAGCAGCTGCGGGGGTGCTTCAAAGTGATCCTGGAGTGTTGGACCCCCAGTGTACTGCTGGGAGGCCCCTTCCAGTGCGGACTGTGTGGCGCCTCATCTTGGGAAGGGCACTAGTGTCGGCATGCACTAGAAGCATCCCAATTGACCAAATCATGACGTCAAACAGCCATTCTGGCAGGTTTGACACACATATTCCAAACTTGGACTGTGCAGGTCCACGGAACACATACACTGTCCAGTCACAAATGGATGTGTGTTCAGATGCAAGAGGGATCTTCAACTAATGCGATTTAAAGGGACAGACATCCAACTGGCAGTTAAGGAGATTTATACTGTCACGATCAGATGAGGAGGGGATGAAAGGCTCCCCTCTTGTTCCTCTCCTTATTTGACTGCAGCAGGATTTCTTTCTTTTAAACAATGGATATGCTTACCGATTCAGTGAGTGTTTAACTCTTTTAGGTACTATGATCATAAAAGAACCAATCGGACAGGCTTTCTTGAGTTTAGTTTATTGTACTTAAAAATCAAAACCCAAACTAAGTAAAATAATAAACTACACTCCCGCTTTCAGGCACACACATGAGAATCTTAGACACACACACACACACACACACACACAAATAGGTTACAGAATGAAGAAGAATAGATTGGTTGGATTCGAGTCCAGAACAAATAAAAGAATATACAGTTTGTGGAGTCTGGTATTTCAGTTGTCTTCTAGCAGAACTTGTGGTCCTGAAATTTCTGGCTGGTAGAGGTGGCAACCTGGTTTAGGGTTTTCTTGGAGACAGTGGTGTAGATAATTTTCTCCTCCGGGGTCTCTGTCTGCAGCGATGATAAACTTGGATGTTTTGCAGCCCGCGGCAGGGTTCAAACTTACAATGTTGCCTGGAGAGAGAGAGAGAGACAGACCCCACCCACCCCCCCCCCTCCACTTGGGTCCTGCACTGGCCAAAAGCAGGTGCTTGTCTGCTGTAGCGAAATAAACTGCAAGTTTTCACACAGATGGAGAGACGGCCACATGATTGTCCAGTGTATTCTCGCTTTTGCATCTTAATTAGTTCAAGTCTTAAGAATTCCAATCTCTCTCTTGGGTCCCATTGTTTCAGTGTTTACCCTTTGAGGATCGTCTCCGTTAGTGTTAATGTTCCAAGATGTCTTTGAATGTCTTGTTATGGAGGTAAAGCAGGTAGCTCACTCAAAATTAATAAGCCATTGTTCTGGTGGGAGATTAACCAGACATTTGTCTCCCCCTTGATATCTTGGAATGTGAGGTATTTCAATGCAAATTACGGTGGCCATTTTAGCTATTTTCATTTTAAAAGTTTAATTTAGGTTTCCAACTGATGGAGTAAAAGATATCATTTATCATAGCATGTTTTCATGACAATACTAACTTCTGCTATTGCAAAGTGTGTCGAAGATTGAGGTTATAGAGTCATTATGGTACAGAAGGAGGCCATTTGGTTCATCATGTCCATGCCAGGTGTTGTGTTGAGTTGTTAGATTTGGCAGGGAGTGTTTCTGTATCCTCACAGGGAGGGCAGCGGAATAGGTCACAAAGGCTGGGGCTGTGGTTGTAGTTGCAGTGCCTGTGGGTTTGTAACACACCAGGGAGATGGAGCAGAGACTGCAGAGAGAGGAAACTCTGTGTGGAGGAAGGAGGAGGATGCAGGGAGGAGGCATCTGGGATGCCTTTGCTCCAGAAGGTCTTCCCGTGATGGCCTAATCAGATTTTGCTTCCCTTAAGGCAGCATCCCTTCACCACCATTGCTCAAATCTACTACATCTTAACATTCGTCTACAACATCCCATGACTTCAACAGGGTGGCAGACAGGAGAACTGTGATGGTTGTGCACACCAAAATGCATCCACTTGGCCAAAATCCTGCAATAAATGCCATGACATCTTTATCAAACAACACATCCAATCTTACAAGCAAAAATGAATTGTTCATCCTTGTGCATTCACTTAGTGCCTGTCCGTGCTATGGGTGCCTTTGCCTGTCTTAGTGCTCCTACACAGTTCTACCCCAGTGGCTGCAGCATGGCTGGTGGAAGGCTGCTGACTTTAACTGGATGAGAGTGCAGATGGTGTTGCATGACACCCTTGAGGGCTCAGCTTCCGATTGCACCACCTCGATTTGGGCAGCAGTAGATTGGGCTGACTGGCTGAGAGAGAACAGCAAAAGCACTGGGTGGAGTGACAGTGGAGGGAGCATGAATGCTGTCATCCTGGAAAAGAACTGGAGGTGTGTGCCCCAACAATCCTACTAATCTGTAGGGGGACAGATTGCAGCACTGCTGTGAGAGCCTGCATGCTTTTTGAGCACTGAGATCCACAGCCTTGATGGCGGCAAACATGAATCTCATGACCTCTGTCTGAGCTTCCACTGCAGCACTGAGATGTTGGATGGCTTCTGTCTGTACTGCAATCGAAGCTGAGACATCGGCCACCAGGCACTGCATCACGGGCGGGTCCACAAGTCCTGTCATGGAGTCGCCCACCACTTCCGCGATGGTAAAGACGGGCTCCAGGTTCTGCACAATGATTTGTGCCACATTGGAGCTGGACTTCTCCATGCTCTTTGATAGTGAAGAGAGGCTACCTGTCAGGCCTGTCAATGCACTAAGCATGACCAACAGAGTTCACCTGTATGCTGCCCTATCTGATTCTCCTGCAGCAGAACTGTTCTGTGACCTTGCCCTCTGGTGAGTTGGCATACAAGCTATCCTTTTCTCCTAGCTTCGCTGCAGCCCATTTGTGCCCGATGCCTCAACTCATGCAGATCCCCACTCTATACTGGCCACAAAGATTCACACAGTGCCAGTAGCTGAGCTGGTGGTCGTGTGTCAGATCAGGTGACAGTGCTTCTTTATCAGTAATGTTGTCTTGCTTTCTCTCTCTTCCTCCTTGAGTTGCTGTGGTTGAAGAGAGGGAGGTGAGGTAGATTGTAAAGCAGGAGTTCCCTGGTCACACCATCTGCAGCTTTTTCATCATGCTAGATAGCAGGATGAGGGTGAGCTGGGATTTGGGAAGGGGTATAAGGCAGCAACATACCATCATCCTGAATACTCTCAGTGATGCCGGATGCCAGGGACTGTGTGATAGCCAGCCCCACGATGCGCAGTACCATCTCCTCCGATGGGTTCGGGGATGAAGATGTGCCTGTCCCCCGCTGGTTCGGCTTTACTCCCTTCTCTTGTGGGCAACTTTGTCCTGCAAGAGAGAGGGCAGAATGTCAGTGATTGTGTTGCACTGTGTTTGGGTGATGTGCTTACAGCTGAATAACTGGAGAGATGTGAAAGCAGCAGGCGGTGGGTGTGAGGCTGGAATCTTTGGAAAGTGTTTAAGGCTGAGCAGGATGTAAGGATGGAATGTGGATGTGAATATTAGGCTTGAGGCCTTAGTGCTAGGGACTGCTGATGGGTGAGTGATGGGGGTGTGGTGCAGTGAGCAGCATGAGAGGTTGGTGGTGTGATGGGTAGGAGATGTGTGAAGATGCATTCACTGACCTTGACCACTAATGTGAGGTCATTGAACTTCTTCTGGCACTGCTGCCAGATCCTCTTGGCATTGACCTGCCTGACCACTTGCTCCCATTCCCTTTGGAACATGATCCTTGAAGGATTGCTGGCTTCCCACGGAAACATGGCTTCTTTCCTTCTGTTGACCTCCACCGCTAAGGCCTCCAGTGCCGCATCTGTGAAATTAGGAGCCTCCTGTCTTCTCTGGTGCTCCATTTTTGTGCACCTCCGACTTGCAGCCAGTGTAAGTACAGGCAGTCAGCAGCAGCTTCTTTCCAGTGAGTGGAGCTCCCCTTTAAGAGCAGCAGGCTGTCTTTAAGGGTAGCAGGCTAGCTGCACCACATCCTATCAGTTCACTCTGTTGGGCCTCCTGCTGAGCACTCAGTCAGCCAGAAGTGTAGGCCCCCCTCAGTCTAATGCTACAATCATTTAAATGAGGAGGCATTTGCATGCTGCCTGCCTCAATGGGGACAGGCATGAGAAGATCACAAATCGAGACCTCGTGCTGGAAAATGGGCCTTAATACATTTTCAGGCTTACTTTCAGTGAATTATTAGGCCAGGCCTTTGGATTGCTAGTCCAGTAACATAGCCACTCCACTACTGTACCCAAATTTTGTCATATCACTCTCCCTACTGAAAGCTATATCTAAAGACTTCTCTTTTCTTTCTGTAGCTATGCAATTAGGAAGCCAAGCCAGGCCCCTGTGCCAGCTGGCACACCATCACTTCTCAGCACTTCACACTGTCACTCACTCTGTTTCTTCTAAGTACACCTCAGGGGAATTAATGAGTGAATTAGGGAAGAGAGCATTCGGTGCGATACAAAGAATGTGTGAGCTTGAGCAGCTGGTGGAGACAAAGTGAGCAGGAGCAGCTGGAGGGCCAGGTTGCATCTCGCTTCACTGATTTATTCTGAGCATTCATTGGTAATTGTAACAAGCAGTGTGCTGTCGATAGTATTTTTGTGTGGAGCCGGGTATGGTGGTGTAGTGGTTATGTTAGTGGGCTAGTTATCCAACAACCTAGGCTACTAATCCTGTCAAATATGAGTTCCAAGCCCACCATGGTAGTTTGAGAATTTGAACTCAGTTTTTAAAGATCTGGAAATTTAAAAAATTTATATCTGTAAAAGTGACCATGAAGCTATTGGATTGCCATAAAAGCTAACTGGTTAACTAATGTCCTAATCCAGCTTATATTTGACTTTGCTGCACACCAACCTGATTGACTTTTAGCTGCTCTCTGAAGTGGCCTAGCAAGCTGCTCAGTTGTTCATGAAGAAGGAGCATCACCTACTCAGAGCAATAAATGTGGAATATTTCGCTACAACACACCTCCAGAAAAGACTTCTTGTTTGGTGTTAAGTAATCAATGAGTCACAACCTATTCAGCGAAATTTTGTTCATGTCACTCATTGCAAACTCAGCTCATTTGGCATTGATTCCATCTGGCCACTTACTCATGCTGAACAACAATGTGTGAACCCTTGGCATCCTGATTGACCCTGGATCCAACATCCCATTCATCACCAAGATGGCTTAATTTCATTCCCATAAATTTGTCAGCCCCTGATCTCAGCCCTTGCACAGATAAAACCCTTTCTTTTTTGTCACCTTTTCAGTTACTATTTCAATGTTCTCCTTGCTTGCCTTCCTTCATCCACCCTTTTGAACTCCAGTTTGTCCAAAAACAACTACAGATACCCTGTCCTGCACTAAGCCTCAGTCATTCATCATTATCCTTATGGGCCTACACTGGGTCCAATCTTTCCTCTCCCTCTACCACCCACTCCCCCCATCACTATGTATTAAATGTAAAATCCCCATCCTGATCTTCAAATTACTCCATGGTTTTGCTCCTCCTACCTCTGCAACCTTCTCCAGATGTACCTCCCATCCTGCGCTCTTCAGTCTTTGGACCCTGGCTACCTGTTCGCACTCACCCTTCACCTCATCATTGGTGGCAAAGGTCTCAGTAGCCTCAGCCCTGTCCTCTGCCTATCCACTCTTTTTCCTCCTTTTAAAAACCTTCTCAAAAGCTGCCTTCTGTCACCCTCATCCCTCAAAAACTTTGTTTCCTGACTTGGCATTTCATTCCTCTTACTATGATTTAAACTGCCATGGAACATTTTGTTAATTTTAATGTTCAACAAAGGGTGCAAGGACAAGCCCAGCAAATACTGGACAGTCAGTTTAACTTTGGTGGTGGAAAAGCTTTTAGAAACAATAACTCAGGACAAAATTAATAGTCACTTGGACAAATGTGGATTTGTTAAGGAAAGCCAGCACGGATTTGTTAAGGGCAAATCGTGTTTAGCTAACTTGCTTGAGTTTTTTGATGAGGTAACAGAGAGGGTTATGTGGTTGATATGTTGTACATAGACTTCCAAAAGGCATTTGATAAAGCGCCACATAACAGGCTTGTCAGCAAAGTTAGAGATCATGACATTCACAGCATGGATACAAAATTGATTAAGTGAGAGGAAACAGAAAGTAGTTTTAGTTTTTTAGTTTTAGAGATACAGCACTGAAACAGGCCCTTTGGCCCACCGAGTCTGTGCCGACCATCAACCACCCATTTATACTAATCCTACACTAATCCCACCTTCCCCTACTACGGGCAATTTATAATGGGCAATTTACCTATCAACCTGCAAGTCTTTGGCTGTGGGAGGAAACTGGAGCACCCGGCAAAAACCCATGCGGTTACAGGGAAAACTTGCAAACTCCACACAGGCAGGACCCAGAATTGAACCCAGGTCACTGGAGCTGTGAGGCTGCGGTGCTAACCACTGCGCCACTGTGCCGCTATTGTGAACTGTGAGAAGATGGAGGTAAACATCAAGGGGACATAGGCTGGTGGACAAGTGGCAGGTGATATTTAAAGCAGGAAAATGTAAAGTGATTCTTTTTGTACGAGAATGAGGAGAGGCAATATAAATTAGAGGGTACAATTGTAAATGGGGTGTGAGAGCAGAAGGAGCTGGGGCTATATATGCACAAATCATTGAAGGTTGCAGTGCAGGCAATTAATAAAGCATATGGGATCCTGGGCTTTCTAAATAGGGGCATAGAGTACAAAAACAAAGAAGTTATGACAAACCTGTATAAAACACTGGTTTGGCCTAAGGTGGAGTATTGTGTCCCATCCTGGGTGTTGTATCTTGCTTTGGTGTGCTGCCACCTTAATTAGTTTAGCTGATAGAGATACTTCAGTCTGGGGTAGTTATAACATCGGTATTTATTAGATTAGAGCTATATACCTCTTCAGACCAGTCTGTGTGACTCTACCAAAGCCAAGCTGCATCTAGCTTCAAGTCTCTCTCACATATGATCTCTTATATCATCATGGTAGGATGTATTCTTTATACTGTTGCAAGATTAAACCTTTCAGACCCTTATACTACGCAGGGCACCACACCTTCGGAAGGATGTGAAGGTATTAGAGAGAGTACAAAATATATTCACAGGAATGGTTCCAGGGATGAGGAACTTCAGTTACATGGATAGGTTGGAGAAGCTGGGTCAGTTCTTCTTGGAGAAAAGATTGAGAGGTGATTTGATAGAAGTGTTCAAAATCATGAGGAGTCTGGACAGAGTAAATAGAGAGAAACTGTTCCCATTGGCGGAAGGATCCAGAACCAGAGGGCACTGATTTAAGGTGATTGGTTAAAGAGGCAATGGCGACATGAGGAAAAACATTTTTATACAGCGAGTGGTTAGGATCTGGAATGCACTGCCTGCGAGTGTGGTGGAGGCAGATCCAATCAAGGCCTTCAAAAGGGAACTGGATAACTAACTGAAGAGAAAAAATTTGCAGGGCTATGGGGAAAAGGCAGGGGAATGGGACTAGGTGAGTTGCTCTTGCAGAGAGCAGGCATTGACACAATGGGCTGAATGGCCTCCTTCTGTGTTGTAACCGTTCTATGATTTTATGATAAATGAAAGTTTTTGTTAACTGTTAAATCACTCACAGTGTTCAAAATATATTGAATAATTACACAAGGAGGAGGAATATAAAAGGGTATGTAGAAAAGTAGGAAAATGGAATTCATTTTGGGAGAAAGCCGGAAAATGGAACTCTATAAAAGCATTCCTCAAGATGCCTAAATTCAGCGCTGGAATGAGAGGTTCAATGCTAAAATTTCAATCTTTCTAAATAAGTTCAAAATACTGTAATCAATCTCTTGTGTAGGGCCCTCTGTAAACAGCGCAGTCCCCAGTAAACTCTGGTCAGATAATCAAATCAGTATTATTCTGGTATGAATGCCAGGAAACTGTCAGCACAACACAGTGGTCATTGTGAAGTTCCATACAATCCATAGAAAATTAATGGACACTTCCTGGAACACTCAAAAATCTGATTGTGAAGTTGAAGGCAGGGTCAAGTGACAGCGATCTGGCATAACAGATGGTAGGATGTACAAGAAACTGGAGTTGAAGAACTGAAGGCTGGCACTGTAATCGCATTTTTTGCGCACTGAATCACTTTATTGATTAAGTTTACCAATATTAAGTAATAATTACCAATAAAAACGGTACTAAGAACTCTTGGCATTTTGAATTAGTGAATGGTGGTGATGAGGACAATGCTGTGATCTTTACATGCGGGCACTCACTGACCTGGAAATGATTTTCAATGCCTGACATTGATGTTAGTCATTGAGGCTGGTAGGACAACATCGCATAATGTTGAGGGAAGCATCATAAGGATACAGCACAGGTCCAGCTGGACCTTTTATTATTAACACTTGCTGACTTGGAAATGATTTCATGACTGACATTTAACTAATGAGGTTAGTAGGTGGCCATTTGGAACTGTCCAGCCTCTAATATGTTGATTATGATATTGTTCATTTTAAGTCATCTCCACCTTGGTCGGAGAGTGCACATGAATGAACAGACCTTCCCCTCAGGCTGGGCCACGGCATTGTGAAAATGAAAATATTGGACATCAGGGCTTTCGGTGCTGGAATAGGACCAGATGGGCTGAAATCCAGACTGTACAAAACCAGAATGGTCACCCTAAGATAGGCTGCGGAAGGGGATTTGAGGCTGGAGGAGGTTTTTGAAGAGAAGGATAAGTATTACGCCAGTAGCATAAAGTAAAATTCTCAGTACCGCATAACATGGCGGATTTATCAAGTGAACCATGGAGGGAGCCCTGCATGGGGGTGGGGGGTGGTGGTGGGGGTGGAATTTTGATAAGACTAAAGCTGTTAAGAAAATGTTACCACAAGAAAATGTGAGAAAATTTGTTTTAAAGAAAGGAAGTGGAGCAGAAACCACTGCATTTCCTCCAACTGACACACTGCACAGCACTCAGACACTACCCCCTCACTTCTGTTCGAGACTTTAGACAAACCAAGAATAGCAAGAAATGGTACTGAGTAGATCACTCACATATGATATCCCTCCACACTTACTTAGCTAGCACAGATAAAGCCCATGGGATTAAAGGGACAGTGGCAACATGCATACAAAATTGGCCAAAGGACTGAAAGCAGAGAGTAGCGGTGAATCATGGTTTTTAGCGATCTTCCCCAGGGTTCGGTTTTAGGACCACTGCTATTTTTGATCTGTATTAATGATCTGGACTTGGGTATACAGGGCAAAATTTCAAAGTCTGCACAAAACTTGGCAATGTAGTAAACAGTGAGGAGGATAGTAACAGACCTCAAGTGGATGTAAACAGACTGGTGAAACGGCCAGACACATGACAGATTAAATTTAACGCGAAGAAGTGTGAAGTGATTAGTTTTGGTAGGAAGAATGAGGACAGACAATGTAAAGTAAAGGGTACAATTTTAATGAAGGTGCCGGAACAGAAAGACCTGCGGGTATATGTATACAAATCTTTGAAAATGGCGGGACAAGTTGGGAAGGCTGCTTAAAAATCATAAGGAATCCTTGACTTTGGAAACAGAAGCACAGAGTACAAAAATGAGGAAGTTATTTTAAATCTTTATAATTCATTGGTTAGGCCCCAGTTGGAGTATTGTGTCCAATTCTGGACACCACATTTAAGGAAGGATGTTGTGGTCTTTAGAAGATGCAGAGGAGATTTACTAGAATGGTACCAGGGATGAGGAACTTCAGTTATGTAAAGAAACTAGAGAAGCTAGGATTGTTCTTCTTAGAGCGGAGAAGGTTAAGGAGAGATTTGATAGAGGTGTTCAAAATCATGAATGAAAGAGTAAATAAGGAGCAACTGTTTCCACTGGCCAAAAAGGTCAGTAACCTCAAGTTAATTGGGTAAAGAGCCAGAGACATGATGAAAATTTTTCATAAGCAGCATGTTGTTATGACCTAGAATTCACTTCTTGAAAGGGTGGTGGAAGCAGATTCAATAATAACTTTCAAAAGGGTATTGGATAAATCAAAGAAGCCTCCCCGCTGATCACAGCATGATCTGTCATTGTCGGTAAACTGAGAGATCCAAAGTTGCAGATTTTGGAAATCTGTGGAGGTTATCGTAAAATCTAAATCGAGCTGAATAAGAGCTGTTCTGTGGTTAGCACATATGACTTGGACATCTGTCAAATACACCCTTGAGATATATGTAAGGATAGTTTGCACTGTGATCAGATGGGAGGCTACTTTGATTCAGCACTGAACCACATAACTCATACAAATCAGAGATAAGAACTGGGAGTAACCTACTGGCATCAAGTATAGTGACAAGGATATAAGCAGTAACAGATGATGTTAAATATAAAATCCCTTGTGTTCTAATATGCTGAGCAATGTTTTGATAAGTGTTTTGTTTGCAATTTATGACATTCAAGTAACTGAGGAAAAAAGTCACAAACTTAGAACTTTTTAAAATTCTCTGTCATTTTTAGGGTGTGCTTTTGATGCATGTGCCTAGTATACATTAAGGCCAATGCATCATCTAATTGCTGCTATCCATTGATTCCTGCTAGATAGTGTTAGGTGAAGACAGGAGCTCAACAACAGTGCTTCCCCTGGTTTAAATAACCTGCTTGCCCTTGTTATCTGTGCTCGTACATGAAAAATAACCACTTGCTGGAGGTACTGGAGGGTTGTTGACACCCCTGGAACTGTAAAACATTGTGATTAGGCAGATTTGGGAGAAATTGGAAGGAATAATGTTTGCCTCCTCATGCATTTTCCAAATAAGCATTGGTGACAGGGAACCTCACCCACTAGCTAGTGCATAGCAGAAAGTCACAAGTGTGCTTCAACTCTTGACCAAGCTTTCGCTCACCTGTCCTAACATCTCCTCCTTATGTGTCTCAGTGTAAACTTTAGTTTGATAATGCTCCTGTGAAGTGCCTTGGCACGTTTCCATACATTAAAGGTGCTATATAAATGCATGTTGTTGTCATTCTTGTAATGCGACCTTGAGATTCCTCCTTTGAAGTTGCGTTGAGATTCCTTTCAGAATCATAAGTATTAATCCCATTGAGTAATTAGGCCTTTGATTTCCCCGATCAAGCATCAACTTGGCGTAGTTAATAGCATCCTCATCTCTGAGTCAGAAGGATATGGGTTCAAGCCCCACGATGCATTAGGCCAAAAAGTGGACTGATACATCAGTGCATTGTCAAACGTGCTGTCTTTCAAATGGGATATTTAACTGAGGCCCAGCATACCTGGTCAGGTGGATGTAAAAGATTGCATGTCTCTGTTTAAAAACAAGTAGGTGGTTCTCTCAGTGTCCTGGCCTTCATTCCTCCCTTAACCAATAAAATCACAACAGGTTACCTGGTCATCGAATCATTTGGGACCTTTCTGTGTGTAAATTGATTGCATAATTGCCTAAATGACTGCAGTGACTGAAATTGAAAAACAGTCATTGGTTGTAAAGTGTTTTGGGATGTTATAAGGTGCAATATATAAGTAAGTTTCTTTCTTTGCTGGGGGGGAGACACCTGACCCCTCTGAATGCTTTCCCAGAAGCTAGAAGCAGGAGGCACAAACTCATTTCCTACCAACCTGTGGCACAGGGCACTGATGCTATAAACCTCAGCAGCACTATCCTGTAATATATCCATACATTTATATCTACCAATTACATTTTCTCTTTCCCTACCTTATCATCGTATGCTTTTTCCACCCCTTCCTTTTCCTTTCCCCTGTGCTCTTTCTTTACCTTCATCCAACTCCCCACTTCTCTCTACCACACTTCCTTTATCAATCCCTTCCTGTTCTCCCTCTTCCTCCCATCTTTGTTCCCTCTCTCCCTCTCCTTCTCATTGTCTCCTTCTCTCCATTCAATCCTCTTTCTCTTTCTTTCAGCAATCAAACTGTAGTTATTTTAGGAACACAGGAATATAGGAACATAGGAGCAAGGGTAGGCCATTCAGCCCGTCGAGCCTGCTCTGCCATTCAATTAGATCATGGCTGATCATCTACCTCAACGCCGCTTTCCCGCGCTATCCTCATATCTCTTGGTGTCATTAGTATCCAGATATTTATCAATTTCTGTCTTGAACATGCTCAAAGATTGAGCTTCCACAGCCCTCTGGGGTAGAGAATTCCAAAGATTCACCAGCCGCTGAGTGAAGAAATCCCTCCTCATCTCAGTCTTAAATGGCCTACCCCTTATTCTGAGACTATGTCCCCTGGTTCTAGACTCACCAGCCAGGGGAAATATCCTATCAACATCCACCCTGTCACATCCTGTAAGGATTTTGTAAGTTTCAATGAGATCACCTCTCATTCTTCGAAACTCTAGAGAATGCAAGCCCAGTTTCCTCAATCTCTGCTTATAAGACAATCCCGCCATCCCAGGGATTAGTCTTGTGGACCTCCTCTGCACTCTCTCTGTGGCAAGTACATCTTTCCTTAGATGAGGAGACCAAAACTGTACACAACGCTCCAGGTGCGGTGTCACCAAGGCTCTATACAATTGCAGTAAGACTTCTTTACTCTTGTACTCAAAATCCCTTGCGATGAAGGCCAACATACCATTTGTCTTCCTAATTGCTTGCTGCACCTGCATTGCTAGATTTTAGTGACTCATGAACAAGGACACCCAGGTCCCTTTGGACATCAACACTTCCCAATCTCTCACCATTTAAGAAATACGCTGTCTTTCTGTTTTTTCTACCAAAGAAGATAACTTCACACTTATTCACATTATATTCCATCGACCATGTTCTTGCCCATTCACTTAGCCTGTCCAAATCCCCTTGAAGCGTCCTTGCATCCTCCTCACAACATACATTCCCACTTAGTTTTGTGCTATCAGCAAATTTGGAAATATTACATTTGGTGCCCACATCCAAATCATTTATATAGATTGTGAACAGACATCTATGATAACTTAGCGACTAATCCTGGGACTTTGATCATTTAATTTGAGCTCAGCAAATACAGAAATCTAATTGCTGTAGGGGTCTACAGCCCTGAAATATGACTCCATTTCATAACAGTGCTTTGTACTAGGACCGACCTCGTAACACAAATCACTCCTGAGAGAGTCTCACTTTTCACCCAGTGCTCATATGTAGTTTACATTGTCTTATATTTCTGCTTTGAAACTCAAAGATTTAAATTTCATGAAAGATTTTCATTACAAAATATATTGTATATTAGCAATGCCACTTGTTTCTTGCACAGCCACTAATTGAAAATCAATAGTTGCTACTTGTGTTATGTTTTTCAGTTAACAGTTTTTAGAATAAGTACTTTACAGCAATTATTCACTGTAATACACACCATCTATAATGTTCACTGATGTTCCCATTTCTGTAAAAGTTTTGTACATAAGATGTGCTTTCAAATAAGACTCAACTTGCTTTCAGGCGAAGGAGTGTTAAATATAAAAGTCATTGATAAAGGATTTTACATAGAACACACACACATTCATTTGTGCTTCTAGATTTTGGGTGCAGTTTCTTTTTAACAGTACTTGTTATGAGAAACAGTATCTTTAATGCTGAAGGTCTCCTTTAGCAGGCTTGATACTCTGTTGGAATGTAGAGTGAGATGCTTTGAGGCCCTCCCAATATGATATTGTTGTTGAAAAGATCAGTTCTCACAGTCTTCTGCACTGTAACTTTAACTCTAATGAAAGGGTCATTTTGATGGAGAGTCACTTCTTGCAACACTGAGGGGCAGCCATCTCTGAAAACTCATTTTCAGATGTGGCCCTGTTACACACTGGGAAAAGTTCACAGTGTAAAACATGTTCCATTTGCTGTGTTAGTTGTGCCATTGTGCACTTCAAGATCTTCATTATCCTTTCAAATGCAAATCATTGGTCAGGCTGTTGTAATACTGCATCCAGTTTTGGGCACCCTACTTGGGGAAGGATACAAAGATCATAGAGAGGGTGTGGGGAAGATTTAT
This sequence comes from Heterodontus francisci, assembly GCF_036365525.1. Taxonomy (NCBI): domain Eukaryota; kingdom Metazoa; phylum Chordata; class Chondrichthyes; order Heterodontiformes; family Heterodontidae; genus Heterodontus; species Heterodontus francisci. Next base: position 179,960,755 of record NC_090372.1, on the reverse strand, counting down.
AAAAATGATAACAGGGGCTTCAGCTATGTGGAAGAACTAGAGAAATGGGGTGTTTTCACTAGAATGAAAAATGTCAAGAGATCTTCAATAGGCTGCTAAATACAACATCAAATAGGGGCGCATAATTAATATTGAGGAGGACTGTGACAAAGTACAAGAAATGTTAATATACTTGCAGAATGGGCATGTAATTGGCCAATTGGATTTCAATATAGATAAATGTGAGGTGATGCATTTTGGTAGGAAGATTAAGAAGCCCACATACATACTCCTTGGAAAATAAGAGTCTTTGGACAGGTGGTCAGAGGTATCGAGGGACAGCATTTTAGTGGTAGTGGTCCTAATTCAGTTAGATTTGGAGTAGCTATGGAAAAGGATAAAGATAGACCAAGAATAAAAGTTTTAAATTTGGAAAAGACCAATTATACAACGCTGAGGTGTGATTTGGCAAAAGTGGACTGAAAACAGCTGCTTGAAGGTAAATAGATATCAGAGTAGAGCGAGGTATTCAAGGAAAAGATAAAGAAGGTTCGAAACAAATATATTCCATAAAAAAATGGGTGGGACTCCCAAATCTAGGCCCCCCTGGATGTCGAAGAGCATACAAAGTAGGGTAAGGCAAATAAAGAAAATGTATGTCAGAAGCAAAAAGCTCAATATCACAGAAAGCCTAGAGGAGTATAGTAAGTGCAGGGGTGGAATTACAAAAGAAATTAGGAAAGCCAAGCGAGGGCATGAAAAAATATTGGCAAGAAAAATCAAGTAACGCCCAAAGGTGTTTTATAAATACATAAAGAACAGCAGGATGACTAAGGAAAGGGTAGTGCCAATTTGAGATCAAAAAGGTAACTTGTGTGTGGAGGCAGAAGACATAGGCATAGTTCTGAATGAATACTTTGTGTTTGTTTTCACAAAAGAGGGTGATGAAGCTGACATTATAGTTAAGGAGGAAGAGTGTGAAATATTGGGTGGCGAAACATAGTGAGGAAGGAAATATTAAGGTGTTTAGCATCCTTGACAGTGGATAAATCACCAGACCTGAATGAAATGTATTGCAGGCTGCTAATGGAAGCAAGGGAAGAAATAATGGCAGCTCTGACCATCATTTTCCAATTGTCTCTGGATACAAGTGTGTTGCTGGAGGATTGGAGGGCTGTTAACATTGTACCATTGTCAGCCTAACCTCGGTGGGCAAATTATTGGAAAAAATTCTAAGAGACCGTATAAATCATCAGTTGGAAAGGCACAAATTAATCAAGGGCAGTCAGCATGGATTTGTGAATGAATGGTCGTGTCTGGCTAACTTGATTGAATTTTTGAGAAGGGAGCAAGGAGGGTTGATGAGGGTAGTGTATTTGACGTAGTTTACATGGATTTTAGCAAGGCTTTGGACAAGGTTCCACATAGCAGATTGTCAGAAAATTAAAATCTCAGGGGATCCAAGGGAAGGTGCAAGTTGCAACCAGAATTGTCTCAGTGGCAGGAAGCAAAGTGTTATGATCAATGGATGATTTTGTGCCTGGAGGCCAGTGGACTTCTGCACTGCTCATTATTGGGTCCTTGCTATTAGTGGTATATATCAATGATTGCCCTGAGGAATGAATCAGTGAATCGCTGTCACTTATTTTGTTTAGCTGAAACAGGCACAATGTGTGTACTTGTTCTTTCTGTCTGCAAAGAACGGGGCCCTGTGTATTAAGATGAATATATTAACAGAGAAGGCGTCCGGGATACTTGCCTTTATTGGCCGAGGCCTAGAGTATAAGAGCAGGGAGGTTATGCTGGAACTGTGTAAAACACTAGTTAGATCACAGCTAGAGTGCTGCATACAGTTCTGGTCACTGCATTACAAGAAGCATATGATAACACTAGATGGGTTACAGAGGAGATTTATGAGGGTGTTGCCAGGAATGGAGAATTTTAGCTATGAGGAAAGATTGAATAGGCTGGGGTTGTTTTCTTTCGGACAGAGGAGGCTCCTTCAAAAGCACCTTCCAAACCCGTGACTTCTGCCACCTAGAAGGACAAGGGCAGCAGATGCATGGGAACACCACAACCTGCAAGTTCCCCTCCAAGCCACACAGCATCCTAACTTGAAACTATATCGCCGTTCCTTCACTGTTGCTGGTTCAAAAATCCTGGAACTCCCTTCCTAACAGCACTGTTGGTGCACCTACATCCCAAGGACTGCAGCAGTTCAAGAAGACAGCTCACTACCACCTTCTCAAAGACAATTAGGGATGGGCAATAATTGTTGGCCTAGCCAGTGACACCCATATCCCCCGAACAAATAAAAAAAAATTAATTTAGGTGACTAAATTATGAGCGGCCTAGATAGAGTGGATAGGAAGGACCTATTTCTGTTAGCAGAGAGGTCAATAACCAGAGGGTATAGATTCAAAGTGTTCTAGAATAATTACAGCACAGAAGAAAGCCATTTGGCCCATCAAGTCTCTGCCAGCTCTCTGTCGAACAATCCAGTCAGTCCCATTCCCCCAAACTCTCCCCGAAACCCTGCAAGTTTAATTCCCTCAAGTGTCCATCCAATTTTCTTTTGAAATAATTCATCGTTTCTGCTTCCACCACTCTCCTAGACAGCGAGTTCCAGGTCATTACCACTCACTGTGTAAAAAAAGTTCTTCCTCACATCCCTGTGCATCTCTTACTCAAAATCTTAAATCTGTGTCCCCGAGTTCTTGTACCATCAGCTAATGGAAACAGTATTTGGTGGAAGGATTAGAGGGGAGTTGAGGAGGAATTGTTTTCATCCAGAGCGTTGTGGGGTCTGGAATTCACTGCCTGAAAGGGTGGTAGAGGCAGAATCCCTCATCACATGTGAAACATACTTGAATATACACTTGAGGTGCCATAATCTAGAGGGCTACAGACCAAGAGCTGGAAAGTGGGATTAGGCTGGATAGCTGTTTTTCAGCTGGCAAGGACACAATGGGCCGAATGGCCTCTTTCTGTGCCATAAATCTTTCAATGTTTCTATGTAAAAAGGGTAGGAGAGCAAAAGGCTCTAGGGGTACAGACACATGACTCACTAAATGTAGAGATACAAGTTAATAAGGCCATAAAAAACAAAGCACAGGGGTTCATTTCTAGAGGGATAGAACTGAAAAACAGGCAGTTTATGTCAAATTTGTATAGAATCTTGATTAGACCATAAGTGGAGTACTGTAAACAGTTCTGGTCTCCATATTCTAAAACAAAGGATGTAGAGACACTGGAGAAGGGGCAAAAAGCTACTAAGATGTTACGAGACCTGAGAGGTAATACCACTGGTACTTTTTGAAGCAGAGCAGGAGAGTTATGTGGTATCCTGGCCAATATTTATCCCTCAACAAATATCACTAAAACTGATTATCTGGGTCATTATCTCATTGCCATTTTTTATATTACAGCAATGATTACACTTCAAATGTACTTCATTGGCTGTAAAATGCTTTGGGATGTCCTGAGGTCATGAAAAGCATTATATAAATGCAAGGGTTTTTTTTCCCCTTTTTTTGCACCATCTCTCCCTTTGCCCTTATCTTGTTAGCACAGCATTCAGCTGCTTGGGTCCTACTCTCTGAAACTTCATTCCTAAACCCTTCCCCCCTTCAAAATCTGTTTTTGGACCAAATTTTTGGTCACCTCCCCTAATCCTTCCTTCTTTGGCTCAGTTCATTTCATATGTTGCTGTTTAGACTGAGGTATATTGAGGCAGGATTGATGAAGTTCAACTCTGCATCTAACCATGATATACCTGACCCGGAAACTCTTAATGTTGATACTAGCAACCTGAAAGAGGAGAGTGTTCAACTCCCCAACCTTGTCAAACATAAAATTGACAAAAACAAGTTTTACAATTTAAAGCTAATGGAAATGGTTCTATAATCTGGTCCTTCCAACCAAGAACAGACCTTGCAGAGAATGCACCTTGGAAAATCACAGGTGCCCATCCATTTTAATGGATGGAAAATCACAGGCTCTATGCTGGTGATTTCTCAAGATGCTCCCTGCTAGGGGTGTCAAATGGCAGAGTTACCCTACCCCTTACAACTCAGTTTTATTATATTCATTTATTTCTATAGATCTAATGTGTGTGATGAACAGAACATCACATGAGGAGTCATGGATTGAATTAATATCCCAATCATTACACCCACCATGACTAACTTGGAACTGCTTGTGAGTTCTCAGGTCAATCCATTTGTAAAGTATAAATCATTTCCTCCAGTTTTACATCTTGAGTTCTCCGATTATACCACTGGCGGTGAACAAATTGTTAGATTTCCATTCATTTATGTAATCGCCATGAAGTAACATAATGGCAAGAGACTATTCACCGCTCCTACTCCACACACTTGTGCACACACAGATCTGCACATATGCATATTTTAGTAGCTCTCTGGGCACCATCAGAAGACCTCTGCAGTGAGATGAAGAATGTGATTCTATTTGTCTTGGCCCTAAGTGTTAAGGAATGCAGCAATGAGTCACACAACTCAGACAGGCTTTGGTTTCATTACATTTTGCAGGCAAAGCAGTAAAAAAAAAATGAAATAATGATTTAGCATTAATATTTAATGTATTTAACAATTCAGCCCTAAACAGGCTGTATACTCCAACAACTTTTTGTTTGTTTTGCCTCTTCTTTATAGCAAAGTCTAAAACCTTTGTAATTCAATGCTCCAATACCTCCTAGTCTGAAGCAAAACAGTCCATTTCCTAAATAGATCCGGGGAGAGCTTTTTTCTGTTTGGAGATGTCAAAGAGCTTTTGCCATTTTCAGCAAGGCAGCATCATGTGTCTCAATCTGTAAACAAATGGAAAAGGAGTTTGCTTAAAAACTCTTTCTTGAACATGGTGCCCTTTTTATTATTCATCTGTTTAGGAGGAGGCTTTCGAGGTGCAGATCATTTCATTCTGGAGAGAAGTAAATGAAGGCTCACATGACCTATTGCAAAGTTTTAAAGTCCTCCCTGTGTTTGTAAGTTTGTATTACAGGTAGATTTTACTCATTAATACATTTCTAGTGCAAGTTTTGGTCCTACTGTAGATACGTTCCCAGGTCAGTGCTGCCAATCATTGTTGCATTTGGATCTCATGTCGCTTATGCTCTGGAGTTGACTCACACTGCTCAACATGTAATTGAATGAGGGGATCTAATAATGTGATCCCTCTTGGCATATGAACTGGATACCGCAAACTTGTACATGCTCCAATGTACACTTGTTCAACCCTTGAACTGAGGAACACTGCCAGGATGAAGTTGATGATAATTCAAGAAGCTGCTTTATTTTGCAGAGTAAATGATAGTAATTAAACAAATGCTCAGAATTCCAGACTTTTCTAAACCTTCTCCCACAGCTAAACTTCCCAAATAGTGATACCATCTTTTGTTGAATTTCCTTTTGGATCAGCTTCTATCTGAGAAAACCAGCATGCTATATTTTACTACAGAAGCAATATGTTGCAGACGCTGGAAATCTGAAATGGAAACAGAAATACTCAGCAGGTCTGGTGACATCTGTGGAGGGAGAAACAGAGTTATCATTTCAGGTCGGTAAAAGGTCATATGTGGCCCAGGCCCTTAATTGGCCTTGGTAGAGGCTTCTACCTCTCTGATGCAGGAAGTCTCGCCTCCAAGAGCTGCCAGCCAATCAGCGGGCTGACAGCTCCTCAGTCCCAGCAATGCCATCAGGAGCAGTGGCCACTGCTGGGACTGCACCCAGCGAGAGGAGCAACGGGGACGCTGGCCCCGAAAAATTTGAGTGGGGTTTTGGGCCTCGCTGACGACAATTGGCTGCGCCCCAGCAAGTGGGGTGGGAGTCGATTAAGAGGGAGGTATTCCAGTGGGGGCGGCTTGTGCCACTGCAGGGGCCCAATCAGGATGGCAGCCCCCCTCCCCCAACCTCCCTGAGCCCGCAAGGAGGCCACCAGGTATGACCAGACAGAAGGGCCATTTCCCCCTGTTGCTGCTGGTAAAAAGGCAGTGGGGATGGGTAGGCAATGGGAATGGCATCCCCCCCCCCCCACCTCCCATTCGATTTTAGGCCCACCCCAACTCGTCTCCAGCCCTCTCTTGGGTGGGGGGATTGGGGGGTGGGGGGGGCGCGGCGTAAAATTCTGGCTGTTAACTCTGTTTCTCTCTCCACAGATGCTGCCAGACCTGCTGAGTAATTCCAGTGTTTTCTGTTTTCATTCATGCTATATCTTAATTTCTAGCTCAGACCAACACCTGCCTTCTTATAGACTGTGTGACCTGAATGATCCTGAATATATGTTATTTTCTCTTTCTTGTTCATTCTGTCTCCAGGAACTGACATCATATTACCCTGACATCAACCCCTGCTAAGCTTCGATGAATTGAGTCACCTCAACCAGAATAATTGTGTACCGTTCGTGAAATCTCCAAACTAACTTACCTTGCCTGAAATATGCTGGTTCAACCAGCTCACCTAAGTTTAAATTTAAATCTCCCAGCTCCACTGTCCCCTGTGAATCTAACCAATCAAGAGCCAAATTTAATGCAAAGTAATATTTTCAACATATATTACATTGAAGAACCTGCGATGCCACAGTCAGAAATCCTAAAACGTGGCAATTCCCTTTCATGCTTAATGCTGAGAAAGCCAGGAAGTAACACTTCAGTTTTGCACTCCAAGGTGAATGTAGTCCAATCCCATTCTGTGGACAATCTTGCTCAATGATGGACATTGGTTGCTGAAGACTTAAAGGTGCTGTGGTGACATGATATCCAGAACCATAATTGGGCACGAAATGATTACTAATAGTAAAAAGGGCAGCATTTTCTACTTCCTTTTATTTCATTTTGCCAATTTTATTTCCTTTCCTCATCTCTGTAAGTTATGGAGTCACCCTGGGATATGGTTCCATTGGCAGCTTCCAGTATAACTCTGGAGTGGTTTAACTTCATGTGTGAGTCTAAGTAAGAAATCTCAGTAGGCAATTCCAATGTAACTGATTCCAATCCTGTCTTAACCTCACTATCCAAACCCAAGAACTTTCCAGCACTGGATGCTGACTAGCAACAAGAATCCTTGCCGACTTTCACCTCCCTAGCCCAAGGGAACTGAGGACAAGACTGATCAGGAATAGGGAAGCTGGAACCTCCTGGTCTGTATGGCTTAACTGCACTCTCCTTTTTATCCATTAGAAGCCATTACTGAATCTGTGCTGTATCTTTATTTGGATTTTATTAAAATACACACAAGAGAGTGAGAGTGAAATGGGGAAGTGTGGGTCTGTCCTGAAGAGTTCTTTGTTTCTAGTTCTCCATTTTCACTCATTCAGCATGCTCATCAGTACATCTCTGAATTTAGCCAGGAAAACAGGATGATTTACACCACTGACCTCCTCCTAAATGCTGCTCTGTAATGTAACTGTGTTTAACTTCATCCTGTGCCAAGACTGAACATCCTAGAAGAAAATTGACAGCACTCAACCAGCTGAGACAGGCACGCTAGGCTGGTAGGAATCCATGAAACTCAATCTGTAGCTTTCTAGTCAAATCCCATCAATTCCTGGGCCAGCCTTTATTATTTGTAAAATATATTTTATTTGACATTGCACCCGATCGGCCTCTACAATCGCAGCCTAATTTGAAGCTTATGCTTAATAAATGAAATTGTTCAGATGACATTTCTGGTCTGGAGATCAGTACACGAATATTAATTTCATTAAAGTAAATTAAATTAATGGTAATTCAATCATTATTTAGTGTTCATTCATTTTCATTGTTCATGTGCACATGTGCTGCGATTCCCTTGAGCAAGTGCTTATTGCCTGGAGGGCCATAAAGAAAGCAAGGGCAAGTCTAGAATAATACTAACCTGACGGTGACCCTTTTATTACATCTGTTGGACCAAATCAAAACAAAGGATTCTGTTGTCAAAACAAACTAAATTGGTACAAGAACTGAAATGTGAACCTGGGATCAGATAGCAATGGCGACTTTATAGAAAGAAACAGCAAGCTTCGGAGCTTAACAGACTCGTTCGAAGGCAATACTTCCAGCAACTTAATTATTTAATTAAATATATGCTAATATCTACTCTCTGGTTTTAAAGAGAAACACTGAAGTGTGTTTCCTGCTTTTGAATTTTTCTAATGTATTTTCTTGACTTCAATAACATTTTTTTTTGTTGCCTGAACGAGCTCATATTTTCCACACAAAACAATATCTATCCCCACTGGAGTTGCGGTCAGTGCGGGAATTCTGGCCAATCCCGGAGCTACCTGTCACCATGCCAGCCGATATCCCACTTCTCAAATAGATTAACAGCTATTTAACTAATTTAAGTAGCAGCTGCAGAGCACAGTTCTGCTGCAAGCCTGGCACAGCAAGGCCGATGAAAAGTAAAAAGCAATATACTGCGAGACATTGAGACTCTGAAACAAAAACAGAAAATGCTGGGAACGCTCAGCAGTTCAGGCAGCATCTTTCACGAGAACAAGTAAAGTTTATATTTCAGGATGTTTACCCAGTTCTGGTTTTGTTTCAAGCTATAAGAGAGCTCGTGGTGTTGGCAGAGCCCCTTCAGAATTAGTGGTGGAGAGTCAGGCTGACCTTTTTGCATTCACTGTAATGCCACCAGAACCTGGCAGGTTCACCCACTAAATGCTATATCCTTGACCCCCTCAACAGCCTTTGGAAACCTGCCAAGCTAATAGTTACTGTTAAAGCAAATATAAAAAAACTGACACAATTTGGCAGCCCATATATGGTAAACTGCTTGTAACGTAAGCATGCTGTTGGATCATGGCATGAGGCAGATTTGGTGTAACAGTTTAAGTTAATGTACTAATAGTCCACAAAAGCTGCACCACATTTATGGGGCAAATCGACCTGGCATAAGGAAAGGTATATATTTGTTCTGTAAAAGGAGTGGTCTCTCCAGAAATTGAGAGAGTTATTCCATGTGGATACACCATATATGTGCCTATTGTCATTCATGTCCTTTGTTTGAAATATTGTGAATGTATAGATATGCCCTATGAATGATTTGACACAGCAGGGCAAAAATGGCTTGTGTCATCCTATGACTATAAAATGGTGTCCCTCATTTGCATAAGCACATCGAGATGCACATTCTTTATCAGCACATTTTGGACAGCTGTACTGTTAGTTGCAAGCTATCATGAAGCAGCAGAAATGGCAGTGGTGGAAATTTCTGGGAGAAGCCCATTCTAGAAGAGCTGATAGGGAAGAAGATCCTCTTAAAATGATGCTTGAGATTTGTTTCTGGTGAGCTGGGTGTCTGAAACCCATCACCATTTTTAAGAGAGGGTCTGAACCAAACTACTGAAAAATCTACACGTAAACTTTCTGCTTGCCCAAACCTGAGGACAAACTTTTTCCCTATAGGGACTGTTACGACCAAGTGAGGAAGGGGGTCTCAGGCTCCCCTCTCAGCCCTTTCCTGGTTTGGACGTATCAGGATTTAACTTTTAAAACACAGTGTTTTTTAGCTTCACCTTAGTGAGTCCTTATTCACTGCTCTCTAATTGTAATTATAACGGAATCAACCAGTCAGGTTTAAACAAGAAAGCTGTAAGTTTATTAACCTTAAAACTCTAACTCAGTTAAAACTACTAAAAATACACGATGCGACCTCACTAGCATTCATACGTGATAAACACAGACACAAATAGATACAGAAGAGGAGAAAGAATTAAAGGGCGTGGTTTGAAGTAGTAGATGGAATTCAGTTACTGGTTTTGGGTTGGATGTAAAGTCTTTGATTGAAGTTAAGTCTTGCAGTTCTCATTGGGGCCCAGCGTACACTTTCAAACTTGTTTCGCTGGTACCAGAAGGTTGCAGGGGCTTTCTGTCTCCCACTTCTGTGGGACCCTGGAACTTTGCTTGAAAGAGAGATCCCTTGCTTCTCTTTGGTCTTCCTCAAAACTTTACTGTGAGCACAATTCAATCAATTCCCAGGTTGGCCAGCAGCTTAGTCGTATGACTAGCTCTTTGTTTGAATCAGCATCGCCTGCGAGGTTTGTTAATTCTTCACACTTTATTAGACACACTCAGTGGGGGGTGGAATGCTGGCTGTTACACAGACAATGACTCTCAGTGTCTTTTGATCATCTTCTTCTTTGGCCTCCTTGTCTCGAGAGACAATGGGTAAGCGCCTGGAGGTGGTCAGTGGTCACTACAAAACCCATCTGGCTAATTGAATCAGGGAGCACTCCCATTGTTTCTCTAGGCAACTGTCTCTCAGAATGCAAATATGCAGCCATGTTTTCAGCCACTGATCTGTGGTCCTTTATAAACAAGTCATTTTCGAGGTCCAGGAACAGCTCAAATAGTGTTCCATATGATGAAATTAACATGTTTCCATTTGGCAGGTGTGGTTTCCTTCACAGGGACACACCCCACTACCTAAACTCATGGAATTTAGATGGGGATTGGCAGAGCAATTGCCGGCAGTAAGACTGGCAGCACAATCTTCCTGTAATGGGCCTCCACATTTGCCATCCTATGAAGCATGTTGGGTGGGCTCCCAATGCTGCAGGCCCAATCAGAGGGCCTTGGGAGCCCCACTAAGAGAGGTGTGCACTACTGAGGCAGGGACTGCGAGGGCACCTCAACATGGAGGCACCCTTAGAGGCGTGGATCCAAATCAAAACGTTTGTGGCCTGAAGCCATTAGGCACCTTGGAGCGGAGGGGAAACCCCTCAGGAGAAATTGTTTGGGCCATGAATGCAGCCTTTATTGCCTATGGCCCTGTCATTGGGGTATGGATCCTCCTCTCCGATGGCCCCCCCTATCCCACCGGCCTACCACTGGGAGGCTGCCTCCATTAAGCTGGTGGCCTCTTCACGCAGTGGGAGGCTACTCCGCTGGTGGCGAAATGCCAGCGAGGCTGAAAAATTGCCCAATTTGGGGTCTTAACCATCCTAATTGGCAGCCTATTTCTGTGGAGTGGGCAGCCGATCATATTCCCAGCCTGCTCCCGGGAAAGTTCCCTGGCAGCAAGAATGTGTTGCGGAGCCATCCCGATACGGCCCCCCACCCCGGCCTCCAAGCCCACCGCCATGGGGCAGTGAAAATTTAGCCTCATTAATCTTAATGTCCTTGGCTAGCAAAATTATATTGATTCTATGTAACAGGATCTTGTCAGGCTACCACAGAGGACATGTGCCAAATAAATCAACCTGCAGTTTGTGTCTGGAGAAAGCAAGAGACTGATCCTATGCTTACCAGGGAAACACTAGTTGGAGAGATCACAGAGTTTCCACTGGATGGCAACATGCCCCAACTCCAAAATAAAGAAAGACTTGCATTTATATAGCGCTTTTCATGACCACTGGACATCTCAAAGCACTTTACAGTCAATGAAGTGCTTTGAAGTGTAGTCGCTGTTGTAATGTAGGAAACACGGTAGCTAAAATGTGCACAACAAACTCCCACAAACAGCAATGTGATAGTGACCAGATGGCCTCTATGACTCTATGGGCTATGGGGATCAAGCGGGGGAGTGGGACTGAATGGATAGTTCCGAGGAGAGCCGACATGGACTCAGTAGGCTGAAGACCTCCTTCTGTGCCATAAACGACTGTATGAAATAATCTGTTTCTGTGATGTTGATTGAGGGATATATTTTGGCCACGACATCTCCCCTGCTCTTCTTTAAAATAGTATCATGGAATCCTTTGCATCCACCCAAACACGGCCTCAGTTTAACATCTCATCTGAAAGACAATACTATCAGCAGTGCAGCACTTCTTCAATACTGCACTGGAGCATCAGCCTTGATTTTTGTGATTAAACACTAGAATGGGATTTGAATCCAGGACCATGTGATGTAGAGGTGCAAGTGCTACCAACTGAGCCATAGCCTCCAAGCTGTTGTAGAGTGAGCCCAAGCGGCCAGTAGGGCTTCAGAGTGCTTATTTGCTGTGCTTTGATGGGTAGTGGGGAAGCCTTGCTCACTGGGCAATGTATATCATAAAATCGCAGGCATGTGATGAATGGATGGAAGATAAAGAGCAGTATGCTTCAGATTTCCTGATATGTATGACTATTTTGGGGGGTGGAGTGTCTCCATATGGGCAGCACAAGTTCATAATTTTGGGCCTCGTGTTACTACGAATGCCTACAGGAAAGGAAGGTATGCTCAATTTTACTCCCTCTAAGGGAAGCTTTTGTTCTGCACTCATCAGCCAGACTAACTGAGGCTGGAATTTTACGCCCCCCCGCAAAGAATGGGATGGTAGTGGGGGGGGGGGGTTGCGTAAAATGGAGTGGGAGGTTCGAGGGGCCCTTCTCAACTCTCTCCCGCTTCCGCCACTATTTCACGTGGGGTGGCGGTGACGAAAAATGGCCTGCCCACCCCTGGCTAATCAAGGCCTTAAGTGGCCTGTTAAAAGTAGGGAGCTTTCTGACAACCTGGGGGGGCCCTCATGATCAGGCATCCTGTTCCCGATGGAGGGCCACCCCCGATGTCCCAACCACCCCCATTCCCCCAGTCGACCACCCTTGCCCTGCCGGGGCCTGACCGATCACCCCTGGCGAGGCCCCAAAAACGTACCTTTTCCTGGGGCCGTCCTTCCTCTTCTTCTTGAAGCTGGGTTGCAGTCCCAGCAGTGGCCATCGCTCCCAGTGGCGCTGCTGGGACTAAGAGCTGCCGACCCGCTGATTGGCCAGCAGCTCCATTTGGTAGGTCTCCTGCCTGAATGAGGTGGAAGTCTCACCGCAGACCAATTAAGGGCCTGGGGACCGTAAAATGTGGCTTGGATCCCCAGGCCAGATGGAGGCGTGTTCTCCACCAACTTTTCAGTCGGTGGACGGCTCCTGTCTGACGAAGGTAGAATTCTGGCCTGAAACTGAGATGTGAAGAGCTGTGGGAATTAACAGAATAAACTTGCCTCCTCTTCTCTGGCAGAGCCTATTACCACATTGGAACACGTTTCCTAACTGACCAGAATTTGCCACCAGTTGAGATTAAATAGGCAGTCTTACACAGAGAGGCCACGTGAGAAAGGAAGTATGGGAAGGATTGTAAAATGGTGCATGAAATGTTCCATCATATTGTGCTGCAAAATCAAAGAACAGGGGCAGTTACCCTAGGATATTCTCGCACTCCACTTTGTGGCTGGTTACACAGTGCTGTATCACTGGCAGGGACCTAGCTGAGAAATTGTACTTGGTGTGGGAGAGGGAGATCTAAGGAGGGAAAGGCAACAAATTTTTAAAAAATTCTTTCACAAAAATCCAAGTATGGAGGTCTGTGTATTTAAGTCTGACATTTTGTTTCTATGTGCTGCAGAGATTCAGTCTGCCATCATGTTTAATTCTGGTGCTGTGTTTGGCCCTGATGTTATTAAATCTGGTGTTGTATTTGGGTCTGGTGGTGTGTTTGCGTCTGTTGTTGGGATGACTGCTTAAACTTCACTGTGATTATTGATTATAATCATGATTGTGCAGCTTATTACAACCTCATAACACAATCCCACCAATATTCCCTAGTTGAGTGATAACAATGGATTTTCCAGGTCTCGTTTATGAAATTCTGCATTATACATATTGGGCTGGATCTTGTTGGAGTGAGGCAACTCACTGCTTATATTGTTAATTAGACTTTTTCCTCTATTCTTCATCGGGGGCGGCCCTCCGTCGTGCACCATAACTTGCTGGAAGTGTGAGTTGATAACGGCACAACGAGGCCAATGGGGCAGAAATTATAGTATATTTCCTTAACCAATGAGATTAAAGATTGAGAAAGAAATAGAGTAAAGCCAGAGAAAGAGGGTAAATTATTGAGAGTAAATTAAAATCAAATCAGGTACAGAAAGAGCAATAGAGGAAAAGGAAGATTAGATTACGAGAGAGAGGAGAGACGGAAAGGAAAAGTAAGAAAAAAAATCAAATATTTCAATTTTTTAACTTGCTAAAAAGAATTTACTACATGCTGGACTGAGACTGAACAGTTTAAATTGTTCCCTTTCTGGGACAAAGAGGTTGATTGACATTATATTAACAATTATTACATTGTTTAAAAGGTACTAATGCTCTTAATTACCATCCCTAACTTTCTGCAGTATGTTTCGTAAGCAGTTAATGTGCAAATCCAATCAGTTCTTAAAAATAACTGGGAGGCCCATGGTGAGATGCTGTTTGTAAGAAGCAAATGACGGAGTGGCGTAAATCATCCAGCAAGTACTGGAAATTCGCAACTCACAGAGTATCTCTTCATCCCCTGAATTGATTGGCCGATTATTAACAGCATGTATTATTAACACAGCATTATTTTTTCAGCAAGATCTGCCTCATTCTTTTGAAATGGTTTTGTTAATATTATCCAACCCACTACTTATGATTATCCAGAGTAGACTGCCAAGCTCTGCTTAAGATATTTTTTATCCACAAAATAATATAGCTTAAAAGGAACTCACATCAGTTCAAAAACCAGAAAGAAGTTTTAGATAATAAAACAGAAAATGCGAGAAATATTCGGGCGGTCTGGCAGCATCTGTGAAGAGAGAAGCAGAGTTAACGTTTCAGGTCTGTGACTTTTCATCAGAACTGGCAAAGGTTAGAAAAGAATTAAGTTTTAAGCAAGTGAAGAGATGGGGTTGGTGGGGAAGAGATCAAAAGGGAAGGTGTGTGATAGGGCAGAGGGCAGAAGAGATTAAATAACAAAGCTGTCATGGTACAAAGACAAAGAGCTTGTTCATGTTTATGATGAAAGACAAAACATTAGTGCAGAGAGAGTGTTAATGGCAGAGTAATGAGCAACGCTGTCCACATGAAAAAACAGGCACATGGTTAAAAAGTGAAATAAAACAAAATAATAAAAATAGAAAAATATAGAAAAGAGGGGGTCATGCTCTGAAATTGTTGAATTCAGGGTTGAGTCTGCGAGGCTATGGAGTGGCTCAGTGAAAGATCAGGTACTGCTCCTCGAGCTTGCATTGATGTTCACTGGAACACTGCAGCAGGCCAAGGACACAAATTTGGGCAGGAGAGCAGGGGGTTGTGTTGAAATGGCAAGAAACCGGAAAAGCGGAGGTGTTCCGCAAAGTGGTTACCCAATCCACGTTTGGTTTCCCCAATGTAGAGGCGACCGCATTGTGAGCAGTGAATACAGTATACTAAATTGAAGGAAGTACAAGTAAATAGCTGTTTCACCTGCAAGGAGTGTTTGGGGCCTTGGATGGTGAGGAGAGAGAAGGTAAAAGGGCATTTATTACACCTCCTGCGATTGCACAGGAAAGTGCCGTGGGAAGGGGACGAGGTGTTGGGGGTGATGGAGGAGTGGACCAGGGTGTCCCTTTGGACTACTGACAGGGGAGGGGAAGGGAAGATGTGTTTGGTTGTGGCATTACGCTGGAAGTGGCAGAACTGGCGGAGGATGATTGAGTGGATGTGGAGCCTGGTGGGGTGGAAAGTGAGGACAAGGGGAACCCTGTCATGGTTCTGGGAGGGAGGGGAAGGGGTAAGAGCAGAAGTGCGGGAAATAGGTTGGACACGGCTGCAGGCCCTGTCAACCATAGTGGGGAAGGATCCTCGGTTGAGGAAAAAGGAAGACATGTCAGAAGCGCTGTTGTGGAAGGTTGCACCATCAGAACAGAAGCGCTAGAGATGGAGAAACTGGGAGAATGGGATGGAGTCCTTACAGGAGGCAGGGTATGAAGAAGTATAGTCGTACAAACATACGAATATACGTATTAGAAGCAGAAGTAGGCCATTCGGCCCCTCTAGCCTGATCTGCCATTCAATTAGATCATGGCTGATCTGTTTGTGTCTCGAATTCTACACTTCCATCTACACCCAATAACCTTTGATTCCCTTGCCTAACAAGAATCTATCTACCTCCACCTTAAAAATATTCAATGACTCCGCCTCCACCATCTTCTGAGGCAGAGAGTTCCAGAGCCGCACAACCCTCTGAGAGAAAAAAAAAATTCTCTTCATCTCTGTCCTAAAAGGGCGACCCCTAATTCTGTGCCCCCTAGTTCTGGATTCACCCACAAGAGGAAACGTCCTTTCCACATCCACCTTGTCAAGACCGTTCAGTATCTTATATACTTCAATCAAGTCTCCTCTCACTCTTCTAAATTCCAGTGAAAACAAGGCCAGTCTGTCGAACCTTTCTTCATAAGACAACCCGCTCATTCCAGGTATCAACCTAGTAAACTTCCTCTTAACCGTCTCCAACCGTCTCCTTAAATAAGGAGGCCAAAACTGCACACAGTATTCGAGATGTGGTCTCACCAATGCCCTGCATAACTGAAGCATAACATCCATACTTTTATTTTCAATTCCTCTCATAATAAAGGATAGCATTCCATTAGCCTTCTTTATTACTTACTGTACCTGCAAACTAACATTTTGTGACTCGTGCACTATAACACCTAGATCTCTCCGCACCTCAGAACTGTGCAGTCGTTCTCTGTTTAAATAATACTCTGCTTTTTGATTCTTCCTGCCAAAGTGAACAACTTCACATTTTCCCACATTATACTCCATCTGCCAGATTTTTTCTCACTCATTCAACCTATCTATATCAGTCTGCAACCTCTTTATCTCCCCTTCACAACATACTTTCCTACCTATCTTTATGTCATCTGCAAATTTAGCTACCATGCCATCGCTCCCCTCATCTAAGTCATTGATGTAAGTTGTAAAAGTTGAGGCCCCAGCACAGACCCCTGCGGGACTTTACTCATCACATCTTGCCAATCAGCAAAGGACCCATTTATGCATACTCTGTTTTCTGCCAGCCAGCCAATCTTCTATCCATGCTAATATGTTACCCTCTACACCATGAGCTCCTACTTTGCGCAATAACCTTTTATGTGACACCTTGTCAAATGCCTTCTGGAAATCCAAATACAGTACATCAACAGGCTCCCCTTTATCCACAGTGCATGTTACTCCTTCAAAGAACTCCAATAAATTTGTTAAACATGATTTCCCTTTCACAAAACCATGCTGACCATTCCCGATTACCTTGAATTTTTCTGAGTGCCCAGCTGTAGCCTCCTTACTGATCAATTCTTACACATTCCCCATGACAGACATCAAGCTAACTGGCCTATAGTTACCCATTTTCTGCCTCCCCCACTTCTTGAATAGAGGGGTTATATTTGCTACTTTCTAGTCTGATGGAAACTTTCCAGAATCTAGCAAATTTTGAAAAATTAACACCAACACATCTATTACCTCATTAGCCACCTCTTTTAAGACCCTAGGATGAAGCCCATCAGGACCCGGGGACTTGTCAGCCCACAGCTCCATCAGTTTGCTCAGTACTGCTTCCCTGGTGATTGTAATTTCACCAAGTTCCTCTCTTCCTTCCACTTCCTGATTTACAACAATTACTGGAATGTTTTTTGTATCCTTTATAGTGAAGACAGAAGCAAAATTTTTGTTAATTTCATTCACCACTTCCTTATTATCTACTATTAACTCCCCATTCTCACTCTCTAGAGGACCAACACTCACTTTACTTACTCTTATCCTTTTTAAATACCTGTAGAAACTCTTGCTATCCATTTTTACATTTCTAGCTAGCTTTCTCTCATGCTCAAATTCCTTTCTCCTAATTAACTTTTAGTCATTCTCTGCCATTCTTGATATTCTGACCAATCATCTGACCTGCCACTTATCTTTGCGCAATTATATGTTTTTTCCTTAAGTTTGATGCTTTCCTTAACTTCTTTAGTTAACCATGGATGGTGGGTCCTCCCCTTAGAATTTTTCTTTATACTAGGAATATACTTATCCTGAGTATTCTGAAATATCCCCTTAAAGTCGAAGTGTATAGTCGAAGTGTGGTTGACCTTTGACAGTTCTGATGAAAGGTCACAGACCTGAAATGTTAACTCTGCTTCTCTCTCTACAAATGCTGAATATTTCCAACACTTTCTATTTTTATTTCAGATTTCGAGCATTTGCAGTATTTTGCTTTTATACAAGTTTTATATAATTAATTAAAAGCTGTGTGAAAATAAATAGGTGGTTGGCCGTGAGGTTTTTTTCTATATCTTTATTATAAATGTGCTATTGACAATGTTAGCTGTGGCTCCAACACAAATTATTTTTGATTAGAAACTGTGAGCAAAAATATACATTTGTCTTTATGTTTCTGTGTGTCTGTGTTTGCGAAGATATTTAAAGATCTTCCAAGGAGGCTGAAATCCTTTCGTTCTTGGAGTGAACAGCAGAAATTCCAAAATTAATAAAAATGGTCAAATTTCCTCCCTTCGTTATTTTGATTATGAGATTCATCTCCTGTTCCCTTGACCTTATTCCCACCAAAGTGCTGACCACCCAAATACCCTTCTTGGCTCCCATGTTTGCTGGTATTGTGAATGGTTAAATGTAAGATTTCCAAGTTTGCAGATGACACAAAACTAGGTGGCAGTGTGAGTTGTGAGGAGGATGCAAAGACGCTTCAAAGGGATTTGGAGAGGCTAAGTAAATGGGCAAAAATTTGGCAGATGGAATGCAATGTGGGGAAATGTGAGGTTATCCATTTTGGTCGGAAAAACAGAAATAGAGAGTACTTCTTAAAGGGTGAGAGATTGGGAAATGTTGATGTCCAAAGGGATCTGAATGTCCTTGTTCATGAGTCACTGAAAGCTAACGTGCAGGTACAGCAAGCAATTAAGAAGGCAAATGGTATGCTAGCCTTTATTACAAGAGGATTTGAGTATAGGAGTAAAGATGTCTTACTGCATTTATACAGAGCCTTGAGGAAACCACATCTGGAGTTATGGGGTTTGCAGTTTTGGTCTCCTTACCTAAGGAAAGATATACTTGCCATAGAAAGAGTTCAACGAAGGTTCACCAAACTAATTCCTGGGATGGAGGGATTGTCCTATGAGGAAAGCTTAAATAGACTGGGCCATTATTCTCTGGAATTTAGAAGAATGAGAGTGATCTCATTCAAATATATAGAATTCTTACAGGGCTCGACAGGGTAGATACAGGAAGGATGTTTCCCCCGGCTGGGGAGTCTAGAACCAGGGGACACAGTCTCAGAATAAGGGGCAGGCTATTTAGGATTGAGATGAGGAGGAATTTCTTTACCCAGAGGGTGATGAATCTTTGGAATTCTCTGCACAGAGGGCAGTGGAGGCTCAGTCGTTGAGTATGTTCAAGACAGAGATTGATAGACTTCTACATATTAAAAAAATCAAGGGATATGGGGATAGTGCAGGAAAATGGTGTTGAAGTGGAAGATGAGCCATGATCTCATAGAATGGTAGAGCAGGCTCGAAGGACTGAACAGCCTACTCTTGCTCCTATTTCTTATATTCTTATGACATCCTATGTGACTGTGGCTGTGGTAAACTATTCCTCCTCTTCCTTCTTGACTTGTCTGCAGTCTATTTAAAAGCATTTTATTTGGACTTATGCTGGTAATTTATGTGAGATAGACTGCACCGAGTAAAATGTTGATGTTATTACTGCAAATTTTTATCAGCAATAATGTACAATCCATTAGCAGAAAATTCAACAGCTATTACAATATAGATGATGTTAAACAGGATAAAACAAAGACATTGAAATCCAGTATATCTTTTCATATGACACCGTTCGCCAGAGCTGGCGGGCAGCCATAAAGGCGGGGCTAAAGTGTGGCGAGTCGAAGAGACTTAGCAGTTGGCAGGAAAAAAGACAAAAGCGCAAGGGGAGAGCCAACAGCCCCGACAAACAGATTTTTCTGCAGCACCTGTGGAAGAGCCTGTCACTCTAGAATTGGCCTTTATAGCCACTCCAGGCGCTGCTCCACACACCACTGACTACCTTCAGGCGCTTACCCATTGTCTCTCGAGATAAGGAGGCCAAAGAAGAAGAATGTACAATGCTATGGGTTATATTCAGATGTCTGCTTTTAACTCATCGTTGCTGAAACAAAGAAGGAAAATGGCAATTTATTGGAGGATGAACAGGAATACAGAAATATTTTACCTATTTAAAAAAAATCAGCATCGGGTTTCAATACTAGAAGTATTGATATTATTGTTTCAGGCTATTATGTAATAAGGAACGTTGTTGTTGTGGAACAGCATATTTAGGGTTAAGCATATTTGTATGCAGAATTGAGGACATGTTAGCTAATGTTTCCTAGGGTGAAGAGTTTAGTAAGTTCTCCATTGGACAGATGGTTGCACAGCATGTCTTTCATGTGCTGTAACTTGATGCAGAGGCACATGTGTTGGTTGATCACTGCTACACTGTGGTTGATATCAGTGTACTATTTGTGGGAACAAATTAACCACCACAGGCTGAATTGTCTTTATTATTTATGTGTCAGGCCAAAGCTAACACATTGGAAAGTTGTATTCTGTTTGATGCATGTTGCCAACCCTCCAGGAGTGTCTTGAAGTCTCCACGAATTGAAGATTAATTTCACTGCTGCAAGCAACTTGAGAGAAAAATCATAGGCCCATTTTTCTTTCATTCAATGCTCAGCGTCATCACAGTACATGAGAAGAAATAAATAATGTAGCTGAAGTTATATATCTGAGAAGGTAAATAAGGTCCTTCATACATAAGCCCTGTTTAAAATGGTATCTAAAATATTTTCCAGGACTTGTGAGAGGAATTGGACATGTTCACAACAAAATAAAAGTTCCATATTGTATGCTGTATTGATGTGCCACAGAAATGAATGGCTGGAATTTGTTCTCCCCCAGGTGTTGGGTTCCGTGGCCAGGGGGTCCTATAGATGCCTCTGGGAGAGGGTTGCCATGCACGACGCCGGGAGGGCCTGGCCTGATATTACTGGCGGCGATGAGGCCTTGTAGCGCCACCCCCCCCCCCCACCTTTGCTGGGTGACAGGACCCCAATTTCAATGCTGTGGAAGACGGGTTTCTGGAGTGTGTTAAGGATGGTTTTCTAGAGCAGTATGTTGAGGAACCGACTAGAGAACTGGCTATTTTAAATCTAGTATTATGTAATGAGGAAGGTCTACTTAATAATCTTGTTAAAGAATCTTTAGGAATGATTGACCATACTGATAGAATTTTACGTTATGTTTGAAAGTGAGGTATTTCAATCTGAAGCCAGGGTGTTAAATTTGAATAAAGGAAATTAAGAAGGTATGAGGGGCAAATTGGCTGAGGTAGATTGGGAAAATACATTAAAAGGTATGACAGTATATTGGCAATGGATAGTCTTTAAAGAAATATTACATAGTTTACAGCAACTATATATTCCTTCAAGGCACCAAAATCCCAAAGGTAAAGGCAGTCAACTGTGGCTAACAAAGGAAGTTAAGGATTGTATAAGATTAGAAGAAAAGGCCGATAAAGTTGCCAGAGATAGTAGTAAACCTGAGGATTGGGAAGATTTTAAAATACAGCAAAGGAGGACGAAGAAACTGATGAAGAAAGAGAGAATAGAATATGAATGTAAGCTAGCAAAAAACAAAAACAGACTGTAAAAGCTTCAATAGGTACGTAAAAAAGAAACGTTTGGCTAAGACAAATGTGGGTCCATTACAGGCAGAGTCAGGAGAATTTATAATGGGGAATAGAGAAATGGCAGAGAAGCTAAATGATTACTTTGTATATGTCTTCACTGAGGAGGATACATGAAATCTCCCAGAATTAGAGATCCAAGGGATTAGGGGGAATGAGGAATTGAAGGAAATTAGTATTTGTAAGAAGGTTGTATTGGAGAAATTAATGGGGCTGAAGGTTGATAAGTCCCCAGGACCTGATATTTTACATCCCAGAGTGTTGAAAGAGGTAGCTATGGAGATAATGGATGCATTGGCGATCATCTCCCAAAATTCTATAGATTCTGGAACAATTCCTGCAGATTGGAAGTCCCCAAATGTCACCCCACTATTTAAGAAAGGAAGGAGAGAAAAAACATGGAATTACAGACCTGTTAGCCTTACATCAGGCATTGGGAAAATGCTAGAATCTACTCTAAAGGATGTGATAAATGGACACTTGGATAATAATGATCTGATTGGGCATATTCAACATGGATTTATGAATGAGAAATCATGTTTGACAAACCTTTTGGAGGTTTTTGAGGATGTTACTAACAGAATTGATGAAGGGGAGTCAGTGGACGTGATATACTTGGATGTTCAGAAGGCTTTTGATAAAGATCCCCACAAGAGGTTGGTTAGTGTCATGCTAGGTCCCCACCTGCCAAGAATGAGGCACATGAATTTTGTCATGAACATTGAATTTAAACTATTACTGGAGTGAAGAAAGTACTTATTAAACAAATCAGCCGTGGCTGGAAATACATTTGCATATTAACAGACAGTGTTTGGAAGGACAAAGTAGCCATTCCCTGACACACTCAACCCACAATGGACTTTTGATCACCAGACATTGAAGGTGAGGGAGTTTGCAATCCAGGTTGAGTGCTAAGATGGCCGAATACACAAATGGACATGGTCAAATCAGCTAGTCACATGACTAACCTGCTGGGCAACCTGAGTTTTTTGGATTTGTACTAACAGTTTGGGCAAAAAGCAGAATGCTCCTGGACTGAGCAGATCTCTCCTGGCTGGCTCGCCACAGCCTCTCCTGACTATCTGCTCCCATCTCTTTCTCACAAGCCTCTGAATCCACTGAAGACACATGAACTCCAAGAGAGAAAAGTTTCCTATAGTGAACAAGGTTTAAGAAGAATACTGGGCCCCAATGAAAAGCAATATCTACCGACAATCAAGGACTCTACAGTGAGCTCGAAGAACCGTAACAAAAATTCTTCAGATATTGCCTCAAACTTTTCCACTTTATTTTTCTTCTGCTCTTTTCAGTCGCTATTTGCGTATGTGCATCGCATATGCATGCTAGCATGGGCGCATCATGTATCCATAGACGTTAACCGAATTAGCGTTTAAGTTTAATAAATTTCAACTTTTCTTCTTTAAACGTAAAAAAGCCTGTTTGTGCTGGTTTCTTTGCCTTATAATTGGAAAGTGAACAAGGGACAGCTAAAACCACAGTGTGTTTAACAATTAAACTTTGTTACAGTAAGACCAGGTGAAGGGTGAGAGACACCTTTCTCACTGGTCGTAACAGTTAGCAAAATTAAGGCACATGGGATAGGAGGTAATATACTGACATGAATTAAGATTGGTTAACAGGCAGGAAGCTGAGAGTAGGAATAAACGGGTCATTCTCCCATTAGCAGGCTGTGACAAACAGGGTACCACTGGGATCAGTGCTTGTGCCCCAGCTGTTCACAATGTATATCAAGGTTTGGATGTGGGTACCAATTGTAATATTTCCAAGTTCACGGATGACATAAAGCTAGGTGGGAATGTGTTGTGAGAAAGATGCAAAGTGGCTTCAAGGGGATTTGGACAGACTTAGTGAGCAGGCAAGAACGTGACAGATGGAATATAATGTGGAAAAATGTGAGGTTATCTACTTTGGAAGGAGGAATAGATGTGCACAGTATTTCTTAAATGGTAAGAGATTAGAAAGTGTAGATGTAGAAAGGGACCTAGGTGTCTTTGTCAGTAAGTCACTGAAAGCTAATGTGCAGGTGCAACAAGCAATTAAGAAGGCCAATGGTATGTTAGCCTTTATTGCAAAAGGATTTGAGTACAGAAGTAGTGAAGTCTTGCTTTAATTGTATAGAACCTTGGTTAGACCGTACCTGGAGTACTGTGTGTAGTTTTGGTCCCCTTACCTTAGGATGGATATTATTGCCATGGAGGGAGTGCAACGAAGGTTCACCAGACTTGTTCCTGGGATGGCAGTTCTGTCCTATGAAGAGGGTTTGAGGAAACTGGGCCTGTATTCTGTAGAGTTTTGAAGAACGAGAGGTGATCTCAGTGAAACCTACAAAATACTTTAAAGGGATAGACAGGGTAGATGTAGCTAAGATGTTTCCCCTGGTTGGGGAGTCTAGAACCAGGGGACACAATTTCAAAATATGAGGGAAGCCACTTAAGACAAAGATGAGGAGAAATTTATTTATTCAGAGCATTGTGAATCTTTGAAATTCTCTACCCCAGAGGGCTATGGAAGCTCAGTCATTGAGTATGTTTAAAACAGAGATTGACAGATTTCTAAATACAAATGACACAAGGGGATATGAGGATAGTGTGGGAAAAAGGAATTTCAGTGGAAGATCAGTCATGATCATATTGAATGGTGGGCTGGCTCGATGGGCTGAATGGCCTACACCTGCTCCTATGTTCCGATGTTCCTAAGATCAGAGAATATAGAAATAGTACAAAATAAAAAAAGGCAAAAATGGTGGCATGCAGTAGAAATAAAGGAACTGGAAGAGGAAGATCATATTATCGTTCTCCTATGACTGTGAGTTCTACCCCTCCTGGCCCATATAATTTTTTGCCTGATGGCTGAAGAGTGCTTCTTTCAAATCGCGTTCGGCATCAGAAAGAACCAAAACTACTGCTCCAGTGTCTAACTTAAAGTGCATCTTTTTTTCCCTCTACAAGGATCTCTGCAGTCCAGCAACTTCCACTTGGTTCCTGGATTTCTCCAAGGACAGGCATCTCAACATCATGGATATCCTCTACTTCATGGATCTTGCCACCTTTTGAAGGTTTCCCTTTATGTATATTCTGAACCAGCTTTTTGCTATGGCACACCGCCTGGGAGTGGTCCATCTTCCTGCAAAAATGAAATTCGGCCTCTTTGGCGGGACAGTTCTCCCGCCGGTGTTTCTCTCTGCCACACCGACTGCAGTTTATTAGGCTGCCGATAGGTGCTCCACTGTTATTTAATCCCTTTTATATATTTAACAAATTCTGCAGAATCCTACTTTCGAGATGGGACTCTCCCTATCACCTCGGACAACAGATCGATTCCGTTTCTTGACCTCGGCTTGTTTGCTCAGTTGGATTGCCTTTGCTAAGGTTAGATCATTTCTTATTTATTTATTTAGAGATACAGCACCGAAACAGGCCCTTCGGCCCACCGAGTCTATGCCGACCAACAACCACACATTTATACTAATTCTACATTAACCCCATATTCCCTACCACATCCACACCTTTCTCCACCTACCTACATTAGGGGCAATTTACAATGGCCAATTTACCTATCAACCTGCAAGTCTTTGGTTGCGGGAAGAAACCAGAGCACCCGGCAGAAACCCATGCAGTCACAGGGAGAACTTGCAAACTCCACACAGGCAGTACCCAGAACTGAACCCGGGTCGCTGGAACTGTGAGGCTGCGGTGCTAACCACTGCACCACTGTGCCACCCATCTTGACTGCAGGTGGTCAGACAAGGTGTCATCTCACACTCCAACGACAATTCTGTCTCTGATCAGCTCATCTTTCAAGCCGCCATATTCACAGTCCTCTGCAAGTCAATGCAGGTTGTTTATTAATGCACCAACTATTTCCCCCTGATGTAGGGTACATTTGTTAAATTGGGCGCGCTCAACAATGATATTCTTTCTCAGCTTAAAGTATGTATCAAGTGCTTTGATTATTTCATCGTACATGGCTTTCTCCTCATCGATACCCTGCGTGTTGAGAATATCATCCGCACAGTCACCCATCACATATGACAGTGTGCTGACCTACGCACTGCTTGGCTTTGCAGCGAGACCCGATGTGGTGCAGTACCTGGCAAATCTCTGATACCATTTCAGCCATACCTCAGCTAGATTTAGGCCTGCGACCTTCTCAAAGCTTTCCGGTAAAGGTCGGGACTTTTCCATCATTATTTTTCACCGTTGCCACCATATAATATTCTGAGTATTGTTAGCTTAATACAGAATATCTAAAGAGTCTGCTGGCTTAAAAGAAACAGGAGCTTTATTGAAACACCTCTTACTGCTAGGGCTTACATTCTCCCAACAGACTGCACAAGGGATCCACACCACGTGGTGTTACATCAATTCCTGTGATGAGGTACACAGTATGATTAGCATATTAACCCAGTAACAACCCAATGTTCAGTATACCGTATTATACTACGTGAAGCGCTTTGGAATGACTCGAAGATGTGAAATTGTTATATAAGTGCAAGTCTTTTCCATTTCCTTTTGCAGTAGAAAACCCACGTCTTTCCACTGTATGATACTTTGAGGGGAAATGGAGGATTTGTGGTACATTAAAATCATTTTTTTTTAGTTTTGGTTATGAAGCCTGATAAATTATGTGTTGGAAAGGTCTCAGTCCCTTTTAATACTTCAACAGCTCTGCATTTTTTTACATCCATCTAGGGAGGAAATGGCTTCTGTACTTGTAATGTGATATAACAGGGCCTTTTCTCCCAAATGCAACAAAATAGTTTTTTCATGCCAATGCAAAGGAGCTTTTAAAAATTGCAGTTTAAGGTGATGCTAGCAAAGATGTATTTATTATCTGTCCCTAGTTGCCCTGAGACAGTGATGGTCAGCCTTCTCCTTGAATCAGTGTAGTCCTTGTGGTGATGGTGCTCTCATGATGTTGTTAGATAGGGAATTTCAAGCCTTTGATTCAATAACTAATTTAGAAGGATGTGTCACTTGAAGAATATGCAGTCAATATTCTCATGACATTGCTGCCCTTGTCCTTCTTGGTGGTAGAGGTCATGGGACTCGGAAGTTCTGTCAAAGCAATACATCCTGTAGGTGGTACATGATACGTGTAAAGTACATTGATGGAGAAGGGAGATATTGAGTTCAGTAGCAGGGACACTGATGAAGCAGACTGGTCTGTCCTGGTTGGTGTCAGACTTCTTGAGTGTGTGACAATATCCATGCAGGTATTCCATCATACTTCTAACCTGAGCCCTGTGGATTGGAGAGAGGCATTCGGGGTAAGGAGATGAGTCACTTGTTGCGGGGTATACAACATCAGTCCTGCTCTTGTAGCCAAGATGTTGATATGACAGGTCCAGTTAAGCTTCTGGTCAGTGGTGAATTGTGTAAATTGATGGTGGAGGACAAGACAATCCTGTTGAAGGTGTGGGAAGGTGTTTAGGCATTTTCCTGTTAGTGATGGTCATTCTCTGACACTTATGTTTCTCTTGTTTTTGATGTTGTCCGGGAGACTGTCATGCGTTGCTTCAGTCAGCTTTCAGCTGTCAGCCTCCGCAATCACCCCCACATGGGGGGCGAAAATTCTACCCCTAGTGAGGTCACTAAAGTGCTTCCTGGGCTGATTCCATGAGTGTGGCAGTACACTCCTGGTGCTGACCTCCTGTGCCATGTACCTCCAGCCATGCCTTCTTGATGTTAGCAGTAGGTTTTTTCCTCCTGTTGCTGGACAACAGTACCTCACGCTAAAAAAAAAACTGCTCCAGCAGCACATCAAGTGAGATGTCATTAAAGTGGGCTGCAGCCTTTTAGCATCCTGATTCCATACTGACAATGCTTCCTCTGTTGCTTCGAACTCCAAGTTCCTTCAAGTTCCATTAGCTTTTTAAATAATGGAATTGAGGTCATGTCATCACATCTGCTGCCATGGATGGGATGGCAAACCAGAAGTAGCATGATAAAATCACTGCGTTAGAAAGCCATAGACAAGCAGGCTGAACATACTTCTGAGTATCCCATGCGATATCCGACAAACAAACCCCCCACCCCAGCCCCCACCATGACACCCCCACACCAGCTCCCAATATGTTTCTGAGTAAATAACAGCATTGAGAAAAGGTACAATGATCAGGTGGGCAGCAGTGTGCTGTTGAGAAATGAAATTCAGGCAATAGTATATTTAACAAAGCTTTTGGTACCTTCCATGATAGAAATAGCCAAACTGTTTGTTGTGCTTTGGGAATAACATTCCATTTAAATTTGCATAGGATAGTAATATTCCTTATAGGTTACTATTGTTCTGTATAGGTTAGTATTAATATATATCGACGAGTATTAATCTTTAGCACTGCACAAAGAACAGCTAGGCGCTGCGCAAATGACTACTGGCAACACCTATGCAGTCATATTCAGCTGGCCTCAGACACCGGAAACATCAGAGGAATGCATGATGACATTAAGAGAGCTTTTGGGCCAACCATCAAGAAGATCGCCCCCCTCAAATCTAAATTAGGGGACACAATCACTGACCAACGCAAGCAAATGGACCGCTGGGTTGAGCACTACCTAGAACTGTACTCCAGGGAGAATGTTATCACTGAGACTGCCCTCAATGCAGCCCAGCCTCTACCAGTCATGGATGAGCTGGACGTACAGCCAACAAAATCGGAACTCAGTGATGCCATTGATTCTCTAGTCAGCGAAAAAGCCCCTGGGAAGGACGGCATTACCCATGAAATAATCAAGAGTGCCAAGCCTGCTATACTTAAAGATAAAGACATGCTGCACTTTCACAGTGAATCTTTTAACACTCTGTGACTATAAATACTTCAAAATTGTAATCAGAAAGTTAGGTTTTTCTGTTCTAACTCTATGTTACACAGAGGTACTTGTCTTTATTATGATTGTTACAATCAGGTGAGAAGGAGTCACAAGGCTCCCCTCTTGTCGTTCTTCAGTGAGTGTTTTATCTTTTACCTTTGTTGTGATCGTAAAAGAACCAATTGGACAGGTTTTCTTGAGTTTAAACAAGAGGTGAATTTATTATACTTAAAAGTCTAAACCTGATCTAAATAAAAATAATAAAATTACACTACACTTTCACAGCATGCACACACACAATTTTCACACACATACACGCACACAAATAGATTACAGAGTGATGAGGAATAGATTTGTGATGGATTAGAGTCCGGAACAAATAAAAATAATACAGTCTGTGGTGACTGGTGACTTTAGTGGTCTTCCGGTTGAATTTGTGGTCCTGAAATTCTGTGTTGGTAGTTGTTCTTGGAGACAGTTGAGCAGAGAGCTTCCTTCTGTGTCTTTGTCTTATATCTAGCAGCTGGCAGCAAGGCTTCGCATGCCCCACAGCAGGTCTTCTGGAGAGAGAGAGAGAGAGAGAGAGAGAAAGAGACAGCCCTTCTGGCTCCTGCACAGATTGAGTCTTTTGCTTCTCTGCTTGTCCAAGGGAAACTCCCAGTTTTCACAGAAATGACCAGATGGTGACATAATTGTCTGAGTGTATTCTCTGGTAACTTCTAATGAGATTCAAGTTTAGAAATTTCAATCTCTCAAGCCTCACGGTGTCAGTGTTCACCCCTGGAGGTCTTCGCCCTTTTAATGTTAATGTCCCAGGATGGCTTTGAATGTCTTACTAATGAAAACAATCTCAGGTAGTTCAATCAATGTGGCAAACCATTGTTTTTGGTACAGGCTAATCAGACATGTGTCTCCACTTTGATGCCTTGGAATGTGCAAGGTTTTCAAATGCAAATGGTGGCATCATTTTTAGCTGTGGCAAAGTCTTTATAAAAGTTGTCTGTAATATACCAGCTTTCCTTTTTTTAAGTTTAATGTAAGTTTCCAACCAACGAATTAAAAATCCTCATTTAGCATAGCATGTTTTCTTGACAGTGACTTTCTCAAGACCTTTTTCTGCACATTGAATCTGAGATTGTTAGAGATGAAAAGAGTTCTAAAGATTGGAGACTCTGTACCCTGGAAATTGTAGGGCCAATGTTGTTATGGTTATTGTGACCTAGAAATTGACTTCAGCCATAAATTAGTTGCTACTTTCATAAAGGTTAGTAAGAGGAGAAAAGCTTTTATTATGGGACCATTGCTTTAGAAATCTGTTGATTCATAGATTAATATATGCTTCAGAGATAATCTGCTTCAACAAAAAAGACACAAATGGCCAACTTTACAGCACAGCGAGTCTTTGTTTTCAATGTGAAATCTTCTCTACCTGCTTCACAGATTATTAAAGTCAAACATTCTTCTGGTCCAGCCCTGGATTCATCTTTTATTCATTAATTGGTTTAATGCCATAATTGCTCTCATCTGGTTCCAAGCATTTTTCTTCAACTGGAAAATAGGCACAGAATGCACAGTAGGAATTATGTTCTGGCCTTTTTTCAGTGCTGGCCTCAGAACAAAGCATGTACCTTTGCACAACCAGTGCCTATAATTGTTAGGAGTATTGTGTTAGCAGAACCAAGGGTGGAACAACTTCTGGGAGCCACAAAACCTGGAATGCCTGGTTGAGCAGATGACATTATATCAGGATGGTGCACAACAATATGTGGTTGTACATTTGTGTCTTACTGCATCTGACCAGGTAAAGGATGAAGGGTACTGTCAATCAATATGTTGTGATTGAAAATAAGACAGTGTACCATTACACTGTATAAGAAATAGGCAATTATCAGAGAGTCTGGGAGTTGTTGAATGGTGATGAGCAGCTCAGAGCTGAGATGAAAGCTGAATTGGAACCAGCTTGTTTCAGGAGTAGCAACAATATGTTAATTCCTCGATTCATTAGTAATTCCTCGATTCATGTGGGCGGCACAGTGGTGCAGTGGTTAGCACCGCAGCCTCACAGCTCCAGCGACCCGGGTTCGATTTTGGGTACTACCTGTGTGGAGTTTGCAAGTTCTCCCTGTGACCGCGTGGGTTTCTGCCGGGTTCTCCAGTTTCTTCCCACAGCCAAAGACTTGCAGGGTGATAGGTAAATTGGCCATTGTAAATTGCCCCTAGGTAGGTAGGTGGTAGGGGAATTGAGGGGATGTGGTAGGAATATGGGATTAATGTAGGATTAGTATAAATGGGTGGTTGTTGGTCGGCACAGACTTGAAGGGCCTGTTTCAGTGCTGTATCTCAAAATAAATAAATTACATTAATACATGTGATTGTTTTGGTAACCAACCTGATAAGTCTTATGGGTTTGGCATGCACTGGTGAGATCAGACCTCAAGCAAGGCCCTGCTCTTAAGGCTTCATTTTCAGTATATTGGACTATGGGACAAAGAACTCTTGATTTTTTTTCTGTCACTTCAATTTTTGCACTGTGTGTGTTGAAAAGTTCAAGTTATGTGCGACATTACAGAACTTCATGACATGTTTGTTGCATAAGATTACTGGAAAAGATGGTTAATTCTGCATCAGTTGGTACCTTTAGAAAGGGACTGGATTAATACCTGTCATGAAAATGAATTGACTGTTCTAGGGATATTAATAAATATTGATTAACATGGGAGCTATGGAGAGTATAGAGATCTTGGTAGTGAGGAAAGTGAAAGCGGCAGCAGAGCATGGACTGGAAAAGGAGCAAGCTTGATGCAAAAACAAGAAATGCTGGAATCACTCAGCAGGTCTGGCAGCATCTGTGGAAAGAGAAGCAGAGTTAACGTTTCGGGTCAGTGACCCTTCTTCGGAACTGACAAATATTAGAAAAGTCACAGATTATAAACAAGTGAGGTGGGGGTGGGGCAAGAGATAACAAAGGAGAAGGTGCAGATTGGACCAGGCCACATAGCTGACCAAAAGGTCACGGAGCAAAGGCAAACAGTATGTTAATGGTGTGTTGAAAGACAAAGCATTAGTACATTAGCAAGCTTGATAGACTGAATGAGGTTTCTTCATTGCGTGCTTTCTTATGTTCTTAATTGAATTTCTTAAACCATTTAATAATTATTAACATTTGTAATATTTTCCAAAGTTGCCTATGATTTTTAGCTCAAGAAGTTATTACCATACCTTCCAAATAACACTTTGACCATTTTTTCCCGATGTTAGGAATGATTTGTTAATGTTACCCTAGCAAAAGAACTTGACAGTTTTTTTGAAAGTTGAACTGCTTATGAGTTGTTCTTAAGATTGCCAAAGTCGCTGCAAGTAAGAGAATGTTATTTTGCACTTAGCATCACGTTCACAAACACAAGAAATGGTTTTATTAGCAGAAAGTTGCTTCCATTTAATACACCATTTATTTAGAGTAATTACCCAGTGCTGTAATCATATTTAGTCAGTACAGGGAGAAGTACAGAGGAAGCAGTCTTTATGGTTATATTCAGAAAACAAAATTCTAACTGACATTAGCTGAAGACCTGTTGTCTGCTCAAATGCAGACTTCCGCCACCAAGAAGGACAAGCGCAGCAGGATTGTGGGAACACCAGCACCTTCATTGGTTAAGAATTAAAGATGCAAATTAGGTTAATCTTTTACATTTATCATTTTTGGTTGCCACTGTCAAGATGCAAGCCCAAATTTATAGTCTCTTGTAGCATTGGCCTGGCTTTAATGAAACTACTTCTGTGCTGAATAAAAGTAGTTGTTTTAATCACATCCAGTTTGTGTGTGAGAGAGAGATAGCCATGCCTTTCCAAAAAAAAAGTAATCAAACTGCTGCCGAAACACGATAGAGGAAATTGTGGAAAGAGATGCAGTGGTTTTTGTCGAAGTTCATCCCAAGCAGCTCTGTAACACAGGAGTCTGTGCTCTACGGGCTGTTCCCAGGGACGCACACTGAGGTAAACATCAACTGCTGCTGGAGGACCATCAATTCTGTGAAAGACGCTCTTTGGTCTGCCCAAAACCTGCTGGTCTTCCAGCGCAAAGAGTTGTCAATGACCGACTGTTGCAGACTGGCACATTCCAAGGTCCAGGACTACCTGCTGAGGGATGCACTAAAGCTTGGGGCAGCCGCTGCAAAGGCTCAATGGGGAAAGACCACTGTGTAAGGTCCTCCCACCATAGTGAACTGAGGGGCTGGATCCATGGGAAACCCCTCGGGCTGTATACACCAGATATGGGTTTGCTGTAAAATGTACATGGCATGTAAAATGGAATGGAAGTGTTGTGAGGCAACTCACTCCTGTATCGAAGAAAACTGATTTCCTTTGCACTTTTTGGAATGTCAACTTGGTACTGTTTTGAACTGTTTTGTAATGCATTTTTTAAATCGATTTTTATGAATAAAGTATATTTTTGGCAAAAAAAATGGCTGGTTCTGTAGTGGAAAGAAGTCATTATTTATCCTCTGGCAACATTTGTTCTCAAGCAGCATTTTAAACAATTAGTTTTACAAAGTGACTGGATCCAGTCGCTGCTGAAGACCAGATATTGCTTTTTTGCAACAACAAAAGTTTTTGCCCAAAGATGTGAAAACATGGTGCCCTTGACAATACTGGACAACAGAATGATAAAATATGACTCAACTTCAGAAGCTGGCCTGTGATTACAGCTCATCAAACTATTCAACTAACAATCTGTAGTTGTCTATAAGCTTCCCCCACTGGAGCTATTTCTTTTAATTACGTCTGTAGAGCTACTTTTGGTACTTTATTATGATGAAATCTTGTTGTTATTGCATGTGACTTCAGTATGGAGAGTTCCAGTGAAGGATTATAAATTACCAAGGTAAAAAGAAAAATACTGGAAGCCAAAACTAAAAGAGAAATTCCTGGAATTAAAAAAAACAGGTCAATCAACATCTGTAAAGCGAAAAGGCAGGTCAATGTTGCAGGCGGAGATCTGCCATCAAAACAACTGCAGGGTCCGTACCTGAAATGACAACCTGTTTCCTTTACAGAGGCTGAATGAATATGTTAAGCAAAAATTATCACCTTTCTTGCCAACTTGCCACTTCTGAATGAGTTGTCAGTGTGGTTCCCTCACATTGTAATGAAGACTGTAGGGGTAATTTTAACATTGGTGTAAATGGGGAATGTTCAACTACCTCTATCCATGATACACCCTGCCTGATTTTCGTCTCAATGCAGTCAATGGAAAGGGTAAATCAGTGAGGTGTATAATGGACTCTGGTATTGTCCATTTTACAACATTGCCCAATGTTAAAATGACCTCCTATCTTTCTTTCTGCTTGGCTTTCACAAAAGACCTGCCTTCTATCAGCCTATTTCCTCAGCTGAATATCCAAATCATCATCACACTCCCTTTTGTTCCAGTTCTTCTGAGATTGAAATGCTCATGGGTGATGTTTTGTTGTTGGCCTGTGAAAGATTACATCCACAAGATCAGTTGAATAAATATATCAGTAATAAGCGCTGATTCAAATAATACATACCGACAAACATATTTCCTTCGTTTTGGTACATCAACGGGTTTAATAAAGCAAATGATCACTGAAAAGCTCGGTTAGTAAATGATACTTTGGGTGATGTAATCGACTGATGATACATAATATTCAGAGCAGTCTCTAGTGCTGAGTGTTTTCCCACACGTTTTGGTCAATTCTGTGAGCCTTGGGAAGCATTTTATCATTCTAGTCCTCAGAGGTAGTCATTGTTTATTTGATTACCTCAACAATGCATATCATTTATAATGAAATGCTATTATCATCTTAAAACAAATTATGAGGAATTTTGGTTTATCAGAAGACATCCAATTAATTACCAGGATGTATTTTGACACCAGGAGGCAATTTGGCAATGAAAAATTAAAAACAAATGTACACTTTATTTTTCAACCATTTTGTTTTCTTCTGTTTCTTTTTGATATTTTATGCTTAGGAGATCTTACTTGTCACTTTACGTTATTGATGCACTTTACTACATTTATACAAGCAGTGTGATAGGTGAGACAATTCTAGATTCATTATTTTCAGAAATGAAACATAAAATCCTGGAAACATTTTTCTTATTTATTCATGGGATGTGGGCATCGCTGGCCAGGCCAGCATTTATTGCCCATAACTAATCGCCCTTGAGAAGTTGGTGGTGAGCCGCTTCCTTGAACTGCTTCAGTCTATGTGGGTTAGGTACACCCACAGTGCTGTTGAGGAGGGAGTTCCAGGATTTTGACCCAGCGACAGTAAAGAAGCGACGATATAGTTCCAAGTCAGGATGGTGTGTGGCTTGGAAAGGAACTGCAGGTGGTGGTGTTCCCATGCAGCTGCTGCCCTTGTCCTTCTAGGTGGTAGAGTTCGCGGGTTTGGAAGGTGTTGTCTAAGGAGCCTTGGTGTGTTGCTGCAGTGCATCTTGTAGATGGTACACACTGCTGCCACTGTGCGTCAGTGGTGGAGGGAGTGAATGTTTATGGATGGTGTGCCAATCAAGCGGGCTGCTTTGTGCTGGATGGTGTCGAGCTTCTTGAGTGTTGTTGGAGTTGCACCCATCCAGGCAAGTGGAGAGTATTCCATCACACTCCTGACTTGTGCCTTGTAGATGGTAGACTGGCTTTGGGGAATCAGGAGGTGATTTACTTGCCACAGGATTCCTAGCCTCTGACCTGCTTTTGTAGCCACGGTATTTATATGGCTACTCCGGTTCAGATTCTGGTCAATGGATGTTGATAGTGGGGGATTCAGCAATGGTAATGCCATTGAATGTCAAGGGGAGATGGTTAGGTTCTCTATTGTTGGAGATGGCCATTGCCTGGCACTTGTGTGGCGTGAATGTTACTTGCCACTTATCAGCCCAAGTCTGGATATTGTCCAAGTCTTGCTGCATTTCTACACGGACAGCTTCAGTATCTGAGGAGTCGTGAATGGTGCTGAACATTGTGCAATCATCAGCGAACATCCCCACTTCTGACCTTATGATGGAGGAAAGGTCATTGATGAAGCAGCTGAAGATCGTTGGGCCCAGGACACTACCTTTAGGAACTCCTGCAGTGATGCCCTGGAGCTCAGATGATTGACCTCCGACATCCAGAACAATCTTCCTTTCCACTAACTATGACTCTAACCAGCGGAGAGTTTTCCCCCTGATTCCCATTGACTCCAGTTTTGTTAGGGCTCCTTGATGCCATACTCAGTTAAATGCTGCCTTGATGTCAAGGGTAGTCACTCTCACCTCACCTCTTGAGTTTAGTTCTTTTGTTCATGTTTGAACCAAGGCTGTAATGAGGTCAGTAGCTGAGTGGCCCTGGCAGAACCCAAACTGAGTGTCGCTGAGCAGGTTATTGCTAAGCAAGTGCCATCTTGATAGCACTGTCTACCTTCCATCACTTTACTGATGCTCGAAAGTAGACTGTTGGGGCGATAATTGGCCAGGTTGGATTTGAACTGCTTTTTGTGTGCAGGCCATACCTGAGCAATTTTCCACATCGTCAGGTAGATGCCAGTGTTGTAGCTATACTGGAACAGCATGGCTAGAGGCATGGCAAGTTCTGGAGCACAGGTCTTCAGTACTTTTGCCGGAATGTTGTCAGCCTTTGCTGTATCCAGTGTCTTCAGTTGTTTCTTGATATCACTTGGAGTGAATCCAATTGGCTGAAGTCTGGCATCTGTGATGCTGGGGACCTCAGGAGGAGGCCGAGATGGATCATCCACTCAGCACTTCTGGCTGAAGATTGTTGCAAATGCTTCAGCCTTGTTTTTTGCACAGATGTGCTATGCTCCCCCCATCATTGAGGAGGGGGATATATATGGAGCCTCCTCCTCCAGTTAGTTGTTTAATTGTCCATCACCATTCACAACTGGATGCGGCAGGACTGCAGAGCTTAGATCTGATCCGTTGGTTGTGGGATCACTTTGCTCCGTCTATCGCATGCTGTTTTCGCTGCTTGACACCCAAGTAGTCCTGGACTGTAGCTTCACCAGGTTGACACCTCATTTTGGAGTATCTGGTGCTGCTCCTGGCATGCCCTCCTGCACTCTCCATTGAACGAGGGTTGATCCCCTCGCTTGATGGTAATGGTAGAGTGGGGGATATCCAGGCCATGAGGTTGTGATTGAGTACAATTCTGCTGCTGCTGATGGCCCACAGCGCCTCATGGATGCCCAGTTTTGCATTGCTAGATCTGTTTGAAATCTATCCCATTTAGCACGGTGGTAATGCCACACAACACGATGGAGGGTATCCTCAGTGTGAAGGCGGGACTTCGTCTCCACAAGGACTGTGCGGTGGTCACTCCTACCAATACTGTCAGGGGCGGATGCATCTGCGACATGCAGATTGGTGAGGACAAGGTCAAGTATGTTTTACCTTTTGTTGGTTACCTCACCGCCTGCCGCTGACCCAGTCTAGCAGTTATGTCAGTAGTGGTGCTAACGAGCCACTGTTGGTGATGGACATTGAAGTTCCCCCCAGAATACATTCTGCACCCTTGCCACCCTCAGTGCTTCTTCCAATTGGTGTTCAACATAGAGGAGTGCTGATTCATCAGCTGAGGGTGGAGGGGCAGTAGGTGGTAATCAGCAGGAGCTTTCCTTGCCCATCTTTGACCTGATGCCATGATACTTCATGGGGTCTGGAGTCGATATTGAGCAATATTCTCTTGACTGTATACCACAGTGCCGCCACCTCTGCTGGATCTGTCCTGCCGGTGGGACAGGACGTACCTGGGGATGGTGATGGCAGTGTCTGGGACATTGTCCGTAACATATGATTCTGTGAGTATAACTATGTTAGGCTGTTGCTTGACTAGTCTGTGGGACAGCTCTCCCAACTTTGGCACAAGCCCCCAGATGTTAATAAGGAGGACTTTGCAGGGTCGACAGGGCTGGGTTTGCCATTGTCATTTCCACTGCCTAGGTTGATGCCAGGTGACCCGTCGGTTTTATTCCTTACTGACTGACTGTCTGTAATGGTTTTAACACAACTAAGTGGCTAGCTAGGCCATTTCAGAGGGCATTTTAAGAGTCAACCACATTGCTGTGGGTCTGGTGTCACATATAGGCCAGACCAGGTAAGGACAGCAGATTTTCCTTCCCCAAAGGGCATTAGTGAACCAGGTGGGCTTTTACGACAATCGACAATGGTTTCATGGCCATCATTAGACTAGCTGTGTAATTCCAAAATTATTAATTGAATTCAAATTCCATCTTCTGTCATGGTGGGATTCGAACCCATGTCCCCAGAGCAATACCATGGGTCTCTGGACTACTAGTCCAGTGACAAAGAACAAAGAACAGTACAGCACAGGAACAGGCCATTCGGCCCTCCAAGCCTGCGCCGATCTTGATGGCTGCCTAAACTAACACCTTCTGCACTTCCGGGGCCCATATCCCTCTATTCCCTTCCTATTCATATATTTGTCAAGATTTCTCTTAAACGTCGCTATCGTATCTGCTTCCACCACCTCCCCTGGCAGCAAGTTCCAGGCACTCACCACCCTCTGTGTAAAAAACTTGCCTCGCACATCCCCTCTAAACTTTGCCCCTCGCACCTTAGACCTATGTCCCCTAGTAACTGACTCTTCCACCCTGGGAAAAAGCTTCTGACTATCCACTCTGTCCATGCCGCTCATAACTTTGTAAACCTCTATCATGTCGCCCCTCCACCTCCGTCGTTCCAGTGAAAACAATCCGGGTTTTTCCAACCTCTCCTCATAGCTAATGCCCTCCAGACCAGGCAACATCCCGGCAAACCTCCTCTGCACCCTCTCCAAAGCCTCCACGTCCTTCTGATAGTGTGGCGACCAGAATTGCATGCAATATTCTAAGTGTGGCCTAACTAAGGTTCTGTACAGCTGCAACATGACTTGCCAATTTTTATGCTCTATGCCCCGACCGATGAAGGCAAGCATGCCGTAAGCCTTCTTGACTACCTTATCTACCTGCGTTGCCACTTTCAGTGACCTGTGGACCTGTACGCCCAGATCTCTCTGCCTGTCAATACTCCTAAGGGTTCTGCCATTTACTGTATACCTCCCACCTGCATTAGACCTTCCAAAATGCATTACCTCACATTTGTCCGGATTAAACTCCATCTGCCATTTCTCCGCCCAAGTCTCCAACCGATCTATATCCTGCTGTATCCTCTGATAATCCTCATCATTATCCGCAACTCCACCAACCTTTGTATCGTCCGCAAACTTACTAATCAGACCAGCTACATTTTCCTCCAAATCATTTATATATACTACAAACAGCAAAGGACCCAGCACTGATCCCTGCGGAACACCACTAGTCACATCCCTCCATTCAGAAAAACACCCATCCACTGATACCCTCAGTCTTCTATGACCGAGCCAGTTCTGTATCCATCTTGCCAGCTCACCTCTGATCTCTGACAATACCACTATGCCACTGCCTCCCCTTCAGCCAACCAGCAGCATCAGTAGAGAAAGAAAGGTTGGGGTAATGTTCAGGTCAATATCCTTTTGTTATTAATTACATCTGTCATAGCATCTGACATGGTTTCCTGCTCATTTGCCCTTTTCTGCCTGAGTGGGTAGTACATGGCATGGGGAGGACTTGGACAGAGGAGAGCTTATTTAGTGAAATAGGGAGCATGTCTTCAAACAACTGCCTGTCTCTTTCCAATTGTTCTGCAAACAATCAACTGATCAGAACTCCTGTCTGCTCCTTGGAAAAGGCAGGATTCACCTGGAGCAGAGCGGGCTATTAATTTCCAGAATTAGTTCAGTGCTGAAAGCTAAAAGACTAGAGGACCCCCTGACCGGAGGTCCAAAGCTCCATCTTTAGTCTACCTGCCCACTGTGTGTCACAGGGTACCATCTAGAAGGACAAGGGCAGCAGATGCATGGGAACACCACCACCTGCAAGTTCCCCTCCAAGCCATACACCATCCTGACTTGGAACTATATTGCCGTTCCTACACCCAAAGGACTGCAGTTCAAGAAGACAGCTCATCACCAACTTCTCAACAGCAATGAGGAATGCGCAATAAATGCTGGCTTAAACAGCGACGCCCACATTCCATGAACAAATTTTAAAAATGTTTATACTGCAGCTACTGGTCTGAGATTGGGAGCTGTGGAATCCATTCACAGTTAGTTGTACCTTGTTTATCCTGCCTGGTGTGATTGGGACTCTTAGGCCCAGGAGAGTGCTCTATGTAAGCACGTGGCGTGTCCTTGGATTTATATTCCTTGAATTGGCTCCATTCTGTGAACCTTTGCAACTGCTGCTGTACCTTATGATAACACTTTCAATATTTGGTCAGTATGCACACAGAAACCATTTGCCCTGGACCACCTTATGGCTTCATTTTATTTCATATTTACTTTTTGTATTCCAATGTTGTCTTTCATTTTACAGTATTAGATGCCATCTTTGTCAGATTCAGTGCTGCCCTTCCCCTCTCAGACCAACATTTTCAGTTATTTTGATAGGGAGGAACTAGACCCATTCTGTAATATTATGTGTATAAAATAGCCAAAAATAACATTACCATTTATCAGTGAGTTTTAATTGATTTACTCATCTAATTTTATACACACTTACAATCCCTGTATGAAAACAGCAATGTGAAATAGTTAGGTAATTAATGTTGTTGTTATTCCCATGGCTGCACCACCTCCAAATAGAGAGAGGAAGTTGGTAACCTATTCCCAGGTTGGAATAACTGTTCCTTCAACCTTCATTCTCCATTGAGAGATGTCTAGCCAGGTTGGAAAGACTGGGATCAGGGTCTTACCATTAATGGAATCTAGGGCTAGAAATTAGTTTTGTCTCCTTTTACAGACCAAAATAGGCTGCATGCTGGGGCATGCACCAAAAGCAGGAGGCCCTAGGCTCACCCGAAGTTGGGTCTTGGGCCTTATGAGCAAATTACCTGTGAGCTGCTTCTACAAAGGGTGAAGTTGGGCCATTGGGTGGGGAAGGGAAGTGATTGAGAAGGAGGGGGAAGGAGCGATCCGTAGGAAGGTGGGTGATCGGGAGAAGGGGGATTGGGAGGCCAGAGATAGGGAAAAGGGTGATCGGGAGGTGCGTGATTGGGATGGGGCCAGGTGGTGGTCGGCACTTATGCTCAGAACTGCTGTGGAACCAAGAACAGCGCTCCTGCTTCTCCCAGCTTTACTTTCAGCTAAGTGCTTTTAAATAAACTGCTGGTTAGGCCGCGTGTAGACCTATTATCCTGAATGCTATATGCCCGGTGCTGTCTGCATTCAGGATAGCCCAATTTCAGGAAGGGGGCATTTGCAAAAGGACTAATGTCTATTTCAGGCCTGAGCCCTGGACGCCTATATGCGAGCCTCTACCAATATGGTAGGTAGTGCACTTCCAACTCAGAAAGTCCACACGACATATTGGATCCTTCGGCGCCTGTTTTATGCCTGTAAAACGGGCACAGTGTCAACAAATTTCAAGCCCATGAACCACTGTGTCACCCCACACCTGCTGTATTATATGTTAAGTACTCTTAAAAACATTATTTGAGACCACAAAGCTCTTGCTCTAAATTGTCACTAATCCACAAATACGTATTAGCAATCGCAACAAGATCAGTTTAGGAAGATGGCAAAAAGTTATGAAATAAGCCTGAGTACTGCAAGAAGCTAATCAGTAAGTGGGGTTAACAAGATGGGCTCCATGATATGACCTGATTTGTATAAAATTAGAGTCCTTTAGAAAGTAGTTGTTCATCTGTGCACCACCTGCCTCAGTTTTTAGCGAAAGAGCTGGTCATAAAACACAAGGTGAAACTGGACTTTTTAAAAAAAAGTTCTTCTTATAAACGTATGGCATTTGACTTTAATGCTTGGGCATGATATTCAGGCCAATCCTTACTGTCCTTTTTTTTTCTCTAGTTTTGGGTTCTGCTCAACTGCCACCTAGTGGTTTTATTAAGTGATATCTGGGTAAGTCACTATTTTGGGGGTTTGTTTAAGTGGACAATTTCACAAGCATCAGTTATCATTTTGATTTCTGTAAGTGTGAATTGGGCTATTTAAGCAGTAGCTGTTATGTCAGTCATGTGAGCGGCTCATGTCACTTTAATAACCCACAGGCAGCTTGACTGAAGGATGAGAATATGGGCCAAATGCTGCAATTAAGCCAATTGCTTCCAATTACAACCCACTGTATCACTGGAAGTTCAACATTGTGGCTCAATTGTATATACTTAATTATGAAATTATATAAATACTTAGCAGAATATTTACAATAAGAAGCTTGTCGTTGGCATTTGTGACATCCTATGGGGTTGGAGACAGCAGTGTGAAACCATAAATTTATTTGTGCTGCGTGTAGGCTTTGCTACAAGCAGTTGCCTTGAAAAGCATTGGTGGTTAAATGTAGGTGTAGCAACAGAGCTGCCGTGAGCAATATTGGCATCTGGGATTGGATGTCACATGAATGAATTCCTGATCTCACTTAGGCCCCCAGAGGAAGGCTCTGAGCAGAAACAAAACACTTGCTGATATACAGCACGGGAATGCATGCTTTCAAATCGAGATCATTCAAGCAGGATATGGATTTTTTTTGCCAACTTTTCCCCTCGCTCTTGAAGCTATCAGGGTAGGCCTTGACTTTGTGTGATAGTGTCACATGGTGATAGCGAGTCAGCAGCCTTTTGTACAACTGTCCAAATTCTCGTTTCCATTTAAGTCGATGGAAATCTAAAACGCTGGGAGAAAACCGGCTGCTGACTTGCCATCACCTGTTTTACACTATCACACAAAGTCAAGACCTACCCCATTTAGTCATGCTGGGATAGAGTTCCACAGGTACCTGAGCACTCTAGTACTTACATAAGATGCCAATTTCCATGTGCAAGCTTGCACAGTGAACAGTGGTGGGTTATTTGACATTGGGCGCACCACAACCAAGACTGATCATGTTTCTGAACCACCAGGGGAGTTTTAAATCAGTACTGCTTCAGCGAAATTTAGCTCTTTTAATAAATTTACCATTTTACATTGGTCCCTGCAATCCTGCAGATGTACTGTGAATACTACTCCAGAGGGAGCAGGCTTGTGGGAGTAATTCAACTTACTGGACCTCTGCTACTTTTCCATGGATGATTTCATTGAGAGAATGCTTAAGTGAGCTATCAGACGTAACCTGGTCTAAGAATAAATGACCCATTATAAAGTCATTAAAGTTGCAATTTATTTTCTATTATAATCAACTTCTTCAGAAAATCATTGTAGAATTTAAAAAATGTTCTCTTCTTACCTTCCTCCTCCTCCTCTCCTGATGAATCTTGCTGGGGTAGTCTTCCCAGGATGTTGGCAGTTCTGCAACATATCACCCAAGTGGCCATTTGTCCTATAGAAGTCTAAACAGTGAATATTGACAGACTATTCAAGAACAGGGAACATCACATCAGCCTGATCCTGTTTTCACAGAACATTGACATGAGCATCTTCCATGTTATAGGACAGTGATCAGGAGTGAGGGAAAAGATCAGTATCAGCTGTACAGCTGGCTGGTACTAATGTTTTCCAAGCTTGTTTCTTTGTTTATGTAGTCGTTGCCTCAATTGTCCATAACTGGCACTACCTGATCTTACTGCAAAGCCTCCTGATGTAGATGTTAAATTAAAATGGCTGATCTCCAGTGGGTGAACAGGAAGATGGAGAAGGGTGTTCAGATCAAGACGACAAATAAACTAGCTTTATATTTGGTATAATTTTGATTCTTCCATGGGATGCAGGCATCACTGACAAGACCAGCATTTGTTGCC
This sequence comes from Heterodontus francisci, assembly GCF_036365525.1. Taxonomy (NCBI): domain Eukaryota; kingdom Metazoa; phylum Chordata; class Chondrichthyes; order Heterodontiformes; family Heterodontidae; genus Heterodontus; species Heterodontus francisci. Next base: position 179,917,657 of record NC_090372.1, on the reverse strand, counting down.
CATCCCTAATTGCCCTTGAACTGAGTGGCTTGCTAGGCCATTTCAGAAAGCAGTTAAGAGTCAACCACATTGCTGTGGGTCTGGAGTCTCATGAAGGCCAGACTGGATAAGGACAGCAGATTTCCTTCCCTAAAGAACATTAGTGAACCAGATGGGTTTTTATGACAATCGATGATAGCTTCATGACACCATTACTGAGATTAGTTTTCACGTCCAGATTTTTATTCATTAATTGAATTTGAATTCCACCAGCTGCCATGGTGGGATTTGAACCCTTATCCCCAGGGCATTAACCTGGGCCTTTGGATTACTAGTCCAGTGACATTACCATTAAACCACCATCTCCCCTATTTACAGATAGTGAATCAATTCGCATTGAAAGTACATGTAGTGCACTATCTTCCTTTTAAGGAACAGCATAATGGTCTCACCACATTTATCTTTTAAATGGATAAATGATTCATACCTGACCAGTCTTGAGGCAGGAAAAGCTGATACTTCCTGACGCTATATCAGTTCTTTGAGAATGGTGCTGGTAGTGGTTTTGGCTAGATGAGGGCTGCTGAAATTAGTTAAATCACATAGATGTGAAATAATACTGAGAAAAAAACTATGTGAGTCTGTGTGTGTGTCTGTTTGTGCGCATGAGGCAGAGGTGAGAACCTATAGTCTAGAATGCATTACTTTCTATCAATCTTCCATATTGGAGGTTTTGTTATCATAAAGAGGCCGCATAAGAGAAAATTATGATTTAGGCTGAATTTTACCTAGACAGCAGGGGTGCCGGTGACGGGCAGGAAGGCAGGGGTCAACCTCGCCTCAGCCCTGTTTTGGGCCCCGGCCGAATTCCAATGTGGGCAGCCAATTAACAGCCAGCCGTTAGGGAGGCTGTCCCTTTAAGGACAGGGATCCCGCTGCCAAGGGCTGCTGACCATTCAGAGTTCCAGAAACTCAGTAGTATCGGCAGCAGCACCGGGAGCTGTGATTACTATTGGTACTACAGGAGGCCTAGGATCAGGGCCAGCACTGGAGCCTGCACCTCAGCCAGGTGGGGCAGGCTCACTGGGGCATGTCCAGCAGGCGTCCGTGAGATATGGGTGGAGGGTGGTCGTGGAGGGCGTGGTGGCTGTTTGTGGAGGGGCAGCCTTTGCCACCAGGGGCCTTCCATGAGCCACAGATGGCCCAAGAAGGTGCCCCTTACCCCCACCTCCACCTCCAGCCCACAGGAAGACCACCTTGTTTTACTTGACGACTTCCCCACATGGCGTGGCTCCCATCAGCTGCTGGTAAAATACCAGAGGCGACAGGAAGCGGCCCTTAAGTACCCATTAATTGGCCACATAAAGGCCTTAATTGGCCTCTGGGCAGGAAGGTTGTCTTCGACCTACCCTGCCCCCAACAAAATTACATGACGTCGGGAAGGCGACGGGCATTACACTCCCTGCCTTCCCTTGCTTTTTTATGGGCCCCCTTGCCTCCCAGCCTGTCTCCCAAGGGCCCATAAAATTCAGCTCTATATGTGTTGCATTTTTATAGTGAAATTCCTCCTGTGCCTTTGGGTAAAGAAACAGCTTTAAGCAGGATATAAGTACTTGAAATCCTGCTGATTGAAACGCACTCAAGATTGTCGGTTTATCACGTTCACTTTTTTTCTCATGCAAATTTCGTCCGACCACAGAGGCACATTCATCAAATCTGCAATTCCAAAGTGAAATAAGAAGAGCTTTTTCTGATCCAGCTGAGTGACAAAATGCTGAGTCTCATTTTTCACTTAGACCAGCATATACAAATAAGATTTTCCATGTGAACTTACCTCACACTCTGAGTGTAAAATAATACACGCTGGGCCCATTAGGCCCTCCCCACAGCTGTTAATCATCATGTAGTTCAGAGCAGTGTTTGCTCTCTCACTGGAGAATAAAGACTCTTTTGTGTTTTTCCCCTATAAAACTGAGAGGTGCATGAAGCCAATATTTCTTCGCTAACAGCACTCGTTAAACTTTACCACAATGGACAACAGTTTTATGATTTTAAGTATACCAAAATAATTATCACTCAGAACCTTTATTTCTGACAATATGAATTTAAACAAATAATTAAATGAGATGTGTTTATAAATGTTAAAAAAAAAAATCGATGTTAGCGACAGAGAAATTATTTCCCTGGTGAAAGAATCAAGAATGAGGAGACATAGGGTTGAACATTCCCAGCCCCCTGGAGATGGGTTTGGAGGCAGGAGGGTCGATAAAATAGGGGGAAGCCGGGTCAAGATGGCTCCCCCATGACTTCCTGCCTCTGGGGGAACTACCTAGGAATGGGTCCCTGGGAAAAAAGTTGGCAGCCCACTCCGTGGAGATGGGCAACCATTTAGCTCAAATAAGGCCCTATTGGGGGCTTTTTTTCTGAAGGCCACAGCAATTTCCCGCCATCGTAGTGGTCCCCTCATGAAGTGGGGAGACTGCTAGCTCCTTGGAGGCGGCCTCTCACTGGGAGATTGGCGAGCCACCGCAGACTGCATTAAATGGTTGCATCAGGGTTTGCTAGGCTCACAGGGGGCCAGGAGGCAGCTGCAGGCATTTGTTCAGAGGGGTTATCCCAACACCCTGTGGCCCCTTACTGTACCGTGCCTTCTTTTAGTTCAGATGAAGAAGGAGGCCTTTGTGAGAGCCTCCATTTTGAGGCATCCCCTAGGTGTCTCTCTTCTCCAGCAAGGCTCACCTCACCTGGTGGGGCTGCCAGCTGCACAACGCTGCGGGCCCTCCTATTGAGCCTCCCACTTCCCTGGTCCGCCTACTGTCCTTAATTGGACGGGGCTCCCAGAGGCCGCCTCCGGGAAGTTTGCAACTAATGACGGCTATTTCCGGGTTCCCGACCCGGGATTGAGGTCGTGCTGGGATTGCAACCCACCTGACAAAATTCAGCCCACAAGAATCTTGTCATTTAGGAGAAAAATCGGGAAGCACTTTTTCACACAAAGTGTAGCAGAAATCTGGAATTCTCTGCCCCAAAATACTGTTCATGCTGGGACAAATGGATCTGTCAAAACTGAGATTGATAGATTTTGGGAAGGTAAGACTATGGAGCTCAGGCGGGTAAATGGAGGCGATATGCAGATCAGCCATGATCTAATGGAATGGCAGAGTGGGTTCTATGGGATTGAATGACATTCTCCTGTTCCTGTACATGACATGAGGACAGGATCAAAGGCTGAGTCTTTCAGTTTTCTTGCTTAACCTTACTACCCACAAATTCCATTGTTTCACTCAATCGCAGTAATAAGGATTTTTTTAAACTTTAAAGTTAATAGCTTTTGGCATTTTTAAACTTTTGTTTCCAACCCCTCCCTGTGATTGAATCCAATGTAATACTATCCCATACCATGATCTAAATAATTCACATCAGCCCAACTCTACTCAGCTTACAATTGAATGAGAACATCTTTTGGCTGCAATATTGGTAAGGACTTGGGGGGAATTTTAAACACCCCTACCCCCACGATGGGTGGGAGAGGGTTGGGTAGATAGGTTAAAAATTAAAAACCGTATAATGAGACCCCAATATGCTGCATATACAGTGACAAGTTGTGTGGCATATCTGTGACTAGCTCTCGAGAGGCAGGACACATAGAACCAAAGAACAAAGATGGCACACAAGGAGGCCATTCAACCCATCGTGTCTGTGCTGGCCAAAAAATCTAGCCGCCCAATCTAATCCCACCTTCCAGCACCTGGTCTGTAGCCTTGCAGGTTACAGCACTTCAGGTACATGTCCAGGTACCTTTTAAAAAAACTGAGGGTTTCTGCCTCCACCACCGCTCCTGGCAGCAAATTCCAGACACCCACCACCATTTGGATGAAAAAGCCTTTCCTCATGACCCCTCTAATCCTTCTACCAATCACCTTAAATCTGTGTCCCCTGGTAACTGACCTCCCGGCCAGGGGAAACTGGTCCTTCCTGTCCACTCTATCTAGGTCCCTCATAATTTTGTACACCTCAATTAAGTCACCCCTCAGCCTCCTCTGTTCTAAGGAAAACAACCCTAGCCTATCCAATCTTTCCTCATAGCTGCAACTTTCAAGCCCCGGGAACATTTTTGTAAATCTCCTCTGTACTCTCTCCAGAGCAATTATGTCCTTTCTGTAATGTGGTGACTAGAACTGCACGCAATACTCCAACTGTGGCCTAACCAGTGTTTTATACAGTTCCAGAATCACATCCCTGCTTTTGTATTCGAGAGCTTGGCCAATAAAGGAAAGTAATCCATATGCCTTCTTTACCTCACTATCCACCTGTCTTGTCTCCTTCAGGGACCTGTGGACATGCACTCCAAGGTCTCTCACTTCTTCTACCCCTCTCAATATCCTCCCATTTGTTGTGTATTCCCTCGCTTTATTTGCCCTCCTCAAATGCATTACTTCACACTTCTCTGGATTGAAATCCATTTGTCACTTTCCCACCCACTCAGCCAAACATTGATATCATTCTGGAGTCTACGGCCATCCTCTTCACTATTGACTACACGGCCAATTTTTGTATCAGCAAATTTGCCAATCATGCCTCCCACATTTAAGTCCAAATCATTAATATATACCACAAACAGCAAGGGAGCCAACACTGAGCCCTGTGGAACACCACTGGAAACAGCTTTCCATTTGCAAAAACATCCGTTGTCTACTACCCTTTGTTTCCTATCCCTCAGCCAATTCTGGATCCAACCTGCCACATTTTCTTGTATCCCATGGACTTTCAATTTACTGACCAGTCTGCCATGCGGGACCTTGTCAAATGTCTTACTAAAATCCATGTAGACAACATCCACTGCACTACCCTCATCAATCCTCCTTGTCACTTCCTCAAAAAACTCAATCAAGTTAGTAAGACACGACCTTCCCCTAACAAATCCATACTGATTATCCCTGATTAATCCGTGCCTTTCTAAGTGGCAGCTCGTCCTGTCCCTCAGAATTGATTCTAATAATTTACCCACCACCGAGGTCAGACTGACTGGCCTATAATTATTTGGCCTATTCCCTCGCACCATTTTTAAACAATGGTACAACGTTCGCAGACCTCCAATCATCTGGTACCTCGCCTGTATCTCGTGAGGATTTGGAGATGATCCTCAGAGCATCTGCTATTTTCTCTCTGGCTTCCTTTAACAGCCTGGGATGCAATCCAACCGGTCCTGGCAATTTATCCACTTTCAAGGACGTCAGACCCTCTAGTACTTCCTCTCTCATTACGCTTATCATATCTAATATTTCACACTCCTCCTCTTTAACTACAATTTCTGCATCAACCCTCTCCTTTGTGAAGACAGAGACAAAAAACTCATTAAGAACCCTGCCCACATCTTCTGCATCCACACAAAAGTTCCCTTGTACATCTCTGTTAGGCTCTACCCTTTTCTTAGTTATCCTCTTGCTCTTAATGTACTGATAAAACATCCTTGGGTTTTCCTTGATTTTACCTGCCAATAATTTTTCATGTCCTCTCTTTGCTTTTCTAATTTCCTTTTTTACTACACCCTGCACTTTCGATACTCCTCTAAGCTTTCTAAAGTATTAAGATATTTGTGATTGTCATAAGCTTTCTTTTTCTGCTTTAAGTTACCCTGTAAGCTTCAGGATAACCAAGGGGCTCTAGATCTGGCAGTATCACCCTTTATCTTTGTGGAGACATGCCTACACTGTGCCTGTAGTATCTCGCTCTTGAATGCCTCCCAATAGTTTGCCACTGATTTTTATTTAAGAAGCTGTATCCAGTCCACTTTCACCAGATCACCTCTCAGTTTCGTAAAATGTGCCTTCCCCAAATTTAGAACTTTTCTCCTGTTTTATCTTTGTCATTTTCCATGATTATGCTAAAACTAACTGTGTTATGGTCACTATCTCCAAAATGGTCACTACCCACTGTTACTCCATCCACTTGGCCATTATATTGACACCTAATTATAATATTTAAATCAGGCTGCCATCATGCAATTAGGAGCCTTTTTAAAATTTAATACTAGCCAGCCAGGTTTCCCAGGGCTTGGGAAACGCCACAGCCAAATGGAGACGGGAGCAGCCAGATCCAGCAATTAAGTGCTTTTTATAGCACTGCTTGTAGGTCAGGAGGTGCAGGAGTGCTCCCCACGACCCGCGTAGCAAACCTTCTGTCACAATTAGCCAAGTACCACCCCCCAACCCCCACCACCCCTCCCCCCCCCGCACCCCCCGCACTACCTCCAAACCTGTGATTCCAAGCCTGCCCCTCATTCCTCCCAATTGCTGGTACGATCACCTATTCTGCCCAGAATCTCTGTCGAGCCCTCTCTCGATTGCTGATCCAGACACGCCTCCCCCATTCTCTTCCTCAATCTCTCCTTGTTCCCCGCCCCCCCGCTCCCTCTCATTGAATATGGAGGCTGGTGGGTTGGAAGGTGAGGACAAGGGGAACCCTGTCATGGGTCTGGGAGGAAGGGGAAGGAGTGAGAGTAGAAGTGTGTGAAATAGAGCACCTCCAATGCTGTAGTTTCCAGATTTGCTGAGGCCATGCACTAACTGCACCTGAGAGGATGAATGGGTACCATCCTTATGGCACTCATGCTAGCGGTGTTACTCATGAGACTGCTGCTGAAAGGTGTGCAAAAGCAGCCCTTTGATGACTCACCCTGTGAGTTATTGAGAAGCATCTGGTTCCTGCTGAATCCTTCCAGCCGCACCATGGCCAAGATCAGGAACTCGATGATCATAGAATGGTTACAGCACAGAAGGAAGCCATTCGGCCTGCCGTGTCTCTGCTGGCTCTCTGCAAAAGCAGAGTCCTACTCCCCCACCTTTTTCCTGGCAACTGACTCCCACGACTTGTGATCAATGTCACAGGACTTCATGTCGCGTTTGCAGACGTCTTTAAAGCAGAGACATGGACAGCCGGTGGGTCTGATACCAGTGACGAGCTCGCTGTACAATGCGTCCTTGGGGATCCTGCCATCTTCCATGCGGCACACATGGCCAAGCCATCTCAAGCGCCGCTGGCTCAGTAGCGTGTATATGCTGGGGATGTTGGCCGCATCGAGGATTTCTGCGTTGGAGATACGGTCCAACGGCTGATATTGATGGATGGAGCATTTCTGACGTCCTGTCCCATGATGTTCATTTTCTTGAGGCTGATGGTTAGGCCAAATTCATTGCAGGCAGCCACAATCCTGTCGATGAGTCTCTGCAGACACTTTTCTATGTGGGATGTTACTGCAGCATCATCAGCAAAGAGGAGTTCACGGATGAAGACCTTCCGGACTTTGGTCTTCGCTCTTAGACGGGCAAGGTTGAACAACCTGCAATCTGATCTTCTGTGGAGGAAAATTCCTTCTTCTTAAGACTTGAATGCATGTGAGAGCAGCAGGGAGAAGAAGATCCCAAACAGTGTAGGTGAGAACACAGCCCTGTTTCACACCACTAAGTATAATAAAGGGGTCTGATGAGGTGCTGCTATGCTGAATTGTGCCTTTCATATTGTCATGGAATGAGGTGATGGACATCTGATCTTTGCTAGTCGTTTGAAGAGACCGCGTCTGCTGACGAGGTCAAAGGCTTTGGAGAGATCAATGAAAGCGACGTAGAGGGGCATCTGTTGTTCGCGGCATTTCTCCAGTAGCTGGCGAAGGGAGAACAGCATGTCAATGGTGGATCTCTCTGCCTGAAAGCCACACTGTGCCTCGGGGTAGACACGCTCAGCCAGCTTCTGGAGCCTGTTTAAAGCGACTCGAGTGAAGACTTTCCCCACTATGCTGAGCAGGGAGATTCCACGGTAGTTGTTGCAGTCACCGCGGTCACCCTTGTTCTATAGAGGGTGATGATATTGGCATTGCGCATGTCCTGTGGTATTGCTCCCTCATCCCAGCACAGACAAAGCAGTTCATGGAGTGCTGAGAGTGTAGCAGGCTTGGCAGTCTTGATTATTTCAGGGGCAATGCCGCCCTTCCCAGGGGCTTTTCCACTGGCTAGAGAATCAATGGCAGAATCAGTTCCGATTTTGTTGGCTGTTCGTCCAGCTCATCCATGACTGGCAGAGACTGGGCTGCATTGAGGGCGGTCTCAGTGACAACATTTTCCCTGGAGTACAGTTCTAGGTAGTGCTGCACCCAGCGGTCCATTTGCTTGCGTTGGTCAGTGATCGTGTCCCCTGATTTAGATTTGAGGGGGGCGATCATCCTGATGGTTGGCCCAAAAGCTCTCTTAATGCTATCATACATTCCTCTGATGTTTCCAGTGTCGGAGGCCAGCTGAATACGACTGCATAGGTGTTGCCAGTAGTCATTTGCGCAGCGCTTCTGGCTGCTTTAAGTGCTACGGATGTTGACTCGCTGGGGGCTTTCTTGTAGTTCAACAGTGCAATGCGCTTAGCGGCTATGACAGATTCCAGCTCTTCAAAGTGATATTGAAACCAGTCTGCATTCTGCTTCTCACGTTTTCCATTGGTGGTCATTGCTGAGTCATAGATGGCGTCTCTGATGTGGGGCAGCTTGGTCTCTGCAGCCCCTGCAGGAGTGTTTTGAAGGGCTTTTTCAAGTGAATTTAGAAACTTATGTAACAGCTGTGGATAAGAAATTCTGTTAGTGTTGATGCGCGGCCGGCCCTTCTGCTTGGAGTGATGCAGCTTCTTTGGTTTGAGTGTAACGTTGCTGCACATCAGGAAGTGGTCGGTGTCGCAGTCTGCACTGTGGAAGCTGCGTGTGATTTGAATGCTGTTTAAAGAGGCTCGCCTTGTGATTATGAGGTCCAGCTGGTGCCAACTGCATGATCTTGGGTGCCTCCATGAAAAAACCTGTTGATTGGTTCTTTCACGATCACAGTAAAGGAAAAAGGTAAAACACTCACAGAGGTGGTAAGCACAACCACTGTTTAAAAAGGAATACATCCTATTGCGGTCAAATAAGAGGAAGGGGCAAGAGGGTCGACTATGACGGTCCCCCCTCTCACTTCCTCAGTACGTCGTAACAAAAGCTTTATCAAGAAAAGCAGTGGTCCTAACACCTTCTTTCAGTCCAAAAACAACTGTTCACCATTACTCTCTGTTTCCTGTTCCTCAGACACCTTTGTATCCATGCTGCTACTGTCTCTTTTATTCCATTGGCTTTGACATTGCTGACAAGCCTTTTTGTGTCACTTTATCAAACGCATTTTGGAAGTCCATGTACACCACATCAACTATATTATCTTCATCAACCCTCTCTGTTACCTCATCAAAAAACTCAAGCAAGTTAGTTAAACATGATGTGCCCTTAACAAATCTGGCTTTCCTTCATAAATCCATATTTGTCGAAATGACTGTTAATTTTGTCCTGATTTATCATTTCTAAAAGCTTTCCCATCACTGAGGTTAAACTGACTGGCTTGTAGTTGCTGGGCTTGTCCTTACACTATTTTTTGAACAAGGGTTTAACAAGGGTGTTGCCTCCCTGGTGCAAGGGTCATGAATATCACCAAGCAGCTACGGAGTATTCTGGAAGGTGAGGGTGCACAGCCAGAGATCGTGGTCCACATTGGTACCAATGACATAGGTAGAAAGAGGGATGAGGTCCTGCAACAAGAATTTAGGGAGCTAGATAGCAGATTAAAAGGTAGGACCTCAAAAGTTGTAATCTCTGGGTTTTTCCCGGTGCCACGGGCTAGTGAGTATAGGAATAGGAGGTTAAAGCAGATAAATGCGTGACTGAAGAGATGGTGCAGGAAGGAGGGCTTTAGTTTCTTGGATCACTGGGCCTGTTTCTGGCAAAGGTGGGATCTGTACCTGAACCGGAACGTAACCAACATCATTGCTGGGAGGATTGCTAGTGCTGTTGCGGGGTGGGGGGGGGTTAAACTAATTTGGTAGGGGGATGGGATACAGAGTGGAGGTACAGTAGGGGGTGATGCAGTCAAATATAGAAGAGAAACAGTCTGGAGGGCAGAGTAAATATAGACCTGTTAAGGCACAAGCGAATAATGCAAGGCTGGATTGTATCTATTTAACACAAGGAGTCTTACAAGTAAGGCAGATGAATTGAGGGCGTTGATTAACACGTGGGAATATGATATTATTGCTATCACAGAGACATGGTTGAGGGAAGGGCAGGACTGGCAGCTCAATATCCCAGTGTATAGAGTCTTCAGACGTGATAGGGGAAGGGGTAAAAGAGGAGGTGGCATTGCACTGTTGATTAAGGAGTCAATTACTGCCGTAAGGAGGGACGATATCTTAGAAGGTTCCTCTAATGAGGCCATATGGGTAGAACTTAAAAACAAAAAGGGGGTAATCACTTGGCTGGGAGTGTACTACAGGCCTCCAAAAAGTCAGGGAGAGATAGAGGAGCAGATATGTAGGCAAATCTCAGAGAGGTGCAAAAATAATAGAGTAATAATAGTAGGTGATTTCAACTTCCCCCATATTAGAGAGGATAGTATTGGTGTAAAAGGCTTAAAGGGGGCAGAATTCTTAATGTGCATTCAGGAGGGCTTTTTGAGCCAGCACGTAGAGAGTACTCCAACCACTGGACTTAATCCTGGGGAATGAAGCCAGACAAGTAGTAGAAGTGGCAGTGGGGTAGCATTTTGGGGATCATGACCATAACTCTAAGATTTAAGGTAGTTATGGAAAAGGACATGGAGGGACCGGAATTAAAAAGACTGAATTGGGGGAAGGCCGATTTCAATATGATAAAACAGGATCTGGCTAAATTGAAGTGGGAGCAACTTCTTATCGGAAAGTCCACATCAGACCAGTGGGAATCATTCAAAAAGGAAATAGTCAGAGTTCAGATCTAACATGTTCCCATAAAGGTGAAGGGTAGGACCAACAAGTCCAGGGAACCCTGGATGTAAAGGAATATACAGGATTGGATAAGGAAAAAAAAGGAGGCTTATGGCAGATTCAGAGCACTGAAAACAGCGGAGGCCCTAGAGAAGTATAGAAAGTGTAGGGGGATACTTAAAAAAGTATTTAGGAGAGCAAAGAGGGGGCATGAAAAAACACTGGCGGGCAAGATAAAGAAAAATCCCAAGGCGCTTTATAAGCATATTAAGGGTTGGAGGATAACCAGGAATAGAGTAGGGCGGCCCATTAAGGACCAAAGTGGCAATCTGTGTGTGGAGCCGGAGGACATAGATGAGGTTTTGAATGATTACTTTTCATTTGTGTTCACTATGGAGAAGGACGATGTAGGTGCAGAGATCAGGGAGGGGGATTGTGATATACTTGAACAAATTAGCATTGAAAAGGAGGAAGTATTCGCTGTTTTAGCGGGCTTAAAGATGGATAAATCCCCAGGCCCAGATGAGATGTATCCCAGGCTGCTATGTGAGGCAAGGGAGGAGATAGCAGGGGCTCTGACACAAATTTTCAAATCCTCTCTGGCCACAGGAGAAGTGCCAGAGGACTAGAGGACAGCGAATGTGGTACCATTATTCAAGATGGGTAGCAGGGATAAACCAGGTAATTACAGGCCAGTGAGTCTAACATCAGTGGTGGGGAAACTATTGGAAAACATTCTGAGAGACAGGATTAATCTCTACTTGGAGAGGCAGGGATTAATCAGGGATAGTCAACATGGCTTTGTCAGGGGAGATCGTGTCTAACAAACTTGACTGAATTTTTCGAGGCCGTGACCATGTAGTCTACATGGACCTCAGTAAGGCTTTTGTTAAGGTCCCGCGTGGGTGATTGGTTAAGAAGGTAAGAGCCCATGGGATCCAGGGTAATTTGGCAAATTGGCCTAGTGGCAGGAGGCAAAGGGTGATGGTTGAGGGTTGTTTTTGCAAATGGAGGCCTGTGACCAGTGGTGTACGACAGGGATCAGTGCTGGGACCCTTGCTGTTTGTAGTGTACATTAATGATTTAGAGTGAATGTCGGAGGTATGATCAGTAAGTTTGCAGATGACACGAAAATTGGTGGTGTCGTAAATAGTGACGTCGAAAGCCTTAGATTACAGGATGATATAGATGGGCTGGTAAGATGGGCAGAGCTGTGGCAAATGGAATTTAATCCTGAAAAGTGTGAGGTGATGCATTTTATTTATTTTTTTATTTAGAGATACAGCACTGAAACAGGCCCTTCGGTCCACCGAGTCTGTGCCGACCAAGAACCACCCATTTATACTAACCCTACAGTAATCCCATATTCCCTACCTACACTAGGGGCAATTTACAATGGCCAATTTACCTATCACCTGCAAGTCTTTGGCTGTGGGAGGAAACCGGAGCACCCGGCGGAAACCCACGCGGTCACAGGGAGAACTTGCAAACTCCGCACAGGCAGTACCCAGAATTGAACCCAGGTCCCTGGAGCTGTGAGGCTGCGGTGCTAACCACTGCGCCACGGTGGAGGACTAACAAGGCAAAGGAATATACAATGGATGGTAGGACCCTAGGAAGTACAGAAAGTCAGAGGGACCTTGGTGTACTTGTCCATGGATCACTGAAGGCAGCAGCACAGGTAGATAATCACAGGTAGATTAGCGAGAGTCAGCACGGTTTTGTGAAGGGTAGGTCGTGCCTCACAAACCTTATTGAGTTTTTCGAGAAGGTGACCAAACAGGTGGATGAGGGTAAAGCAGTGGATGTGGTGTATATGGATTTCAGTAAGGCGTTTGATAAGGTTCCCCACGGTAGGCTATTGCAGGAAATACGGAAGTATGGGGTTGAAGGTGATTTAGAGCTTTGGATCAGAAATTGGCTAGCTGAAAGAAGACAGAGGGTGGTGGTTGATGGCAAATGTTCATCCTGGAGTTTAGTTACTAGTGGTGTACCGCAAGGATCTGTTTTGGGGCCACTGCTGTTTGTCATTTTTATAAATGACCTGGAAGAGGGTGTAGAAGGGTGGGTTAGTAAATTTGCAGATGAGTTGTGGATAGTGCCGAAGGATGTTGTAGGGTACAGAGGGACATAGATAGGCTGCAGAGCTGGGCTGAGAGATGGCAAATGGAGTTTAATGCGGAAAAGTGTGAGGTGATTCACTTTGGAAGGAGTAACAGGAATGCAGAGTACTGGGCTAATGGGAAGATGTAGTTTCTTTACTCAGAGAGTAGTAGGGGCGTGGAACGCTCTGCCTGCAACAGTAGTAGACTCACCAACTTTAAGGGCATTTAAGTGGTCATTGGATAGACATATGGATGAAAATGGAATAGTGTAGGTCAGATGGTTTCACAGGTCGGCGCAACATCGAGGGCCGAAGGGCCTGTACTGCGCTGTAATGTTCTAATTCTAATTCTAATAAGGTGGTTAGGAAGGCATACGGGATACTTGCCTTTATTAGCTGAGGCATAGCAGGGAGGTTATGATAGAACTGTATAAAACTCTGGTTAAGCCACAGCTATGTGTACAGTTCTGGTCACCACATTATTGGAAGGGTGTGATTGCACTGGAGAGGGTGCAGAGGAGATTCACCAGGATGTTGCCTGGGCTGGAGCATTTCAGCGATGAAGACAGACTGGATAGGCTGGGGTTGTTTTCCTTGGAGCGGAGAAGGCTGAGGGGGGACCTGACTGAGATATACAAAATTATGAGGGCCATTGATAGGATAGATAGGAAGAAACTTTTTCCCTTAGCGGAGGGTCAAAAACTGGGGGGCACAGATTTACGGTAAGGAGCAGGAGGTTTGGAGGGGAGTTGAGGAAAAGTTTTTTCACCCAGAGGGTGGTTGGAATCTGGAACACACTGTCTGAAGGGGTGGTAGAGGCAGGAACCCTCACAACATTTAAGAAGTATTTAGATGAGCACTTGAAATGCCATAGCATACAAGGCTATGGGTCAAGTGCTGGAAAATGGGATTAGATTGGATGGGTGCTTGATGATTGGTGCAGACGCATTGGGCCGAAGGGCCTGTTTCTGTGCTGTATAACTCTATGACTCTATTTGCAATTCTCCAGTACTCTGGCACCACTCCTGTATCTAAAGAAGTTTGGAAGATTACGGCCAGTGCCTCCGCAATTTCCACCCTTACTTCCCTCAGTATCCTCGGATGCACCTCATCTGGTTATGGTGCCTTATCAATGTTAAGTACAGCCAGCCTATCTAATACCTCAACTTTATCAATTTTTAGTCCATCAAGTGTCTCAACGACCTCCTCTTTCGCTATCACTTTGGCAGCATCTTCCTCCTTTGTAAAGACAGATGCAAAGTTCTCATTTAGTACCTCAGCCATGCCCTCTGCCTCCATATGTAAATTCCCTTTCTCGTCCCTACTCGGCCTCACTCCTTCTTTTACCACCCTTTTACTATTTACATGTCTATAAAAGACTTTGAATTCACTTTTATGTTAGCTGCTCATCTCTTCTCAAATTCTCTCATTGCTTCTCTTATTTCTTTTTCACTTCCCCTCTGTACTTTCTATATTCAGCCTGGTTCTCAATTGTGTTATCCACCCGACTAAATTAGTAACCCTAATTTAGACCTTATTATATTCCCTCAAATGAGCCCTTTTTCTGTTTCATCTTAGTTTTTATCTCTTTCATCATCCAGGGAGCTCTGGATCTGTTTGTCCTACATTTCCTCCCCCATGGGAATGTAGCTCAACTTTACCTCAACCATCTCTTTTAAAAATAGCCTAAAGTTACAGTTTTGCCTTCCAATCTTTGATTCCAATTTACCTGGGCCAGATTGGTTGTCTCCCCACTGAAATTGGCCTTCCCCCATTAATTATTTTTTTACTCTGGATTGCTCCTTGTCCTTTTCCATAGCCAGTCTAAACCTTATGATGCTATGGTCACAGTCCCCGAAATGTTCCCCTAATGACACTTGATCCACTTGACCCACCTCATTCCCCAGAACCAGATCTAGCAGTGCCTCCTTCCTCATTGGACTAGAAACATACTGATCTAGAAAATTCTTCTGAACACACTTCATAAACACTTCCCCCTTCTGCCCTTTACACTATTACTATCCCAGTCTATATTAGGATAATTAAAGTCCCCCATTATAACTACTCTATAATCTTTGCACCTCTTTGTAATTTCCTTGCAAATGTGTTCCTCTATATCTTTCCCACTATAGAATACACTCAGTAGTGTAATTGTACCTCTGTTGTTTTTTTGCTCTATCCAAATAGATTCTGTCCTTGACCTTCCTAGTGCATACTCTCTCTTCAGCACTGTAATATGCTCCGAATCAATACTGCTACCCTTCCTCCTTTCTTTCCTTCCCTATATTTCCTGAACACCTTGTGTCCAGGAGTATTGAATACCAGTTCTGCCCTTTTTTGATCCAGGTCTCCAGTCTCCATTATCACCAAACCTTCATATTTCCACATGGCTATCAGGACCCACAGCTCACCGACCTTATTTACCACACTCCGTGCATTCACATTGATAGATAGTAACCCTAATTTAGACCTTATTATATTCCCTCTTATTCTGACACCACCTAATACCTTACTATTTTCTACTCTAGTGCTATCTGCCTCTCCTAATTCTCTGTACCTTGTTTTTCCTCTCCAATGCTACCTCCTAGTTCCCACACCCCACCACCTTAGCTTAAATGCTTCTCAATAGCACTAGCAAATCGTGTTGCAAGGACAACCGTCCTGGCTCTGTTCAGGTGTAATCTATCTGGCCTGTACAGGTCCCATCTCCCCCAGAAGCAGCCCCAATGTCCCAGGAATCTAAAGCCCTCCTTCCTGCAGCATTTCTCTAGCCACGCATTCATCTGCTCTGTCCTCCTACTTCTATACTCATGTGCGCGTGGTACTGGGAGTAATCCAGAGCTTACTACCTTTGAGGCCCTGATTGCTAGTTTCTTT